>NC_086210.1:16769815-17078149 GCF_035770615.1 Melospiza melodia melodia | reverse complement strand
AATAAAAACCTCCCGGCTGGGGATTTTTTATTCTAAATTTAAAAATTAGTTGAAAATCCTGAAAAGCAAAAGCCACACAAAATAGGTTAAATCCACTCACCCTGTGCTCACACACACAGAGACGAGCAGACACAGACAGACACAGCCACAGGCTCTCACACACGCTCACACACTCTTCCCACTTACACGCTCGCTGCGGCCCTTACCTGAGACGCTGAAGAACGTGCTTCAACACATCTTCTGGCTGCCCCTCCCTGACATCAAATGGTAGATTGGGGAAATCAGTAGCCTCAGGGACCTGTGAGACAACAGGAAGTGGTCAACAAGTGGCTATCTGACAGTCAGGAATTGTCCCTGCTCTGAACCAATAAGTTTTCTACCCAAAATCCCACAAAAGACAGATGAACAGGAAAAATTCTATAACTGTTCTACCTAACTGTGACTACCTGCCAGGGCAGGGCAGCTCCAACCATAAGTGGTACAACATAAGTACACACAATATAAGCCAATGCATACAGTGCAAGCACAGACAATATAAGGCAATGCACTTATATACATTATAAGTACATACAGTATAAGCCCACACAGGTACATGCAATGTAACTACATACAGTATAAGCCAACAGAGGTACATGCAATGTAAGTACATACAGTATAAGCCAACAGAGGTACATGCAATATAAGCCAACACAGGTACATGCAACATAAGTACATACAGTATAAGCCAACAGAGGTAGATGCAATGTAAGTACATACAGTAAAAGCCAACACAGGTACATACAATATAAGCCAACACAGGTACACCCAATATAGGTAGATACAATGCAAACCACGACTTAAGATAACTCTGAAAGATGAATTCATGACACCTATACCCTTTAAGAAGGTGGAACCTATAGAACTACTGCAGTCACATGAGGAGGGTGTATGACATCGCTGTAGAAGTCCAAGAAAATGGCGTGGGAAAAAAGGCACTACCAAAGCTGGTAGTGAGAGGGAAGATGGATGAGAACATCTTTTGTAATCCTTCCTGGCTCAAAGAGTAAAAATATAAAGATGGCAGAATAAGGAAGATCCAGAAAGGAACATGAGTAGAATACAGGCAATATGGCACAAAATAGTGCCGACAAAGTGTCAAGATGTAACAAAGGCCTATGACATAAAAGACAATGGACACAGACTACATAACAAAGACACAGATGAGCTAACACAGACACAAGTAGCAACTTTCCCCTTAGGAATCCAAGATTGCTAGCGCAAGATGAGCCAGAGGCTGATGATGCCAAAGGAAAGGAAGCCCTATAACAATGGCACACGATGATGAAATATAGCTCGCTTAAAGAAGTTAGTGTCAAAGCACTTAGGAAGATGCTCAAGAGGCTCAGCAAGCCCAGAGAAGGAAACAGACTGCCAGTTGACTGTGGCTACAGCTCCGGACCTGAAGGCGAGCTCCTCGGGGGAAAGAGCCATGACGATGCCGAGTCGAGGAAGACTGACGACGCAAAGTTCACAAGAATGTGGAGATGGGTTGGAACTGCCCTGCCCAGCAAAGGCTCTGGTGAGGTTGAGGACAAACCCTCTCTTTACTTCCAGAGAGCCCATCCCACTACAGACCTCTCCACTAAACTGACATAAAACTGCCCCCTGCGATATTAAAGGTTTATCCCCTTCTCCCGACCGCTGGCCCCGACACTTAGCTTTTGGAGGATGAGCTGACAAAATCCATCCTTGGTTGGACATTGATGTTGAGATGTTCTCAATGTGTGTCCTTCAGTGCTGCCGCTTGCAAGCTTGCGCTAAGAGCCTCCTCAGGGCACCTAAGAAAAAACAGAAAAGGTGACAGTTGCCCTCAAAAAAAGTAATGCCCAGGATTCCTCCACACCCCCGCCGCAGCTCACCTAAAATCTTCACTTGACTCCAGACGATGCCCAGAAGGTATCGTCTGATAAGGGGGTCAGGGAGGGAACACCAGGAGAAGGAGATGAGCAACACCAGGAAGGGTACAGGGACCCAGGGAGGGGGTGGTGTCACCTGGGGAATGTGTGGAGACTGCAGAGAGAGGTGACGGGACCCAGGGAGGGGTGAGGGGACCTGCCCCGTTCTCGGCTGTTCTAATGGCCTGGAAAGGCTCTGGATGGCCTTAGGGCTGCCCGCGCTCCAATGGACGAAATGAGTCTTGAATTTTTTCTGTTCTTCAGTATTGTTTATTAATTCTTGTCTAAAATGTTTTCTCCCGGCCCGACAGAATTCCGCATAGCAAGCCAGCCATGAGCACACTGACTGCCCTTGGGGTAGTCGCTTATTTTCTTACTAAAAACTATGTGTTAGATATTTACTTTTTCTCCCCAATATCTTTCACCCTTATTGACAAGTGCACATTCAGTAAGAACCAATCTCAAAGTGCCACTATCACCACCGAAGATGGATGACAAGAAGAAGAAGAAGAAGAAGGACAGGACACGCCCTAATTCCTCCATTTTGTCTCCTAGAACCCCCCTGTACCGAGATTCTAAAACTTGTGTTTTCACGCTATAATTAATCTATCCCTTCAGCATTTATCCCCGTGTGATCCTCCCATCCTCATACAGGTGTTGTTTCCTGTGCACGATCAAAGTCTAACCACCAAACACTTCTGGCAACGTTCCAGGACCTCGGAGCCCCCCAAGGGTTGTCTCAGTAACTCTGCACATCAGGAATGTGCTGAGTTCCCACAGGGACCCAATGAGGGATGGAGTGAAACACGAACCAGGAATAGGGGGACCTTGGGAGGGACCTGCAGCAGGGATTGCAGGAGACAGCAAAGGTGTCAGAGAAGGATGGGAGTACCCATGTAGGGGCTGGAGGTCCGAGGCAGGGACCTGAGAAAGGATATTGGGAGCCAGGGAGTGATCTGGGAAAGGTTGGGTGGCCCAGAGCAGGCGTCAGGGAGGGCTAGGGGGTGCCAGGCAGGGTGGGAGACCTGAGGCATCTGTGGGAGCTCCCCGTGCCCATCCCCTCACTCACTGTGCACCGTGACGCGGAGCCGGGTGCTGCTCTTCCATACGGCCCCCACCCCAACACTGCACCTCACAGACATAAATCCCCAGTTGGGACACCCCCATGGTGGCCACCAGCAGCTGCAGGGACCCTGTGGGTCCCCCACCACCTGCCTGTCCTGGTAGAACACATGCAGGAGAGGGGCTCGGGGCCGCAGGGGGCTGGGGGTGCTGAGGCAGCTGAGAGTCAGGGGGGAACCCACAGTGAGCTCGGGGGGACCCTCCAGTACTGGCACCATGAAGAGCTCTGGGAAGGTGAGGGGAGGTGAGGACTGTGACTCTGAGTCTGCTGGGAAGTGGCTTTGGGATTGTCAAGATATTGGAGTTTCAGCCACAGGGGTGCTCGCTGTGCACTGTCACTGTCACTGGTGCTGCTAGCCGTGACTGCCAGGACGCCACCAAGCCCTCACATCTGTAGCGGCCACTGTGGTGCAGCTGCAGAGGTGAAAGGGACAGCGTGGTCCCCTTTAGGGACCTCCCAAGATCCTTGTCTTCTCGGTAAAACTGCACCCTGGTGAGATGGTTGTCCTGCCAGCACTGGCAGCTTAGTGTCAAGGTGTGCCCCTCTAGCAGTGCCTGTGCTGGCACCTGCAGCACCAGCGAGCTCTGGGAAAGGAAGGTCACATCTCACTGATGAGACCGGGCTGAGGTGGGTGCCCATAGCACCCGAGACATCCAGGTGCTCTGGGGTGCACTGGGATGTCCCTGTGTGCAGGGCACAGGCCCTTGCCACACGAGGGATGTGAGGCCACTCATGGAGCGGAGCCCACCCTGTAGTCTCAGGGGCCATGCTGATCTTTAAAGATCCCCCTCATGATCTAAGACTGTCACAGGGAGGCTGAGCCCGGTTCTCAGTCTGTCACACGTGTAGGTTCCTCTCTCGGTGACACTGAGGCGGTGCTGTGCCTCCTGCCACCAGCACTGCCTGTCCTTGTACCAGGTGGTAGCACAGGTGGTCCCAGAGCTCTGGCAGGTCAGTGTCACCCGGTACCACAGCACTGCTGGCCTTCAGGGAGGCTCCACCAGGAGCTGGGTGGTCTGGGCACCTGTGGGTGACAGGGGGACACCAGCCTGCCAGGGCCAGTGCAGGGCTGGGGACAGCAGGGTGGGGCCATGGCATCCCCCGAGGACTCACCAGTGAGGCCGAGGGTCTGGGCTGGAAGGGAGAAGGGACAGGGCTGGATGGGGGTGGCACCATTGGGGAAAGCACCACATGGGGTATGGGGGATGGGGGCTGTCCCCAAAGTGCCCTTGTGTGACTTAGACCCCTTGGGGACAGAGACACTGCAGGCACTCCTTGCTCAGTCAGAACACTGGGTCATGCTGTGGACACCCCTGAACTGGGGACGCCATGTCACCCCATGGTGGCACAGGTCACCCCCACCAGGCCCGTGATGCCTCTGCAAATCCTTGCCCCAACATTTTTGTCCCTACATTCCTGTCCCTTGTTCCCATCCCCTCGGCCACCCCATGGCTCCGGTCACCTCATGCTCTGGCTCTGCTGGCACTGGGGGCCTCAGGGGACCCTGCAGCCCCCCTGTGCCCCCTCCCCTCCCCATCTCTGGAGTGCCCGGGGCACTCACCCCACAGGAGCAGCGTCACCTTCCCGGCCATCCCGGTGTCCCCAGTCATGTGCAGTGGCTGTCACTCATTGCTGTGGCCACCGCTCCCCTGGCTGGCTTCTCTTTGAATCAAGTGGAAGGAAGCGAGGTCACGTTTTGTCCCCACGTGTAGGTAGCCCTTGGTGGGGGCAGGGTGGCCACAAGCTGGGGACACGCTGTGGGTAGGGTGTGGGTAGGGTGGGGACAAGGCTGGGGGTGACATGGTGGGACCTGGGGTTTGCAGGACTGGGGGGCTCAGAGGGTTTGAGGAGCCAGGGCTGGGTGTCCAGGGGAATGAGGGATCCCAGGGGAATGGTGTCCCTGGGAATGGGGGTCTTTCATGGTTTAGGCCATGGTCCTGGAGAGAACCAAGGTCCTGGGGGAAGGGAGAATTCAGGGGTTGGAATGAACAGGAGGGGGTTCCTCGGGAATGGGGTGCTTGACCATGGAGATCCTGGGCAATGTCAGTACTGAGATGGGGGTTGCAGAGAGGGTGGGACATAAGGGATGGGGGTCCCATGGTTTTCCAGGGGAATGAGGGTGCCAGGGATGGGCAGTGGCTGGGTGAGCCCATGGGTCTCAGCTACTTTATGGGGTGCTTCAGATTTTGGGGTGACCCAGAGCCAGCTCATTCCCCACAAGGTGCCGGAGGCCTGGGGGTTGCCTCAGACAGATTCCGAGGGACACTGGGTCGGTGTCCCCACACGCCCAGTGACTCTGCCCTCTCTTCATTCCATTTCCATAATTTTATCCCTCAATTTCACAACCCCCTGAGTATGTGGCTTAATAATCCTGAGCAGGGTCTGAGCAGAGAATGGGTTGGGGGAATCCCAGGGTGGGGCAAGCAAGACTGAGGGGTTTGCAGGGAGGGTTGGGGAGGCTGTGAGGGGTGAGGGTATCTGGCTGTGCCTCCCCAACATTTTCACTTTCCTGAAGCAGAAGGAAGAGGCCGTTTGTGCTGAGTGTCACATGGTGGTGGGGGAAGGGTCTTTCCTGGGGAGCACATCCAGGGGGCTCCTGTCCTGGGGGGATCCTGTCCCAGAGGGGACACATGTTGGACAAGGGGGTCCTGTCCTGGGGGATGGCAACTCTGGGGGCGTCCAGACTTCTCCATTCTTGCTCGTCCCCTGCAGGATCTGAGTCTGCAAGAGCAGCTGGGGAATGGAGCCCTGGTCAGGAAGGAGCTCCCAAACTCCTGCTCCTTGAAGCCAGTGGCCATCCAAGGGTGGGGCCCAGCCATGGCCAAGCCCCACTGCACAGGGATGGCCATTGCCCAGCCCTGCTCTGGCCTGCCCCAGGTGGCAGCCAGCACCTGAGGGTCCCCCTGCCCCCTTGGCTTTGATTCTGGCAGCTCTAGAGCTGCTGCAGATGTAAGAATTCTTTGGAGGAAAAAGGCCTGCCTGTGGTTTCCTCAGCTCTGCAAGAAGTAGAAACCCTGATGGGAGCCCAAGCAGTGGCTCTGAGAGGGCCTTTGATGGTTTTCAGAGCAGGGCTGGATGGAGATGCCCCTGCAGGGGTAGCTGTGGGGAAACCAGTCTGGAAATGCAGCAGTATATAATTTTGTCCCTGTGCCCAAGGGACTGAGAGAGTTCCAGCATTACCACAAATCCCACACCAATCTGCTCAACAGCCTGACGTGCACCCTCCTCCTCCTCCCTGCCTTGCCGTGGATGGACAGTGGCCGGATGCCCCGCATCCACCACACCCGCTCTCTGACTGCCCTCTGCACCTGGATGGGAGAGAAAATTGAACCAAGTGTTCCTGGGTTGAGACAAGGACCAGGAGAGATCAGTCATCAAATCCTGTCATAGGAAAAACTGCCTCGGAATTAGAGATATGAGTTGAATTTATTGCTGACAAAATCAGAGCAGGATAAGGAGAAGTCAAATAAACTCCTCAATACACCTTCCCCCTGTTGTGAATGACAGTGTAGTCATTGGCTTTCACTACTATATTGGTTATTGCAAATTATTTTGATATGATACAGTTTGTAATCACTTTTTAACTGCTTTTGATAGACTACAGTTTGTCAGCCTTTTTAACCTAATCCCTGTGTAGAATATATATTTATAGCATGATAAATATATTATAGTTTAGACTCTCACAAAATATCAAGATAGAGACAATGTGCTGTGTATTACAACATTAATTATTGCAGAAGTAGCTAATGCCTTTATTTGTGTAACTAAGTGACAATTATGAGAATAACTCAGATAATTTCGTGAAATAGCACATTGTGAAATGTTCATATAATGTACTGGTGGAGTATCTTATCTGTATGATAGGAACACATTGAAATGTAGCAAGTAAATAAACATCAAAAGAGAGAATGCGAAGACGAATTTACCACTGACCATTCAGTTATCAAGAACTGCCAAACCACAGAACAGGGGGGCCTTGTGAGGACATAAAATATATAAATCTAATCTGAAGTATGGCATGTATTTTATGAAAATGAATCAAGGGTCAAATCCAGCAAAAAATTCCCAGAATATGTAAATTGGAAAGAATGTTTGAATATATATAACCCTCCTGAGTATGTATTTACCAAATACAAATGAAAAGGTACATAAGGAGAATTGTTGTAGTTAACTGTGTGCCTCTGGCAGTTGCCAACCACCCAACATGCTGTTTGCTGTCATTTTTATCCATTATTACACATTTACAAATTTTAAAGAGTGAGTCCTGTTTCTCACAGTTTAATCAAAAACCATTATTTTGGGTACAATAAGAGAGAAAAATGTGTGTGCACTTACCCAGCACTGGCAGGGGGAATGAGGAGCCCCATGGGGAGTTGTGAAGAGGAAGAAGGAACCCCTGAAGGGAATCAATGCCCCCAGTGTCACAGCACATCATCGTAGTCACAGGGGTCCCGCTGTCCCTCATGGGGTCCCAACAGCTCCGCATTGGTCACTTGTGGATCCTGAGGTGGGGCAGGGGTGAGAGACACCCGTGGGGGTCCTGAAAGTGACACTGGTTATGGGGACCTGGATGGGGGTGACACTTGTGGATGACGTGTCCCTGTCCCCCCCTGCACTTACCCTCTGCCCACTCGGTGCCCATGATGTGGGTGTTGAGCACTGTCCCCTCCTCTGGGGGAGTCCTGGGGGGGAGGGGGGGGGTCTGGATGGTGTCTGGGGAGGGAAAAATGGGAGTCCCAGCCCAAGACACCCACTCACCTGTCCTGTGGCTTCCGAGCAGCTTCAAGGAAAAAGGGAGGGGGTGACTGTGGGAACCCTGGGGCCCCTGAACCTTCCTGGGACCTCAGCAGCTCCAACCACCAATGGGACACCCAAATCCCCACAGCAGCCCTGATTCCCAATGGATCCCTGATCTCTGCCCTCACTCTGGTGCCTCCCAGTTACTCCAGGACCCCTGTCATGCCCCCCTGTCACCCACCCCAGCAGTGCCACCAGTGACAGTCCCTGATGACATCCAGGAGCAGGAGCAGGAGGGTCCTGCCGACATTCACAGCCACTGCTGGGGACAGAGGGGGACACGGTGTCAGGGTCACCCTGAACCCTAGGGGTCCTGAACCACCTGGCGACTCCATGTGACCCCACCTGTGACCCAGGGTGAGCCAGGTGTCATCTCCAGTGCCACCTCTGGGCTGAGTGCCCGGAACACGCGGTGCCTGTCCTGTCCCAGCTGGTTGGTGGCCACATACTGGTAGGTGCCCGAATGTCCCACATCGATGGCCCTGAGCTCCAGGAAGGGACCCTGGGCGACCTCCTGCCCATTGTGCAGCCAGATGAAGGTGACAGGGGCTGAACCCACCTGCACCGAGCAGTGCAGGGTCACATTGTCACCTGCGCGCACCTGGTGTGACAGGAGACTTGGGGTGATGGTGGCATTGGCCACGGGCACTGTGGGGACACAGACAGGGCTGAGGGCACAGGGAGGGGCTGGCAGCTGGTGTGTGGGAATAGGAAGAAGGGGGGATGGGTGTGATGGATAATGTTGGGAATGGGGTCACACCACAGAGGGGTGTGGGGACTCAGGGCAGAGGTGGAGGAACCCAAGAAAGGTGTCTGGGGGTCACAGAGGTCCCCAGGAAAGGGACCTGAGGGGTCTCTTGGGGTCTCCATGCCCATCTCTGCACTGACTGCGCACTGTGACGCGGAGCCGGGCGCTGCTCTTCTGTACAGCCCCCCCTCGGAGCGCAACTGGCAGCTGTAATTTCCCTAATGGGAGACCCCCACAGTGGGCACCAGCAGCTGCAGGGACCCTGTGGATACCCCACCACCTGCCCATCCTGGTAGAACACGTGCAGGAGGGGGGCTCAGGGCCACAGGGGCCTGGGGGTGCTGAGGCAGCTGAGAGTCAGTGGGGACCCATTGGTGGTCTCGGGGAGACCCTCCAGCACCGGCACAGGGAAGAGCTCAGGGAAGGAGAGGTGAGGTGAGGACTGTGGCTCTGAGTCTGTGGGGAAGTGGTTTTGGGGGTGTCAGGAGATTAGAGTTCCAGCAGTGGGGATGCTCACCGTGCACTGTCACTGTCACTGCTGCTGACCATGACTGCCAGGACCCCACCCAGCCCTCACATCAGTAGTGGCTGTTGTGGTTAAGCTGCAGAGGGGACAGGGACAGCTCAGGCTCATCACGGACCCCCTCCAGTTTCTTGCCATTACGGTAGAAGGACACTGAGGCAACTGTGCTGTCCTGCCAGCCCCTGGCATCGCAGTGTCACTGTGTCCCCCTCCAGCAGTGCCCCCGCCTGCACCTGCAGCACCAGCCAGTCTGGGGGACAGAGAGGTCCTGTCACACCCGATGGCACCGGGACCCCTGGTCACACTCAGTGCACCAGGGGTGCCCAATTCCAACATGGGGTTCCCCCACACTGGGATGCTCTGGGATGTCCCCAGAGCAGGGGACGGGCTGTGGTCACACCAGGAGGTGACCCATGGAGTGGAGCCCACCCAGAGCCCTTGAGGTCCCCGTGGGTGCCAGGCGGGGGACAGCCACACAACCTTACCCTTTAAGACACTCACGGAGGGGCTGAACTTGGTGCCAGGTCTGTCACACGTGTAGGTTCCTCTCTCGGTGACAATGAGGTGGTCCTGTCCCTGCTGCAGTCAGCACCGCCCATCCTTGTACCAGGTGGTAGCACTGGCAATCCCCGAGCTCTGGCAGGTCAGTGTCACCAGGTCCCACAGCACTGCCGGCCTCCAGGGGGGCTCCACAATGAGCTGGGTGGTCTGGGCACCTGTGGGTGACAGGGGACACCAGACTACCAGGGCCAGTGCAGGGCTGAGGACAGCGGGGTGGGGTCATGGCATCCCCTGAGGACTCACCAGCAAGGCCGAGGGTCTGGGCTGGAAGAGAGAAGGGACAGGGCTCAGTGCAGACAGGGGCAGAGGCACAGGGGCATGGGGTGTTAGGGATGTTCCCAAAGTGCCCTTGTGTGACATGGAACCCTTAGGGAAAGAGACACTGCAGCCACCCCTTGCTCAGGCAGAACACTGGGTCACACTGTGGACACCCCTGAACTGGGGATGCCATGGCCACCCCATGCTGGCAAAGGTCACCCTACTAGCCCCCTGATGCCTCCCCAAATCCTTGCCCCGACATTTTTGTCTCCACATTCCAGTCCCCCTTCTCCTGTCTCCACAGCCACCCCATGGCTCCAGTCACCTCATGCTCTCTCTCTGCTGGCACGTGGGACCTCAGGGGACCCCACAACCCCCCCTGTGCCCCCTCCCCATCCCCAGGGCGTCAGGCCCGTGCCCAAGGCACTCACCCCACAGGAGCAGCGCCACCTTCCTGGCCGTCCCAGTGTCCCCAGCCATGTGGACTGGCTGTCACTCACTGCTGGGCGTGGCTGTCCCCTGGGTGGTGGCTCTTTGGCCAAAGGGGAAGGAAGCGAGGTCAGATCTTGTCCTCACTTGTTGGTGGCCCTTGGTGGGGGCAGGGTGGCCTCAAAAACAGGATCATGGGGATGTGGCCATTGGGACAGGCTGTGGGATGGGTGGGAACAACGTGGGGACAAGGGTGGGTAGGGACAAGGTGGGACATGGGGTTCCCAGGAGCGGAGGGATTGGTGGGTTTTGGGACCCCGGGATGGGGTCTGTGGGAACAGGGGTCGCGAAGAGGGGGAATTATTGGGGATGGGGGGCCTATGTGAATGGGAGTGCCCAGGGCTGGGGGGTGTCAGGGATGGGAATCCCAGGGGAACGTGGGCTCCAGAGATTTTTGGTCATGGGATGGGGATGCTGGGGAAATGGGGGGGTCCCACGGGAATGGGGGTCCTGGGAGAATCATGGTCCTGCAGGAACGAGGGTTTCAGGGTATGGAACGGGAGAGGGTTCCTTGGGAATGAGGGGTGCTGGGCCATGGAGATCCTGGGGAAGGTCAGTATTAGGATAGAGGTCCCAGGCAAAATGGGACATAAGGAATGGGAGTCCCATGATTTGATTTCCAGGGAAATGGAGGTTCCAGGGAGGGGCAGTGGCTGGATGGGCCTGTGGATCTCAACTCCTTCCCTGGATGCCTGAGATTTTTGGGTGACTCCAGGCCCAGCACAGCCCCCACAAGGTGCTGGAGGCCTGAGGGTCACCCTAGAAAAATTCCGAGGGGCTCTGGCTCTGTGGAGCTGCTCCAGAGGTGAGAATTCTGTGGGGGAAAAAGGCCGGCCTCTAGTTTGCTCAGCCCTGCAAGAAGCACAAACCCCAAAGGGAGCCCAAGCAGTTGCTCTGAGACAGCCTTTGGTGCTTTTCAGAACAGGGCTGGCTGGAAACCCCACCTTCAGAGGCAGCTGAGAGGGAACCAGTTCTGAAATGTAGCAATTGATCATTTGCTCCTCTTTGTAAGGGACAGAGAGAACCACAAAACTACTGCAAATCCCACAGCAATCTGCTCAATGTCACCTGGACTCTCCTGGATCAAAACCTGCAGCCTTCTGGAACCTCATGCAACGAATTCTTGGATTCTGACTTTGGCCACAAAATTAGAAAGAAATGTGAGTAAATATCCATCAGAGGCTCTGCCTGAGGCCATTGTGGAGCTCTGGGGAGTGACCCTGTGTGGATTCCAGGTATCCCCAGAGCTGCTCCATCCCTGCCCTCCTCACCAAAGTGAAAGGCTGAGGGTTGGCAGGAATTGTGGTGTGAAGCCACCAGAGGGGCTGCTGTGGACCCAAGACCTGCCTGGGGTCAGGTGCTGCCTTCCTTCCATTTGGATTCATGGACAGCCCTCATGGGCATTGTGCAGGGCATGTGCCTGAGTCCAGGACACTGCTACGCTGCCGGTGGGCACTGGGATCCAACCTGCTGCCTTGGTGGCTTCTGCCCGCTGCTGGTGGTGGTGCCAGGAGCGATTGGTGCCCGTGAGTTTGCAAAAGGAGCAATTTCCCCTCCTCTCTCCCGTCCGAGGCTGCCATGGTCCCTGAGGGGATGGAGCTGGACCAGGGCGCCCCCTGCTGGCCGGGAGTGCTCCCTGCAGCGCCCCCTGCTGGCTGCAGTTAGAACTGCCACAAAAACCAACAGCGCTGAGTGGAAGGGAAAGTTCTGGCTTTCTGTTGTTTGTTCTGTTGTGGTTTATAAATTTCTTAGTAAAGAGCTGATATTCCTTTTCCTACTGTTTTGCCTGGAAGCCACATAATTTTCCAAATTTAAAAATGTAAGAGATGGGTCTTCTCTCCATTCCAAGAATGCTCCCACTTTCCTTGGCTGACATTTCTAATTTAAATGAGTTGCCAACTTCTGGGTTCCAGAGTTGATGGGACAGAGACCTCAAGAGGAGACAGGGTCAAGGACTTGGCCAACTCATGCTCTTCCTTTTAAGCCAGTTGGGACACCAAGGGCCCTCTCCTCAGATGGCACTTCTGCTCATGTGGTCGCACAGGAGCTGGCTTTGGTAGAGTGTCACACTGTCCCCAGTGTGCCATGGCTGACAGACTGATGGACAGATGGGGCCCTGTCTCTCACCACAAGCAAGGCCTGACCCACCCCTGCCACACACAGGTGTTCCAAACTGTCTCCAGACATCAAACATTTCCTGTCTCTGACACCCCACCCTGTGCCATGCCCTAATCCCGACTGCCTTGGTAAAGAGCGACGCTCTGGAACCCTCACAGGGCCTTTGTGAGATCATCGTCTTGGGTACAGGGCAGAGGAGGGGTTTGGAACAGGGGACAAGAGAGTCCAGAGCCACCTGAAGGCCGCTGTGGCCATCAGAGCAGTGAAAGTCCAGGGCCCTGCCAGGTTCCTCTGGTGGAGGAAACATGCTGGGGACAGTGTTTGGGGTTTATTCCTTTTGTGGCTTTCCCTGGAAATTGTTCCTTTTTGACCATTTGGACTCTGAACCTTGTTCCTGTTTCTGTTGGTTTTATTCTCTCTCATTGCTGTTTCAGGAAATTGTTCTTCTCTCAGCCCTTTGGGGTCTTTGTGCCCCCATGGGGATGGAGAGGGTCAGTTTTTAGTGGCAGCACACACACGAGTGGGTGCCGATGGGTGGGCACCCCCAGTAACCACCAGTTCCCCCCAGTGTCACAGCACATTCCCCTAGATGTCACCGAGTTCCTGCAGTTGCCCCTGGGGTCCCCGCAGCTCCACGTAGGTCACCTGGGGATCCTGAAGGGTGGTGGCACGGGGGGACACTGCGAGACACATGGGCTGTGGGATCTGGGTGGGGTAAAACTCATGGGTGACATGTCCCCCGGCGTGTGTCCTCCCCGTTCTCACCCTCTGCCCTCTTGGTGGACAATGTTGGGTTCCCAGGGAAATGGGGGTGCCAGGGATAGGCAGGGGCTGGGTAGGCACAGGGGTCAAAGCTCCTTCCTGGAGTGCCTCAGATTTTGGGGTGACCCAAGGCCCAGCACAGCCCCCACCCTGGGGCACCCCAGGGCTGTCCTGGGAGTTTCTGTGTCCCTGCTCCACACACCCCTGGGTCAGGTCCTCCCATTTGCTCTTCCATCCCAGGCAACACCTGATGCCAAATAGCTTTAGACAAAATTATACATCTATAGAATAAAAGCAAAAGCATTATTTTCCCAAGAAAGAACAAACTCATCAAAAATCAATCTGACAAGGTATATAATGGTCGGGTTTATAGAATCCATTGCTTTCCCAACAAATCCCTCATAATAAAAACACAAACAAATCACAATGAAATGAGAAGTTTTGGTTCTCTTGCTGCATCCCACAGCAGCTTTATCTCCCTGAGTGTCCAACAGCTCCATGGGATTATTCCCTGCCTGCTGGGCAGAAACCCAGCCCATAAGGAAACCTTTTCTTGACCCATATTTAGGAACTCTCCCTGTGTTTCTCATTTCCACCCTGAAACCTGATTGACTTCCCATTGAAGAAGGGGAGAAGCACTGTCTATCCTTGGGACAGTGCACAGGAATCTGTGGAAATGCCTGTGTGTGCCTCAGGGTCTGATTCCCTTGTAAATCCACTCCAGCCTGCCCTGAATTCCCCTGCATGGACACTCCCTGCTCCTGCTGTGACACCCCTGTTCCCCAGCCCCTCGTGTGCCGCCCCTGCTCAATATTTTCACACTTTCCCCTCTCTTCTGGTGTACACATCCAGAACACAGACATTCTTTCCATGAGGTTCCAAAGGGCTGCAGGTTTTGTTCAAGAAGGAGGGTCCAGATCAGGTTGTTGAGCAGATTGTGTTGTCCTTGCAGTAGTTTTGTGGTTTTTCTCAGTCCCTTGGGCAAAGGGACAAAGTGATCAATTGTTGCATTTCTGGACTGGTTCCCTCTCAGCTGCCCCTGCAGGTGGAGTTTCCAGCCAGCCCTGATCTGAAAAGCATCAAAGGCCCTCTCAGAGCCACTGCTTGGCCTATCTTTGGGTCTTGTGCTTCTTGCAGGGCTGAGGAAACCACAGGCAGGCCTTTTTCCACCCACAGAATTCTCACCTCTGCAGCAGCTCTAAAACTGCCAGAATAAAAGCCAAGGGGGCAGGGAAGACCCTCAGATCCTGGCTGTCACCTAGCACTGGCCAGAGCAGGGCTGGGCAATGGCCATCCCTGTGCAGTGGGGCTGGGCCATGGCTGGGCCCCACCCTTGCATTGACAGGGGTCCCCAGGATGTGCCACCCCTGGGACAAGCACCCGGCCAGGAACGTGCAGGGACATTTCTGGAACTGCCACCCTCTGGGACAGGACCCCCCATGCCAGGATACGTCACCCCCTGGGACAGGATTCTCTCAGGACAGGACCCCCCTTGATGTGTCCCTCAGGACAGAACCCCGCCCCTTTCCCATCTGAAACTGAGCACAAATGGCCTCTTACTTCTTGTCTAGGACAAAGAAAGTGAAAGTGTTGAGGGGACACAGCCCAACACCACCATCCCCCACAGCCTCCCCACCCTTTCCTGCGTCCCCCACTCCCCATCTTCCCTCTCTCCTGGATGCCCCCAACCTGTTCTTTGCTCAGGTGTTTCCCAGGATTGCTGCGTCAGGAACTGGGGATGGGGGTACATGGCACAAAAGTGAGGAAAATAGGGAAATAAGAGAAATAAAGAGAGGAAAAAGTCAAGGGCAGGGGTGGGCACAGAGGCACAGCAACCCAGGACCCCCATGTGATACCTCCCCAGGAAATGAGCACCCCAGGGAGGCAGCGCTGGGCCCTGGGTCACCCCGATTTCTGAAGCACCCTGGGAAGGAGCTGTGACCCCTGTGCCCACCCAGCCACTGCGCGTCCCTGGCACCCCCATTCCCCTGGGAACCCAACCATGGGACCCCCATTGCCTTGGTCTCTCCTCCCTGTGGACTTTTATCCCCGGACTGCCATTGCCCAGCACCACCATTGCCTTGAGCCCATCCCATGGGCTGCTTCTTCCCCCAGAACCCCTATTTCCAAGGGTCTCCTTTTTCCCCCTGCACCCCCAACTCTGGAACCCACATGCCATGACCCCAAATCCCTGGGGACCCTGTTTCCACAGCACTTTCATCCCTGAATCCCTCTAGCCATGGAGACCCCAATTCCCCTGGACACCCACCCTTGGTTCCCCACATCCCCTGAGCCCCCCACTCCTGGCAACACCATCGCCAACCATGTCCCCAGACTATCCCAGAATATCCCTGGCCTCTGCCCAGCTTGTGGCCACCCTGCCCCCACCAAGGGCTACCTACATGTGGGGACAGACGTGACCTTGCTTCCTTCCCCTTCATCCGAAGAGTCACCAGCCAGGGGAGCGGTGGCCACAGCAATGAGTGACAGCCAGTGCACATGGCTGGGGACACTGGGATGGCTGGGAAGGTGGTGCTGCTCCTGTGGGGTGAGTGCCCTGGGCACGGGCCTGACACCCCGGGCATGGGGAGAGGACAGGGCACAGGGGAGCTGTTGGGTCCCCTGAGGTCCCCAGGGTCAGCAGGGCATTGAGCCCAGTGTGACCAGAGTCCTGGAGTGGCTTTTGGGGACAGGAACAGGGCTCAGGAATAGGGGAACTGGGATGTGGGGACAGGGGATAGAGATGTTGGGACAAGGATGTTGAAGAAGGAATCTTGGGGCTGGGGCAGCTGTGGGGACAGGGACACAGTGATGCAGGGACAGGGACAAGAGGACAAGCACCATGCTGATGGGCCATGGGGACAGGTGCCAATGGAATGGGACCATGGGTGGAGGGCCATGGGGATGTGGCTGTGGGGCTGCTGATGTTGACCAGTGTCAGCACAGGGTCCCCATTCCTGAGCATGGGTTGGCCACTGTGTCCCTGCCCTTGAGACATCTGTGCCACACCAATGCCCCCATGGAGACCTTTTGGGGACAGCCTCAACACCTCATATTCCCTGTGCTGCTGTCCCTGCAGTGCCATCCCCCATCCAGCCCTGTCCCTTCTCCCTTCCAGCCCAGACCCTCAGCCTCACTGGTGAGTCCTCGGGGGATGCCATGACCCCACCCCGCTGTCCTCAGCCCTGCACTGGCCCTAGTAGTCTGGTGTCCCCTGCCACCCACAGGTGCCCAGACCACCCAGCTCCTTGTGGAGTCCCCTGGAGGCCGGCAATGCTGTGGGACAGGGTGCCACTGACCTGCCAGGGCTCGGGGACTGCCAGTGCTACCACCTGGTACAAGGACAGGGAGCGCTGGGTGCAGGACGGACAGGAAAACATCACTGTCACCAAGAAAGACACCTACCGGTGTGTCAGACGTGGCACCAGGCGCAGACCTCCTGAGAGTCTCAAATGGTGAGGGATGTTTAGGTGTCCCCAGCCTGGGACCCACGAGATCCCTGAGGGCTCCTGGTGGTCTCTGCTCCATAGGTCACCTCCTGTGTTACCAGAGCCTGTCCCCTGCTCTGGGACATCCCATAGCATCCCAGAGTGAGAGGATCCTGTTGATGGAATTGATGACCTCTGGTGCACTGAGTGCCATCCAGTGGGGGTCCCGATTTCACCAGGACCCTCCAAATCCCTGTCATGTGATGTGATGTTTTGTGGAGAAAAGAAGAAATTATGATGATGATGAATCCAGTGATGAATCTTCTCTGTCTCCGAGACTGGCTGGTACTGCAGGCACTGGGACAAGTGCTGCTGGAGGGGGACACAGTGACACTGTTCTGCCAGGGCTGGTGGAACAACACGGTAACCTCGGTGTCCTTCTACCAAAAGGAGACAGATCTGGAGGTGTTCTCCAATAGCACCGAGCTTTCCCTGTCGTCTCTGCAGCTGAACCACAGTGGCCACTACAGCTGCAAAGGCCAGGTGGAATACTGGGTGTGGAAGGAGTCTGCGCTGGTGACAGTGACAGTGCATGGTGAGCATCCCAGAGCTGCCACCCTGACACCTCCAGCCCCTTCCAGGGAACTTGGGGTCACAAATTTCCCTCCCCTCTCTTTCCCTGAGCTCTTCATGGTGCCAGTGCTGGAAGGTCCCCCTGATCTCACTGTAGGTTCCCCCCTCACTCTCAGCTGCCTCAGCACCCCCAGGCCCCTGCGGCTCTGAGCCCTCCTCCTGCACGTGTTCTACCAGGATGGGCAGGTGGTGGGGGGCCAGCAGGTGTCTTCACCCGCTGTGGGGGTCTCCCACTTGGGGAATTACAGCTGCCAGGTGCTCTCCAAGGGGAGGCCATGTGGAAAAGCAGTACCCGGCTCTGCGTCACGGTGTGCAATGAGTGCTAGGATGGGTACAGGGAACCCCAAGAGACCCCTTGTGTCCCCTGCCTGGGGAACTCCATGACCCCCAGACACCTTGCTTGTGTCCCCCCACCTCTGCCCTGTGTCCTCTCACCCCTCCATGGTGTGACCTCATCCCCGACATCCCCCATCACACCCATCCCCCCTGTCCCTACCCACCCACACCGGCTGCCAGCCCCTCCCTGTGCCCTCAGCCCTGTCTGTGTCCCCACAGTGCCCGTGGCCAATGCCACCATCACCCCCAGTCTCCTGTCACACCAGGTGCGCGCAGGTGACAATGTGACCCTGCACTGCTCGGTGCAGGTGGGTTCAGCCCCTGTCACCTTCATCTGGCTGCACAATGGGCAGGAGGTCGCCCAGGGTCCCTTCCTGGAGCTCAGGGCCATCGATGTGGGACATTCGGGCACCTACCAGTATGTGGCCACCAACCAGCTGGGACAGGACGGCACCGCGTGTTCTGGGCACTCAGCCCTGAGCTGGCACTGACAGTGAAAACATGGGGACACAGGGACACAGGTGGCGACACACAGGGTCACTAGGGAGTGCAGGACCCCTGGAATGATGGGTAACCCTGACACCGTGTCCCCCTCTGTTTCTTGCAGTGGCTGCAGGGGTCGGTTGGGCCCTTTTGTTCCTGCACCTGCTTGTGGGTGTCATTGTGACCTGGCACCAGTGGCACCATATGGGTGGATGACAATGGGGAGACAGGGGTCCCAGGGAGCTGTAGAGGTCCCCAGAGTTGGGGAGCAATTAGACAGCACCCATAGCCCCAGAACTGTGACCTTGTCTGGGGGTCCTTTAGGGTTTGGGGAGGTGCTGGCGGGTCCTACAGGGATGTTGGGGGTTCCCTTGGGGGTGTTTGGGTGTCTCTGTCTCTGCCTGGCTTTGGGTTCTTGAGGCTGAGTTCGTCGGGGGCACTGGGGATGTTCATGAATTCTGGGGGACCTCAGGGATGCTTGGGGGTCCTGTGGGAAATTGAGGGCCCCTTGGCTGTTCAGGATTCCTGAGAGGGGTCATAGCCCTCGGATCCCACAGTCACCCCTCCCCTCTTTCCTCTGCAACTGCCAGAAAGCAGCAGGAAAGGTTAGTGGGGGCTCAACCCACACTCTCCCCTTTTACCCTGACTGCCACGACCTCCCATTTCTTCCCCCACATCCCCTTTGCTCCTTCAAGGTCCCCCCGGATCCCCCGCCCCCCCCAGAGGAGGGGGAGGTGCTGTACACCCACGCCATGGTCACCAAGAGAGCAGGGGGTGAGTACGGTGGGGACACACACAGAGGGACACCTCACCCACGAGTGTCACCCCATCCAGATCCCACAGTCCATGTGTCTCGCAGCGTCCCCCTGTGCCACCACACTCCAGGATCCCCAGGTGACCTACACGGAGCTGTGGGGACCCCAGGGGCAACCACGGGAACCCGGTGACATCTACGGGAATGTGCTGTGACACTGGGGGGCACTGGGGGTGCCCACCCATGGGCACCCACTCGTGTGTGCTGCCGCTAAAAAATTGATCCTCAACCTTCTTGTGAAGGGAGAAAGATCCCAAAGGACTGAGAGAAGAACAATTTCCTGAAACAGCAACAAGAGAGAATGAAACCACCAGCAACAGAAACAAGTTTCAGAGTCCAAAGAGTCACAAAAAGAACAATTTCCTAGGAGAGCCCCCAACAAGTAACAAACCCTGAACACTCCTCCCAGCATGTTTCACACCCCAGAGTAACCTGGCACGGCCTTGGATCTTCCTCACTCTGATGGCCAAAATGGCCTTCAGAAGGCTCTGGATTCTCTTCTCCCCTCCTCTTCTCCCCTCCTCTTCTCCCCTCCCAAACCCCTCCTCTCCCGTGATCATCCCACAACGATGCCACGAAGGCCCTGTGAGGGTTCTGGAGCCTGCCCCTTTGCCAGAGCAGTTGGGATCAGACCATGGCACATGGTGGGGTGTCAGAGACAGGAAAAGTGTGATGTCTGTAGACATTTTGGAACAGCTATGTGTGGCAGGGGTGGGTCAGGCCTTGCTTTTGGTGAGACAGGGCCCCGTCTGTCCATCAGTCTGTCAGCCATGGCACACTGGGGACAGTGTGACACTCTGCCAAAGCCAGCTCCTGAGTGGCCATGTGAGCAGAAGTGCCATCTGGGGAGAGGGCCCTTGGTGGCCCAACTGGCTTAAAGGGCAGAGCATGAGGTGGCCAAGTCCCTGATCCTGTCTTCCCTTTAGGTGTCTGTCCCATCCACACTGCAGCTCAGGAGCTGACATCTCATTTATGAGCAATATGTGCCAACGAAAGTGGGAATGCTCCTGGAATAGAATGAAGACCCATGTCAAAAATGTTTTCTAATTTCAAAAATGGTGGGGCTTCCAGGCCAAAGTGTAGGAAAAGGAATAACCAGTCTTTACTGGGAAATTTATAAACCAGAACAGAACAAACAACAGAAAGCCAGAACTTTCCCTCCCGCTCAGGGCTGTTGGTTTTTGTGGCAGTTCTAACTGCAGCCAGCAGGGGGCGCTGCAGGGAGCACTCCCGGCCAGCAAGGGGCGCCCTAGTCCGGCTCCATCCCCTCAGGGACCATGGCAGCCTCGGACGGGAGGGAGGAGGGGAAACTGCTCCTTTTGCAAACTCACGGGCACCAATCGCTCCTGGCACCACCACCGGCAGTGAGCAGAAGCTGCCAAGGCAGCAGGTTGGATCCCAGTGCCCACTGGCAGCATAGCAGTGTCCCAGGGCCAGGCACACGCCCTGTGCAACACCTGCAACTGCTCTCCCTGATCCTGAATGGAAGGAAGGCAGTACCTGACCCCAGGTAGGTCTTGTAAAGCCCCTCTAGTGGCTTTACACCTGCAAACTCTCAGCCTTTCACTCTGTTTTCTTCCTTCAGCCCTGGCACAGCCACTCTGGAAATGTTGAATTGCCCTTGCATGTTGAGGAAAGCTGGTACTCGGTGCTGACTCTGACAGGGCTCCTCAGGGGGCTCCAGAGCACGTTTGGTGTTCCTGCTCTTCCTGGGCCACTGCTGGTCCCTACACAGAAGCCACAGGGGGAGGAGGAGAAAGAGAGCAGAGCCGCAGCTCTGAGGGCTCTACAGCTGCAGCTGGAGCACAGGGACAGCCCAGGCTGGAAGCAGTGCCTCGGGAGGACAAAATGGGGCAAAATTGGAGCTGATTGGGCCAATGCCCCAGTTCTGCTCTGGGTGCTGCAGACCGTTAAGGAGACATTGTAATTAGGGCTGGGGTTCCTAAATTTCAGCCATGGTCCTAAAGCATCCCGGTGCACAAACATCCAGTGCCTCTACTGGTGATTTTGGGCTATACAAGGCAGCATGGGACACAATTTGGGGGTCCGATGCTGCCAGCTCTGCCCACAAGGAGCTTTTTTGGCTGTCTGTGTTATGTTTGCCCAATATTCCCATCATAAAAAAACTCCAAACAATATTTTTGATAGCTGCAATTTTAATTGAATAGTTGAGAAAATATATAAATAAGGGATAATTTGGTTCAAATAATAGCGCATAAGCAAAAAAAAAAAGCGGGGTACGGAGTGAAGGGCTCTTGGACCCGTGCCACCTCACGTATGAGCTTGCCAAGTGAAAATTACCCCCTTATATGCCATGTGTTAATACCATCTCCTCCCATTTTCGGTTTGTCATATTTCTACCTCCACCCTCATTACCACCTTTACCGCGCATGCGCCACCACTCAGTTTGGTGGTCACACAAGTCTTTTGGAGGTCGTCTGATGAAGATTTCGTAGTCTTCCTCTGTGTCTTTTAATTCACCTTTGGGTTACACATGCGCAGCAAGCCAGCACAATGTAAGCCAAGACTAACATATCACTACATCTACATATCAAGGCAATAAATCCCTTATAATTAACATTTTTCTGGGACCCAACCAGAGTGTCCCTTCTGTGTTAATTTTTAGCAACTGTTATCTCTTGCTTTCCTCCTGTTCCTGAACATTTGCAGGGAGGGGGGGGTGGAGCCCCTCTTCTCCCTTTCTTCTTTGGCATTACAACTTTTAACTGTTTTATTATCCCCAAATATTAATTACTGTATCAATATTGATTCCTGTTTCAATTTTTATCAGCATGAATCATACCTATTTACCACAAATCACCCATTTCTCTTCTTGATCATTGTGATCCATGCTTTATTAAAAAGCTATGCCCTGATATCTTTTATATTCTTCAGAATTTTGATTTTCTTGTTGTCTCTTTTCAGCTTCAAACTTCTCCAGCATTTCTTTTGCTGCCTCTAATTTTCCACACTTTTTTCAAATTTGGTTAGCATTTCCTGGGCTATTTCAATCTTTTTAGGTCCTTATTATTTAACACGGGTTGATTCAGCTGTTAGTACCATCACAGATTTTGGTTTTCCTCTTTCTACAGATTCTGAATCTAGAGATATTACTGTAATCTGCATCTCCTGAATCACTGAGCAAATTAGCCTAATAAAACATGGAATCATACAAGGCAGAAACAAAAGTCTCAAAATTGAACAAAACAACATGAACTCTAACTTTTTCTACCAAACACCTCCAAAGAGGTTATCTCATCAATCTGCTTTCTAGATTGAATTCCACTTTTGTACTGGCACATGAGTCACCCTTTTAATTTCCTCCAAAGGTTCAGTGATAGCTTCTCTATAATCTTCAATTTCTATACAGCAGTAAAATTTGTTAAATCTCCCACAAACCCTTCCTTCTTCTGCTAACAGATAGTCTAGGGCAATCCTGTTTTGGTACACAAATGCCCGCATTTGTGTATATTGCCTGGCCAACATTTTTAAGGCACCGGTGGTGTGATTTGACACCACTTCCACTACTGCTTGGGTCCCTATCACTCGATTCAACACGCAAATTGGGGTCCTATATCCCCATGACCAATCCTGAGCCATTGATAGATTGGTAGGGGTTAGCTCCAGGACTTCTGTACCAGCATAAATCAATCTGTTCATCCCATTCACAGTTTATTTTTTATTCGTCTCTAATATCCAACGGGGGTTTTAGGTCACCAAACTTTTGAACGATTATCCATATTGACCACCAATGTGGATTTACAAGGAGTATGCCCCACTACTTTATTAAATTTTCTTCCTTCTTGAGTTATACAAATGATTTCAACTACTTGATAGCTTAGAATCTATCTTTCAAGTGTCTTCAATGTTCTAGAAATTTGGGTATGGTTCCATTTTAAAAATTGTTCTGGAGCTAAGCTCTCACTTTTCCACGGCCATCTTTTCAGCTATTTTTAGAACTCCACAAATCCAACATTTGGATAATCCCAATTCTGTAGCAATCTCTTGCATCAACCTCACAAACAGATTCTTATTCGAGGATGGCTGGTTCCAATCTTTGTAGTGCTGTTTAAGCTATTTATACAATTCAGCCAATTCTTTTGACTCTTTTCTCTTGTTCTTTCCTCTATTCTCCTTTGTTTCTTTCTCTTCTTTTATTTTCTCTTTCAATTTTTCTCTTAGTGCCTGGTTTCCCATGCTTATACTTGGATCATTTCAATTATCATCTCTTTCAAAACAAAAGAACTTTTCATACTGGAGGCAAATCTGATTACCATGGGGATGAGGAGCTCGTCCATTATAGTTTAAATTTTTCCCTACCCAATGCATCTTTCTGTCTTTAACACAAACATCTATAAAGCGGTTGCGATTGTAGCAGGCAGAACTAACATATGGGCGTGTCACAAACACAGATCCCATCTTGTCCTTAATCTTCATAGGGTGATTGCAATAGTCAGAAATATTGAAATTGCTGGGACTTGGTTTTTGCCCTGTTTGCTTTTTTATTGATGAAACTCTGTCCAGTGTGGCTCTCTGGCTTTGGCCAACCGTCTAGGGAACCAGAATGATCACAGTGAAAATAATATAATAGTTTCTTTAGGAAATCTACCTTTCTACCTTTCTCAAGGCCCCTTGGGTTACAACCAAGGGCCGAGATGCTAGTCTTCTCAGTAGCAAAGGTAATATCTAGGGATCTAGTCACTGGTGTTTTTAGTTTCTTTGGTACCCATAGCCCCACAGAGTTTGCTTGTCCCCTCTTAAATGCCATTTCTCAGTTTGGCTGGTTAAGAAGAAATAATTAAAATGACAAGAACAGGGTAAAGGTTAGGCTGGAATACCATAAACCTGTATTTTCCAAAATTTCAGGGATGTGTCAACCACAATAAGATTTCACTAAATATTTTCTACTTCAAGTGCAAGAAGTGCATTAAATCGCAGCCTCCAATAGGCACACTCGCCAGGCTAATATGCCCCTGGAATGCGCTTATGATGTGATATATAGACTTCTTCTCCACAACAACTATCTATTATGAGACACTGGTCTATAATATTATAAATTGCTCGTTCTCTTATTTGTGCTATAGCCAATATGGCAAGAACCAATTGATCTAAGTTCTCTGTTAATCTAATTGCTCCTGGAAGGGTCCCGTCTCCCAGTCTCATTGGTATCTAAAAAAATCACTAGCAATGTGTTCTATAGTTAGCTGTCTAAATACATAACTATAGCAAAGCAAGCAAATCAATTGTTTCTCCTTCTCTTCCCTGTTAGTTACTCTCCACCATGAGTTAAAGCAAAGTGTGCAAACAATACATATCCAGGGATGACACCCTAAACCATGTCTACTGCACTCCCAACGTTTTAGTTGTCTCTGGACTCTTTCAACAACAGGTGTTATCAATCTCAGTTTCTGGAATTGCAGTTTTGTAATAAATTCTAATAATGTTGCTGGTGGGTAACCCTGGAGGAGATCTTTGATCCTTTTAGGCTGTTCCCACTGATTCAGAAAGTGTTATTCTTTTCCATCAGTGTTCTTCTGCCTCTGAGCTCAAGGGAATTGCGGTTGGCAGCCACTCCAGGATGCTTAGTTCATTCTTACTAAATCAGGGTTAATATAAATCCACTTAAATCCCACCATATTATCACATTCTTGGAATTACATGTTCCAACAATCTTTTAGCCTCCATTTGAACTGTAGCCCGAGCTGCTGGAAATGCTTCAGCTCACTGAGTTAATTGATCTATTATAACTAACAAATATTTCCACCGACTCACTTTAGGCAATTCTGTAAAAACAACCTGGATCTTTTCAAATAGCCTGTAGGCTGTTTTTCATCCTCCAGAGGAAGGGCTTCTTAACACCTTCTTAGTTACTTTTTGACAGGTGAGACACTCCTGGGTGATTTGCTTTCCAATTTCAAATATCCTTATACACCCATAAAATTTTAAAAAGTGATCACAAAGGGCTCTTCCCCAGTATGTCCATCTATGCAAGTTATCTAAGACCTAATGTGCCACTGGTTTTGGCATCATAATCTTGCTATCAGGAAAAACCCACTTTCCCTCCTTAAATGTTGCTCCTAATTTCCTTATAGGTGCCAGTTCTGCTAGCGAAAGAGAAAGTGTCCCCTGCTGAATTCTGTTTCTTGTGAGGTCATGATTTCAGTATTTTTGCTTTGGGTTTTTTTTTTCCTCAAGGTCGCTCTTTTTGCTTCTTCGTTGGCCAAATTATTCTCTCTGACTCAAATATCCCTCTCTCTCTGGTGTCCCTTTGCATGAACTACTGCTATTTTCTTTGAGCTTTTTAAAGCTTCAAGTATCTGAATTATCAATTCCCCGTGTACTAACCCTTTCTCTTGAGTGTTTATAAGTCCCCTTTCCTTCCAAATTTTTCTGAAAGTATGTACTACACTAAAAGCATATTTGGAGTCTTTATAAATAGCCCCTTCTTGCTCTTTTAGTATGAATAATGCATGGAGTAATGCATAAAGTTCACAGGCTTGTGCTGACCAGGAGGGACTAAGGGAACCAGATTCCTTTACCCCAAGCTATTCCCCACTTCACTCAAATGCCAATCCGTATCATTAATTGTGGGATCTCAGCACCTCAGGACTGAGGTGCAGAGACCGAGACCACCCTTGGGGGGCTCGGGAGTCCTGGAATGTTGCCAGAAGTGTCTGGTGGCAGGACTTTGATCCTACACAGGAGATGACACCTGTATGGGGACTGGGAGGATTTCACTGGGTGAATGGTGAAGGGATAAGTTAATTAAGGTGTAGAACACAGGGTTTAGGATTTCTGTACAGGGGGGTCTAGAGAAGTAAGATGGAGGAATTGGGGCGTGTCCTGTCCTTCTTCTTCTTCTTCTTGGCCTCCATCTTCTGTGGTGATGGTGGCACTTTGGGATTGGTCTTTACTAGAAGTGCACCAGTTAATAAGAGTAGAAGGTATTGGAGAAAAATCATAAATATTGTACACGTAACTTCGGGTATAAAGATAAGTGACCGCCCCAGAGGCTGGGGAGTGTGCCCATGGCTGACTTGCTGTGCAGACCTCTGTCGGGCTGAAAGAAAATCTTTTAGATAAACAATTAATAAACACTGAGACCGAAACAAGATCAGAAGTCTCTCCTCGTCCTTTGAAGCGCCGGGCTGCCCAAGGCCACTCTGAGAATTCCAGGTCTTTGAAACAGCCGAGAAACCGAGCAAGTGGCATCCCTGAACCTCCGGACATAAAACAGCCGAGAGAAACAGAAAACCGACAAGCATAAATCAAACCTAAATCAAGAATAAATCAGCCTAAGAGCACAAAGAAAAACACCAGAAAATCAACAAGTGGCGTCCCTGGGTGGGCTCGAACCACCAACCTTTCGGTTAACAGCCGAAGCTCAAGAACTAAAAAGCAAAGAGAACAGCTCCAATCTAAGACGAGTTCTCAAGAGAGCACTAATAGCTCCTAAAAAAAAAAGCCTAAAGAAAAAAAAAAAAAAAAAAAAAAAGAAGAAAAAAAAAAAAAAAAAAACAAACGACCAAAAGAGTCTACAAAAAACAGCAGTCACTGAGAATTACATCTCTCAGCTTCTACCGAAGACAATTCGTAGCAGAGCAGCCCAGATCAAAACCAAAAAGCACCTCTAAATTCTTCTCCTGTGACCTGCTAAACAGAAACGAAAACCTTCAAACAACTCTGACGACAAATTCAGTGAAAAAGTCAAAATATAAAAACATAATTGCACACTCTCCCAACAACAACAAAAAATTTTGTCCGCCTTACAAAGCGTAGCTCAAACACACACAGAAAAGATCCCAAAAAAAGTATTAAAACAACTATTGTTGTAAGCAAAACTTAATTACCCACTGGCCAAAACATACCTACTATTCGAAGTAGAGTTTTAACAAAAAATCAATAAACACTGATATTTCTTAACAACAAAAAAAAAAAAAAAAAAAAGACGAGACAGCGTTAAAGCTGCTCTCGCCGGCAAGGGTAATGCTGGAAAAGCATACCGGTTCAGTCGAAAAGACTGGGAGAGCAACGAAAAGTTGCGGCATCCTCAGCAGAAGGGTGGGGGAGCAAAGCTCCGGAAAAAAAAAATTATTTCTGGCCTTAAGAAGCCAGGAGAAAAGGGCTCTCGAGAAAAGAGAGCAGGAAAAAATATTAAAGCCCCGGTCCCAAAACCCAGACACCCCAGGAAACTCCTAAAGCGTCCTGAAACTCCGGAGAGTACAGGAGAGTCAGGATCGGAGGGGGGGGTGAAGGAGGACAGAGAAGGGATCGGGGGGGGACGCTTCCTCGTGGGGGCACGGCACGGTAGCGGCAGAGCAGACGGGGAGCGCGGGAGAAGAGATACTGGGAGACACATGTCCCGGTGCGGCTTTTGTCAGCGCGGCGCCGAAGGGTGGCGGCCGTCCCGGAGACGCGCGCGGCGGGCAGAACTCGCAAAAACCCGAGGACAAATTCGGCTCGAATTGCGGGGCGCGGCGGGCCCGAGTGCCGGCGGGGGGCGGGCCGTACACACCGGCGAGAAGAATAGACACAGAGACAGAGTCAGGGACAGACCGAGGGAAGAGACCTGAGAAGTAGAACAAGGAGGGGAGAGTGACGTCAGCCCAAGAGAGACAGGGAGAGGCTCAGAGAGCACGCATGCGCAGAGAGTAGAGCGCGGGCGGGGGCGGGCCCGTGACGTCTCGGGCGAGGAGGGGCCGTGCTCGGGATCCTATGTCCGAGGGGCTCCACACCCTCTTCAGACTTGGTACCTCTGGATGAAAACCCTCGGAGTCCCAGTCCCTTCCCTTCAAGAGAGACGTTCTAGTGTTCAAGCTCCATTTCCAGCTGAATTAAAAGCCAGGCAGACACAGTCTCAAACGAGATCACGAACACGGCAGTTGACAAGACGAGAGGCAGTCGAGCCCATGCTGTCGTCCGACCTGGGGAGGCCAGTGACAGCGCCACCTAGTGGGGGGCAAGGCTTTCGCTTGTGTCTCCACAGATCGAGATCTGACGTGGGTGTCGGTACGACACGTGAAACCATTTCGAGTGCGAGAACATGAAAACGCGGATCCGAGAAACAAGATCCAAGAAACAAAGAGACGAGTACTCTGACAAGAGTCGAGACTCAGACTGCACAAGACAACTCAGAAGAGATATAAAAAGAAACTAAAGACTTTAGGAGAATTCTCTGTTAAAGTCCTAAATGAAAAGCGAACAATGATCTCACATAGAAGCGAAGCCATGAGTTTTATGATGCTTATCTGCATCATTCTTTCATTCATTGCAGTAAGCAATGGAGGTAATATACCTATTAGTCAGCCAAAGCAAAATGTATAGTAGAATTCTTTGACATCTCTCCCATTTAGAGAAGAATTTTAAGAGTAGAGTTCTATGTTTTAATAATTCTACTAGTCCTCATACTTGTCATCCCATGCATATTTGCATGTTTAAAACACGTTATGAATCAGATAACAAAAGAAGCTTTCCTAGTGCAAACAGAAGGGGGAGATGTGGGATCTCAGCACCTCAGGACTGAGGTGCAGAGACCGAGACCACCCTTGGGGGGCTCGGGAGTCCTGGAATGTTGCCAGAAGTGTCTGGTGGCAGGACTTTGATCCTACACAGGAGATGACACCTGTATGGGGACTGGGAGGATTTCACTGGGTGAATGGTGAAGGGATAAGTTAATTAAGGTGTAGAACACAGGGTTTAGGATTTCTGTACAGGGGGGTCTAGAGAAGTAAGATGGAGGAATTGGGGCGTGTCCTGTCCTTCTTCTTCTTCTTCTTGGCCTCCATCTTCTGTGGTGATGGTGGCACTTTGGGATTGGTCTTTACTAGAAGTGCACCAGTTAATAAGAGTAGAAGGTATTGGAGAAAAATCATAAATATTGTACACGTAACTTCGGGTATAAAGATAAGTGACCGCCCCAGAGGCTGGGGAGTGTGCCCATGGCTGACTTGCTGTGCAGACCTCTGTCGGGCTGAAAGAAAATCTTTTAGATAAACAATTAATAAACACTGAGACCGAAACAAGATCAGAAGTCTCTCCTCGTCCTTTGAAGCGCCGGGCTGCCCAAGGCCACTCTGAGAATTCCAGGTCTTTGAAACAGCCGAGAAACCAAGCAAGTAGCATCCCTGAACCTCCGGACATAAAACAGCCGAGAGAAACAGAAAACCGACAAGCATAAATCAAACCTAAATCAAGAATAAATCAGCCTAAGAGTGCAAAGAAAAACACCAGAAAATCAACAATTAATTTCCAGATTATCTTCTTCAGTTAAAGAATAATTTTTTAGTTTTCCTTCCCAGGGTTTTATCTGTAAATTTAAGGCTATTATTAGATCTCTGCTTAATAAATTATTCTCGGCTTCTGGTATCAACAATAAATCATTTACTCCAAATTTGTCGCCTGTTTAAATTTGCACCCCTTTAATTACAGGAACTGGAAAAGCCTCTCTTGTAATTCTAACTACTGGAACTCGCTCACGACTTATCTCACATCTCTGGGGTAATTTTGTCATTGTCGACTGAGAAACTCCTGTATTGACTAAGAATATAACTTATCAACACACTTTTGGTGTTGTTTTTCAGTCCCCTTCATTAAACAGAGCCCCTGACCTCCGTTAAAAGTTTCCTCATCTTGCTCTTTCTTCCTGCAACTTTTTTTGTCTGTGCCCCTTTTTATGATAGTAAAAACAGGTAGGACCTGCACCCTTTAAGGTAGGGCAAGAATTATTTTAGGTGCTCTTTCTTGTGGTGAGAAAAACACACAGGTCTTGTGTTCCTAAAGATAGATCTTGAAATCTGCTCTTTGTTTTTCTCTGTGGATTTTTCTGTATTCAAAGCTGCCTGCATTTCTTTAACTGCTGCTACCAAAATTCTGGCATCTGCTTTCTGCTTTTTCTTATCTCCGTTCACATACACCCTTTGTGCTCCTCTCAGTAACTCCTGAAGTCCCCTGTCCTGCCTCGGAACAACAGACCTACTTCTCCCCTCAGGACTCCAAAAGGCAGCATTTTCACTCTCCTCCTGATTAACAGGGTCTTTTGAATTCACATATATATTTAGAGCCTGGAAAATCCAATCCTCAAATGATCAGAACTTGGACCAATATAAATTATCTTTACGGATCATTTCCTTTGTCCATTTAAACATGCAATACTTAACTATTTTCCGTTTACTTTTTCTCCTTTGGGATTCCCATTCATCCCCAAACCGTATTATCATCCCAAGTGGGCTGTCCTGAGGAATGCTCTCCCCCTGAGAACCCGCCTCACAGTTCCTAGATACCTCAAACTGCTGTGAATTATTCACACAATCCGCAGCCCCTGGATCAAGGAACTTACTTTTTCTCTGACCCATTTCTGGCGACAACAAACGAAGAAATCCCAGGTGTCACAGACATCTTTTGTGAAAAATCCTTTCTATAGGATTTTTTCCCCTTCTGAGAAGCTGTGGCCTCAGCAACAAAATGTAAACAATGGTTATCTGCTGCTGTGAAATGCAACAGGTGCACCTGTGATTGGCCCATGTTGGATGTTTACAATTAATGGCCAATCAAGGACCGAGCTCGCTCTGGGACAGAGTCAGAGAGAGCTCCTTTGTTATTAATTTTTTTCTATTCTTAGCTTAGCTAGCCTTCTAAGAACCTTTCGTTCTATTTCTTTTTAGTATAGTCATAATGTAATATTTGCGACCACTGTGACACCCCGGTACCAGGAGAGTCTTAGTTTCCCACACTCACCTCATGGCTCAACTTCCTCACTACTTTGTCACACTGCCTTTTGAATCTAACTGTTCCACTCCTATCTCTCCCTCTGCAATCTACTTGTTCCACTCCTATCTCTCCCTCTTTCTCAATCTATTAGCGTCAACCTCTCACCATCTAATCACATACTAAATTGCCTGCTACTAACCCCTCCAAGGAAATTTGAACCTATTAATTCACCCTCTTTCTTAGTCTCCCTACTGAGTCAATACCTCCTGCTCAAGGACCTTCCCACAGGTGCCTGGACCAGGGATCCCCTCCTTCCCCCTGGGTCAAACCCTCCCGGGGTCCCCACTCGTTCACTTTTCTTTCACTTCACTCCTTTCCTGGCTGGTCTCCTCACAGAGATCTCAGAAACGTGGTACTGGGAGGTCCCGCTCACTTTGGGGGTCCGGGACTGCCCAGCCCCTGTCTCAGACACTCCACACACACTCACACATGCATACAGCTGCCCCCCAACCCAAAACCTCGTGATACTCACAGCCTCCTTTTCTCACAAGGGTCTTCGTGTACAAAGCAGTTTTCTATGGGTACCCTCTCTCCTATAAGCCGGCACTCTGATGGGAGCCTCTCTTGCGCGCTTTCATAATTAATTTGCTTACGTGTTATTTTAATAAAGACTCTCTTTTCCCAAGGGAGAGTGGTCTAACCTTGGGACCACTTAAAAGTCAGGTGGGGAGCTCCTTCCCAGAAACTATCCACCTCCCAGGAGCTGAGAGAGTCCCGGATATTGGCACCAAAATTCTTATGTTTGCCCAATTATCCCATCATAAAAAAAAACCAAACAAGATTAAAAGTAGTAACAATGTTAATTGAACAGCTAAAGTAAAAAAATATAAAATTTAATACTATTTAATTTGATTAAAATAAAGTATAATTTGGTTCCAATTATGGTGCATAAGCAAAAGATAACCGCGGGGTATGGAGTGCAGGGTTCTGGGACCCTTGCCACATCACGTACACGCTTGTCAAGTAAAGATTCCCCCATTTTATGCCATGTCTAAATTCCATCGCCTCCTATTTTCAGTTTGTCATACTTCTCTCACTGCCGTCATTACCATTTTTACCATGCATGCGCCACCACTCGGTTTGGTGGTCGCACAAGTCTTTGGGGCTCGTCACTGATGAAGGCTCTGTAGTCATCTTCTTTGTCCTTTAATTCACCTTTGGACTACACATGCGCATAAGAAGTACAATGTAAACCAAGAATAACATATCACTGTAGCTACATATCAAGGCAAAAAATCCCTTATAATTAGCACTTTCTGGGACCCAACCGGGTTTTGCTCATTTTTAGCAATTACATCTTCAGCTTCTTTCCTGTGGTCCTTGAGAACATCTGCTGGGAGGAGGGGTGGAGCCCCTCCTCTCCCTCTCTTCTTTGCCAATGCAACTTTTAACTATTTGAATATTCCCAAATATTAACTACTGTATCAATACTGATTACTGTTTCCATTTTTATCAGCACGAATCATACCTCTTTATCACAGTTCTGTGCCAGAAGGAGCCAAAGCCCACGTGCATGGGAGGCTGTGCTCCTACCTGCAGGGGCTGATGGCAGGAGCACCTGGAGCAACTGCTGGCACACTTGGTCTCTGTCAGATGATGTTGCTCCATCCTGAAATGAGTTTTTCTCATGGAAGGCATTGGCAGTAGCACCAGAGCACTATCCATTGCTGAGTTTCCCAGGGCAATTAGATTGCAAAGAAACAGTCTGAAATTTCCTTGTGCTTTTCTCACTCTCTTTCCCACATTCTGGAAAAACTGGAATCTGCCGAGCCTCTGCTATTCTCAGCTTCCCTTGCTGCATGTCTTGCTCTGGCAGCTCATGTCCAAACAAAACTATGTCCCTACTGAGCACAGCAATGAGCGGCCACAAAGTGGGAAATTCCCCAGTGAACATCAAGGCAGACACATGGAAGTGCAGAAGATAAAGATAACTCTGGGAGGAGGAGCTCTTCTGTGTCTCTGACGATGGTGCCCACACCCTGAAGCCATAGCCAAGAGAAAGGCTGGAAGCAGACAGGCGCAGTTTTGGGCAGCACAGTATCAAAAGTTATGAAACCATTAGCCAGAATGCAAAGGAGGACTGCAAGGATGGAGTGTGGCCTGGAGGGGAAGCCCTAGATGCAGCTGAGGCCACTTTGTTCAGCCTGGAGGAGAGTAAAGGGCATCATTGTGGTCTTCAACATCCTCCTGAGGGGAATCAGAGGGGCTGCTGCAGCTCTCGTCACTGTTGGGACCAGTGACAGGACTCGAGGAAAGGGCAGGCAGCTGTGACGGGGCAGGTTTCATTTCCGTATCAGGAAAAGGTTTTTCACCCAGAGCACGGTCGGGCACTGGGACGGGTTCCCCACGGACGCAGCCCAGCAGACCCCGGGCTGGCTCTTGGGAAAAGTAAAAATGGATAGAGAAAACCCTAGCAAAGTAGCAAAAAGATTGGAGTTCATAGTCAAGAGTCAAGAGCCGGGCTGAGGTGATACTGATTCCATGTTGACAGAGCTAACCAAAGCAGCAAAAGAGTTGGCGATCGAGGCAGCCAGAGCACGTGTGCAGGGACAAATTGCTAGTGGAGCCTTAAAAGATACAGTGCACAAGCTGTGTCCCATCGTAAGCCCTTTGTGGGACGCGAACGATGCCGGCTGCTGTGCAATGTTCACCAGATACCAGGAATGACCGAGACTGGCAGTTCTTACCCTAGCAGGTTACCGGTTAAAATACAGCTAAAGAATAATAAAGAAATTGAATTTTTAACTAAATGTGGAGACACATTTTCACTCTTGAATCAAGCACTGATACCCAAAAGTGAAAACTATCTGCCAGCAATAGGAGCCAGAAAAGGCATTCTTCCTGCAACCACTTCAGTGTAAAATCAAGAAGAAAATGGGAATACATCAGTTTCTTTATTTACCAAACTCACTCCAATCTGTCCTAGGCATGGATTTGCTTGAAAATTTAGAAGCAAGAGTTCCGTTTAGAGAAAGAAAACTGACATGGAAGGTACCTGAAGACAAATGAGCAGTTTTAGCAGTAGGACTGACAACTGACACAAGACCAACAAACAAGAAGAGCTATTTAGAGCAAGTATTGAATCAGGTATACCCCAGAGTATGGGATACTGATAGCCCAGGAAAATCAAAACGAGCAGACCCTGTGAAAATTGAGCTACACACAAGAGTTTAGCCAGTAGTCAGAAAGCAATACCCTTGAAGATTAGAAGCTAGGAAAGAAATAGAACCAACAATCAATAAATTCCTGACATCAGGATTATTGGAAGAATGGAAGTCAAAATTGAATACTGCTAGATTAGCAATAAAGAAACCTAATGGAACTTAGAGACTAGTGCCAGATTTCCAGGCAATTAATGGTTTATACCTTACTAGCTATGCTTGGAGATGATTTTATTTGTTGCGGGGAAGGTGCATGGGCAAGTGCTGTGGAGAGCCGTTCCCTCTTGGTCTGAGAGACCAGCTCTCCCAGGCCACCTTGCTCCCAGGCCCGGAGGGCGTAAGGTGCGCTCGACCGGCAGCCGAAGGAGGGCTCTTGACACCGTGTCTGATGCAACAGGGTTTATTGAAGGTAGGTCAGAGGGTGCAGGTTGGGTGAGGGTGAGAAGAGGGACAGGAAGAGACAGGAGCACAAGCACTGTAAGATGACATATAAGGCACCTGCAAGCTGCTGGGGAAGCCTCAAGTCTGCTCAGTGAGCCACGTGTGCCCTCAGCATTGGGACAGCCACCTTTCCCTCCGTGAGCCTCACATCCCAGGGTCAGCAAATCAAGAGGCACCAGGCATGCTGGAGGTGACTCGGAGCGGGTGCAGTGGGCCATGGTGGCCAGGGGCAAGAAGCAGGCAGAAAGCCATCGGGGCTTGGAAAAGGCTCTGCTCTGCTTACAGCGTGGGCTGAGAGCTGGGAGAGCTCCGTTTCCCCCTTGAGATGTTGGAGACGGGGCCTTTCACCCTCCTGATAGGGCTGCCCCTGGCTGCAGGCAGCCAGAGGAGTACGACGACACAAGGCCGAGAGCAGCAAAGCAAAGAGCCAGCCGTGCACAGCACAGGGAGGTGGCCCAGTGCAAAGCCAGCGTGGCACCCTGAAGGTGCCCACTGCACTCTCATGTGTCCCTGCCTTGGGAAGGACAGGAATGCCCGTGGTCCAAGAGGGCCTTTCTGTGGCCCCTGTGGGCTCAAAGCTGCTGCTCTTCTGGCTCAATGGGGCCTAAAGCCACAGAGCTCGGCCTCCCCCGCAGCACCAGGAACAAGACTTGGATATCAGACACTGGAGCTCAATGCCTAAGGCTGAGGGGCACGGGGCCTCCAGTCTGGAGCCCAGGGAGGCCACATGCCCAGCCCCACAACAGCTGGCCTCACAGCCCTGAAAGGCCAGGACCAGGGTCCCAGGCCTGATTCCAGGGGGTCCCTCCAACCGGCCACAAACCTGGAAGCGCCAGAGCAGCCGGCTGTCAGGATCAAGGCGGCTGCCAGGGGGCTGCTTATGGCCTCTGCCAGCCAATTGCTCAGGGCTTAGCAGCGCCTCAGCCCCTCAGGGTCTCCCCCAGCCTGGCCAAGCTTGCCGGCAGCAGCGCTGCAGCCCCACAGCAGCTCCAGAGGAGCCCCATCCAGAGGCACCTGGGAGCCCTCAGCAAGGCAGCCAGCAGCGCATGGGCAGGAGGACACGGATGGCCCTTCCTCCCCGGCACAGGGCTTGTGGCCATTGCCAGGCACCACTCTGGCAGGGATCCCCGCAGCTCCGGCCCCTGCCCAGCCGCTCTGTCGGCAGCACAAAGGCTTCAGCAGAACCACCAAAGGCCAAGGGGCTGCTGGCCATTTTCCCTGCGACACTGCACGCCTGGACAGCTGGCTGAGCACAAGCACCTATTTCCCCCTCTCCCCCTATGGCCTACAGACCCTGTGCAGGAAAAGAAAGATCCTGGGACTCTGTATATTGGAAGATATTCTATTCTATTCTATTCTATTCTATTCTATTCTATTCTATTCTATTCTATTCTATTCTATTCTATTCTATTCTACGATATCCTATCCTCAACCAAAATGAAAATACAAACAGAAAAATCTTGAAGAAGAAACAGAAAATCCCTGCTGGCTTAAATGGCCCCAGCAGACAGAGTCTTTCAGATCATCTCTCTGCGGAGCTCCAGCAGAACAGCACGGCAGTGCTGCACAGACGAGGCCATTTCCTCCATGCACTGCGGAATCGATCTCGCAGCTTACGCCATGGGGAGTAGGGAGCTCTCTGTAGGGCCCGGAGAACTAAACAAAATTCAACTGCAGCGTCTCTGATTGCAGGACTGCTGTCACATGCCATTTCTTCAAGGGCTGCAAGAGAGTGGAAAAGAGGCAAGGTCGGATGGCGCATGTGCAGGGAGCCGAGGAGAGCCCCTGCCGGCGCTATCCCGGCCGGCTCTTGCCGTGGCCCGCAGGGAGAAGGGAGCAAGGGGATCAGCCTGAAGGTGCTGGCCACCAATGCCACACGTGGCCCTGAAATCTCTGTGTGCTCTGTCCACGGGAGCAGAGCCCTCCGCAGCCGGGGCAGGGCTTGCAGCTGCCCCCTCCAGCCCCCGCGGTCAGCCGGCTGCCCTCACACACTCACCAGTGCAGATCAGCTGCAGCTCTTGCTGCTGCCCCCTCAGGCGCCGCCCGGCCATGCCTGTGAAGACAGAGCCTGTCACGGCCGCAGCGGCACAGCTCCCTGCCAGCGGCGCTGCCGGCGCTGTGGCCACACGGGCTGCTGGCCCGGCAGGGCTCAGCCCGGGCCCTTGCCGCACGCTGCCGCCCCAGGGCACGGCTGCCAGAGGGCGGCAGCAGCAATGCCCAGGCCAGGCGGGGCTCCACGGCGCCGGGCCCGGCCGGCGCTGCCGGGGGCAGCGGGCGGGGCCGGGGCCGAGCTGCGGCGGGCCGGGGAGGGAGCCCGGGCTCGGCACTCACCCATGAACCTGACGGCCGCCTCTTGAAGGGACTCCTGTGGGCTCTGCAGGTAGCGCAGGGCCTGGCGCAGCTGCTCGGCCGCTCGGCTCCTGTCCTCTGCCAGCTGCAGAGAGTCGCAGGAGGGAAGGGTTGGCGCTGGCTCAGCCCCTGGGCGGGGCGCTGTCTGCGCCCAGCGCCAGCCTCCCCTGCCCGCTCAGCCCTGAGGCGCGGCCAACAGCCTCTGGCCAAGGGCTCCCGAGGGCAGGGGGCAGAGGGCCGGCTGCTGCCCAGGGAGCCGCGGTGCTGCCCCGCAGCCCCGCCGGGCCCGGACTCCCAGGGCACCCGACTCGGGCCTGCGGGAGCCCGGAGAAGAGCCCGCGTGACCTCTGGGTGCAGCAGCGGGCACAGCTGCCAGTCCCCCACACTGAGCACCGCCCTCAGGGTCCTTCGCCATGCTGAGGCTGGGGCTTCTCGGCTGCTCTTACCAGGCACTCGCCAAAGCTCTGATCCACGTGTAGCATTTGTTCAATATCCCTCCTCTTCAGGAATCTGGCTGAGGAATGCAGCGTTTCCCGGGAGGCCTGGAGAGCAACAGAGAGGCACAGATGGCCCCACAGTCCAGGGCACAGGACCATCCCAGTAGCACAGGCTGGAGGAGGCTGCAGCCTGCAAGGTGCCAGGGCAGGAGGCAGCCCAAGCCCCTGCCAGGGGTACAGCAGCTGACCACAAGTGCTCACCTCAGCAACAATCTGATTCTCATCATGGCAGTGGAAGCAGAGAGGGAGCAGGCTCTGGCGCACGTGGGACTTGAGGGCCTTTCTTCCCTCTTCTGTTAATAAGTCCAGCATCTCTTGAAAGACAGCCATGGAGCTCAGCTGCACCTGGATATCATCCTGGATGAAAGGAAAGGGCAAAAGACCTGAGCATCAGCTGCTTCAGGCCCTCCAGGGCACAGGCGTGCATCTGCACAGGGCACCAAGTGTCCGGGCAGCAGCCAGTGGCCGTGGCTGTGGGCACAGAGCCTTACGCTGTCAAAGAGTGGCAGGAGTGCCTCAGCCAGCTGCAGGGCGCTGGGGGTGGCTATTGGGGCGCCATTATCCAGAAGCAAATATCTCAGGAGAAGAATGCTCATCCTGATCATGTCGCTGTCATTTTCCTCCAGGAGCTCCACAAGACTTTCTGTCAGGCTCTGCATTTTTTCGGCCTGTGCGGAACACCACTTTGTGAAAGGCCGCCCTGCTGCAGCAGGACCCAGAGGCCAAAGGCCTGTCCCGAAGCTCAGGGGCAGCTGGAGCAGGAGGCAGGAGAGCTGGGAGCAGCTGCCCTAGTGGCTGAAGCCCATGCAAGGCCAAGCGACAGTGTTGCCCAGCCCCACGCTGCCTGCACGGCTTCAGCCACTGTCCCTTCTCACCATCAAGGGATTCTTACCCAGCACTACAAGGCCTCGGAGTGCCAAGTAACGCCTAGCCATGTGCTCGCTCTGCAGGTTCTGTGCCAGGATTTCCAGAACGCTGTCACTGCATTCCCTCAAGTCCAGGCACTCGAGGACCTGAAAGGCACAGGGCAGTGACAGGGGAGCCAGCCGGCAGGAGCCCAGCAGCGCACAGGGCTGGGCCCAGGCAGCAGCACAGGGCACGGGCATTGTCCTGGCAGCTGTGGCTGCGAGAGGGCAGAGGGCTGGGAGGCGGCTCAGTCAGGCAGCGCTGGCCTTGAGGCTCACCTCCACAAGGAATGCCAGGGCAGGGAAATCCCAGTATGGCATCTCTTGGCCGAGCAGAGCGAGCAGGTAGAATGCAATCGCAGAACAAAAGTGGATGGCTAAGCGGCGAATTTCTCTGAAGAGGGGAAAAAGGAAACAAGACCCTGAGCCAGTGAGGCAAACCTCTTCTCCCAGGTGTGACTCATCCAGTTCTCATCTTTCCCCAGTCCAGTCCCTTCCAGCAAGGGGACGTGGGCCATTTGGCAGTTGGTTGCTCATGGGCACCATCCTCTGCCAGCCTTTTCCAGTCTGCTTGGCCGTTCCTTTAGTGACAAGACCCTCTGGCCCATGGCCACCACGGACACTTTGTGGGGCACCTGGGCACAGAGCAGCAATGGCAGAGGCAGTGGGGAGAAGGGGGTCTCACCTGGCAAGCAGAGCCACGGCAAAGTGGTGAGTGTCAAGAGAGAGCAGCGTGTCCCAGGCATACCTGCGCTCCATTGCCACCACCACATTCTCGCAGCAGAGAAGGCAGAGCAGGGACTTGAGGGTGCGCACTGCAAACCTGTGTGCAGAGCAAAGCCCAGGTCACAGCGGCAGCACTGGCTCCTTGGCAGGCCACGTGGCAGGGACAGGAGGAGTGGCATGGGTCACCTGTTGGGGCTGGTGGCAAGGCCGTGCTCTTCCTGGCATCCCTTCCAGAAGGTGTCCACCACCTCTGGCATATCCAGAGTGCTGAAGAACACTTGGAATAGCAGATGCACAAACAGGCGGGGGAAATACACCTTCAAGATCCGTGGGAGACAGGGCTGCTGGAGGATCTTCCACATCACCACAGTTGCCTGCAAAGGACAAAGCCCCCCGAGAGAGCGCTCAGTGCCGAGGTGTGCGTGTGGCTGGGCCCGAACATGGCAGGGAGAGGCCAGGAGAGACCTTGGCAGGGAGAGCACGGGGCCTCGTGGGCCTGAAGCTGCCCCTGGGCCAGGTTTCAGGCCAGCGCCTGAGGCAGGGAGATGCAGTGAGGGAAGGAGGATGGAGAGCTGCTGGAGAGGCAGCCTTGGGGCCTGCAAAGGCCTGTTGCAGGAACTCACAGCCAGGGCAAAGACACCCATTTGGTTCCCATTGGAGGTGCAGGTGCTGTACTCTGGCCAGCTCCCCAGCACATCCAGGAGGATCAGCTGTACCAGCTCCACAGTCCTGGCTGAGCCCATGATGGTCTTCCACAAGGCCATGGCAGCTCTGCGGGGTAAGAGCTGTGTCTCAGGGGGGTCTCAGACACAGCAGCGGGGGCAGCTGAGCCGGCTGCCATTTCTGCCTGTGCCCACTGCCCCCCTGGAAGCAGCAGCCAGACAGCCCAGCCCTGTGGGGACAGAGCCCTGAGAGGCGGCAAGGGAGCATGGCAGCAGGCTCAGGGGCTGACATGGCAGGGCTGGGAAAGGGAGCAGCCAGAGAGCTCTGGAATTCTCTGTTGCTCAGACACTTGGGGCAGGCCGTACAGGGTGATGGGCTGGGGAGGCCTGAGCCCTGTGGGCAGGTGGGCCCCATACCTGTCACAGGACGGGGCCACACGCAGGAGCGTGATGACTGCGTCATTTGGCTGTGCTTCGGTGAGATCCAGCAGGGTCTTGTCCAGCCTGTGCTCAGCAGAATCATTGGCCATGAGCCACTGGTGGATGTAGCTCACCATGGCAGGCACCTGGAGAAGGCACGGGGAGACTTGGAAAGCTGCCAGAGGGAGCAATGTTCCCAGCTTCCCCAGAGGAGTGCTTCCCTTGCCAGCCCACTGCCATGTGGCCTGAAAGGCTCCCAGCAAGCAGCATGCATGGCTGGGGAGGCCAAGCAATTGCTGGGAGGATCAAAGCCTGGCCACAGGCTGCTTACTTGCTTTGGAGTGTAAAAATCTTCCGCAACAAGCATAGACAGCAGGGCAGCACTGGTCTTGCTTAGGAAGATGGGCGAGTGTGGTCTGAGGCCTACGCCCGTGGCGATGGTCTCTTCCTCCTCTTTAATTCTCTTGAGGAAGTTGCAAACGAACTGTAGGAGAAGGGCAAGAAGCCGGGGATGTTGCATGGAGTGCTGCACACACGGTGCTGGGCTGAGCAGCGACAGCAGGCCCAGCCCAGGTGAGGGTGGCTGCAGGTACCTGCGCTGTGCTGCGGAAGCGGCCACGGCTGGACTCCTGCTCTTGTGTGCGCTCCAGGGCTGCATCTGGCAAAGAGCGAGCGCAGCCAGAGATGAGGGGCTGCGGGAGAGGCTGGAGAACACGGGCCAGCCCTGCGCTCCCCAGGCCGAGAGAGCCCCGGGATGCCCCAGGGGATGGAGCACGGCCACTGCGGGGTGTCTGCCCAGCCCCTCTTCCGTCCTGTCCATAGGCATGTCCCCAGCGGATAGCATGGCACAGCACAGCATGGCATGGTGTGGGGCCAAGCTGGCAGCAGGCACCAGTCCTGTGGCCCAGCTCTGCCACTCACCCTCCTGCAGTGGCTGGAAGGGCACCACCTCTTCAGTCTGCTGTGCCGGGGCAGCTCCAGGGCCTTCTTCCTCCTCCTCGACCCAGGCCAGCTCGGGCACTCTCGGGGGTCTCTGCTCCATGTCTGCGACTGGATTGGTGGCTATTTGCAGGAGAGATGCCCTGCAAAATCTCCAAGTCACCAAGTCGTGCAATGGTGCCTGGAAGGCACCTTCAAGTAAGAAGCCTCAGGAAGGCTGCAGGACAGCAAGTCCTGCACTCGGTCTCAAGGGCTCCTGCCACAAAGACAGGAGACTCCTGCCAAGGACTTGTGGTCTGGCCTCAAGGGCACCTGCAGAAGAGAAGCCTCAGGGAGACCACGGGTCAGCAAGGCCTTGTGGTCTGGCCTCGAGCTCAGCTGCAGACACAAGGCTTCAGAAAAGCTCCGGGTGGGACGCGAACGAGCGCGCTGTGCGGGGGCTCCTCACGGCACCGCTCTGTCCCGTCCTGTCGCGTCGCGTGCTCTGAGCACTGTGGCGTGCTCTTGTCACTGCCAGCTCCTATGTCAGCAGGTGTCACAGAGGGCCCTTGGACACCCGGTTCCATGTCACAATGACTGTGTGGCGCCGTGTCACCTAGGGCCCTTGCACACACTGCTGCCTGCCTTGGGGCTGTTGTCCGATTGATAAATGACACAAAACTCGGATAAGTTTTGTGGGTGCTTTATTAAGGGCGCGGGGAGCTTGGGGGACTCATGTCCCAAAGTCCGAGCCCCCAAATTCACATATGGGTGCTTCCCTCTTATACATGCAATTCACAACAAAGTGTCCAAGAAAGTTTCCCTGTTCCCCTTGCCTGGTCACAGACCCCTTGTGATACATTCCTTGGTTCACAAACAAGATCATTAATCCTCTGCTTATCTTATTCTAAGAGCATTGTACGCTGCCTCCAGACAGGTTAGCATTCTTACTCTCCTACACTAGTTTAATTATTTATTAAATCCCTAAGACTATCTGCTAGGTTACACACAAAACTCAACACACTTTTCAACGGCTACAAAACTACTTTTTAACAAACCAGTTCACACACAACTCACTATAATTAAATATTTTGCTAAATTTCATTTCTTTTCCAACATTTCCCCCCTTTTGAGCATCCTTCAGTCCTGCTGCAAGGATGCTCAATCAACAGTATTGACAGTAACATCTTCATAACGAGGTGGGGAGTGTTCCTCATTCTGCCGCCCGCAGGTCATCGCCTTCAGCAACCAGACAGTATGCCTCTTTTCCTTTTCGATCACACCTAAGAGGCATCTATATGCAATCTATATAGTCACTAGAAATACTAAAAACATTAGTACATATTGTATAGCAGACATAATCCAGCCAGACAGGTGAAGCCCCAAAGAATCAAATACTGCTCCTATCCAATTATGCTGTGCTTCCTTTTCAATTTCCTTGGTTTTTGTTTCCACTTCTGCCAGTTGAGAAATATCTTTCTCAACTTCAAGTGTAACATTTGGAATGTGTACACAGCAATGATCTATTCTCCTACTCAGGTAACATTCAGTATCGTGTTTCCTTGTTGTTTATCCTGATCCCAACCGACTCCTATCTTGCCTCGGCTTCTTTCAGCCCCCCGTTGCCATATTGCAATAACTTCACCGGCCTCAACTCTCTGGCTGTCAAAGATAACACAAGTTAATTGAACATCCATCCCTTCCATGACTGTAACCTTTGTTTCTTCAACCTGTACTAGAGTAGACCCTTGAACGGGTACTAGTCTCATGATCACTAGCAGTAATATAATTAAGAAGGCAGCTTTGCGCAGAAGATCATCTAGGTTGGAGACACTATCTGGGTTTCCCATTGGAACGGTGCCTTCTTTACCCTGGTGAAATGGATCCAAGCATCCCTCCCCTGGACCTTCACCGCCGTGTAGGTCGTCATCATCACCTGGTGGGGTCCGCTCCATGATTCCTGTAGTGGATCCGTGATCCACTTCTTGACATACACCTGGTCCCCAGGCTGGATGTCGTGGACAGAATTCTCCAGCGTGAGCGGTCTATTCCACTGTAACGTATTTCTTAAAGAATTCAAGATCTTATTAAGTGACATAACATACTCTGCAATCGCCTGGTCCCCACTCACATGTACCTCCCCTTTTAATACAGTTGCATGATATGGTTTGCCATATAATATCTCATATGGACTTACGCCTACCTTTTCCCTTGGTTTAATTCGAATCCTGAGTAGGGCCAAAGGCAAAGCTTGAGGCCAGTGCAGTTTAGCTTCCTGGCAAATCTTTTTGATTTGTCCTTTCAGGGTTTGATTCATCCTTTCCACCTGCCCACTAGACTGAGGTCTCCAGGGGGTATGCAAATTCCAGGTTATATCTAACAGTCGTGCTAATTCCTGCACTACCCCAGCTATAAAATGCGGACCCCTATCTGATGACAATCCTAAAGGTACTCCAAATCTTGGTATTATTTCTTTTAACAAGGTTTTTACCACCTCCTTAGCCTGATTAGTTCTACATGGGAAAGCTTCCGGCCACCCTGAGAACGTACATACGTACACTAACAAGTATCTGTATCCCTGTGCCCTAGGCAATTCAGAAAAATCAACTTGCCAGTAATCTCCTGGTTGTGGCCCGACTTGCAACTTTCCCATTTGTATTTGTCTCCTAACTACTGGATTATTTTTCAAACATACTGGGCACATTGCATTAACTCTTTTTGCCATTGTTAACATCTGATTAGAGATTATCTCATTCTTCAAAAATTTTACCAATACTTCTGCCCCCCAATGACATTTATTATGTTCTGATTCCAAAATAAATTTAATTATGCGGGTAGGTACCACTATTTGTCCCATTTGTGTAACGTACCACCCAAGTTGATTCCTCTGTGCCCCTAGGAAGTTTATTAGTTTTCCATCTTCTATTGAATATTTGGGCTCCTGATTCAGGTATGGGGTAGCCGGATTTGTTCTTACCGGTACCAATGCCATTTGAGTCCATACTTCCCGTGCCACTTGCCGTGCTGTAACATCAGCAAATCGATTTCCTCTGTAAACGTCTCCTTCCGCAGTCTGATGTCCTCTAACATGCATTACTGCAACTGCTTTGGGACTGTGTACCGCATCCAGTAGCTGTAGCACTTCTTCCCGGTGCTTGATGTTGGTTCCCTGTGAATTCAGAAGCCCCCTTTCCTTCCATAACGCCCCATGTACATGAACCACACCAAAGGCATATTTAGAATCTGTCCAGATATTAACCCTTTTGTCCTTGCTCAAATACAGGGCTCTGGTGAGTCCAATCACCTCTGCCTTCTGGGCCGAAGTTCCAGGTAACAAAGCCTTTGCCTCTGTTACCTGATCCAATGTTACCACTGCATACCCGGCATAGCGAGGTATCGACAAAACTGGATCTATCAGTGTATAGTTCCCATTCAGGTTCTTCCAATGGTTCATCCTTTAGGTCGGGTCTGCTGGCATATACTTGTTCAATTACCTCTACGCAATCGTGCATCAGTCCCCCAGCCTCCTGGTCACTGCGTAAAAACTCTGCTGGATTAACATGATTAGTAGTCCTTATTTCAGTATCATCCTGTTCTCTCAGGATGGCCTGGTATTGCAACATTCGACTGGATGATAGCCAGTGACCCCCCTTTTGCTCCAAAACGGCCATGACCATATGGGGAACAAACACTTTCATTTTTGCCTCCAAAGTCAATTTCCAGGCCTCTTGAATAAGAATTATTGTTGCCGCCATGGCTCGTAAACATGAGGGCCACCCGGAACTTACCGAATCCAGTTGTTTAGAGAAGTATCCCACTGGCCTCTTCCAGGATCCCACCTTCTGGGTGAGGACCCCCAATGCCAGTTTTTGCCTCTCATTCACGTACAACTGGAATTCCTTGGTCAGGTCAGGGAGTCCTAGGGCTGGGGCCTCTTTTAGTGCCTGCTTCAATTCCTGGAAGGCCTTCTTTTGCTGTGTCGTCCACTCCAACCGATGCTGCTTCAAGGCCTCATATAGTGGCTTGGCTAGGAGACCGAAATTCATGATCCACAGTCGACACCATCCCACCATTCCTAGAAAAGGTCTCAATTCCTGATGGTTACGAGGCAAAGGAATAGCACATATTGCCTCTATTCGGTTTACTCCCAAACGTCTCTGCCCTTGTGTGATCTCACAACCGAGGTAAATAACACTATTTTTGACCAATTGAGCTTTTTCCTTAGAAACCCGATACCCTGCTTGGCCAAGCATATTGAGTAATTTAATTGTTAATTCCACACACATTTCCCTTTCCTTAGTAGCCAGAAAGATATCGTCCACGTACTGCAGGACTACATACAAGGATGGGGATATTGTTACCTGGGTTATCTTCCATTCCTCCAGCTCCTTGGCCAGTTGGTTTCCAAAAATAGTAGGGGAGCATTTAAATCCCTGGAGGAGTCTCGTCCACATAAGCTGCTTCTTTGTCCCAAAATCAGGACTCTCCCACTCGAAGGCAAAATATTTCCTACTCTCTACTGCCAGTGGGATGCAGAAGAAGGCATCTTTAAGGTCAATCACTGAGAACCATTTAAACTCCTCCGATACAGATGTTAACAAGGTATAAGGATTAGCAACAACTGGATGTATGTCTTTCACTATTTCATTAATAGCCCTTAAGTCCTGTACCAAACGGTACTTACCATTAGGTTTCTTTACTGGAAAAATTGGAGTAATATACTCCGATTCACATTCCTGTAATATTCCTTGAACCAAAAATTGTTTAATTAACGGGGCTACTCCCCTCCTTGCCTCAAGCTTCAAGGGGTATTGCTTTATCCTCGCTGGTCGGGCCCCTTCCTTTAGTTCCACCTTTACTGGCTGCACAGCTTTAGATTTTCCGGGGACCCCTGACTCCCATACCCAGGGCACTACAGCCTGCTCAATTTCTTCTGGAATAGGAGAGGCATCCACTTCCTTGATCACAAAAATGCCTGCTATTTGTTCCTCAGGTATTTCCAATTTCACCCTTCCCCCTTCAAATATTATTTTCACATTAAGTCAGGACAACAGGTCTCTGCCAAGAAGGGGTGTGGGGCAGTTTGGCATATACAAAAATTGGTGATCTAATTCCTTCCCCCCAAACCTAAGATTTAAATGTTGTAAAAAAGGTTGTTCCTCTAGCTTCCCTGTTGCCCCCACCACCTGTACCGTTGTGTCACTCAAAGGTCCCAATCGTCTATTGAGTACAGAATAAGTAGCTCCGGTGTCTACCATAAATTCTTGATCCTTTCCATCTATTTCTAAAACTACCCTTAAAACCTTTTCTAGTCAGCTTTGATTCTGATAGTTTCCCAAAACTAGTGCTTGAGCGACTTCTGCTGGTCCTCCCGTGAATCCTCCCACAGGAGCATTCCCCATTGGACCTGTCCTTAATCCCATGTTTCCCATGCCCATACCTCCTCTAACCGGGCATTCATTTTTCCAGTGTCCCAATTGTCGGCAAAACGCACAGTGGTTTGGATCCAACCTCCCCATGTTAGGTGCAAACCCAAATCCTCCCCTACCTCGACCCCTAATGGGTCTTCCTCCTGCCCCTGTCTGTTGCATTACAGCCAGAATACTAGCTTGTTGTCTTTTTGCAGTTTCTTTTTCCCTGTTGTTGTATACCTTCCACGCTACCTCCAGCATTTTATCCAAACTCCAAGTATCCTCCCCTTCCAGCTTTTGTAACTTTTTCCTAATATCCTCTTGTGATTGCCCCATAAACAACAATGCCAATCGAAGTTTTCCTGATTGATCCTCTACATCTAAATTAGTAAACTTCCGAGCCATGTCTTTTAATCATTCTAAAAAGGCAGACGGAGACTCATTCTTGTCCTGCTTGACTGAATACAACTTAGACCAGTTCATAGTTTTAGGTATTCCTGTCCTAATTCCTTCCACCAACAATTCCTGATATCGTTTTACAGCCCTTATTCCTCCCGTAGAGTTTGTGTCCCACTTAGGTTCCTCACTTGGTACCAATTCATCAACTGTCTCATTTAGTTGTCTCAACCGAATTTCCTCATAAGCCTTTTCTCTAGTGGCTCTAATAACCATTTCCTTTTCCGTGGAATCCATTATAGTATCTAATAATACCTGTAAATCATTCCAGTCCAGATTCTGAGTGTTTATTACCATTTTAACCACCCTTGCCACCCTTTCAGGATCCTCCCGATAACTCCCCGCTGATTGCTTCCATATTACCAAATCCCCGGGGGAGAAAGGCACCTTTATAAGTATCCTTTCTCCCTGTGGTCCCACAGCTTCCCTTAACGGCGCAATTAACTGTGGCCCCTTCTGCCCCTTCCTTCCCTTGCAAGTCCGCCCTGCTAACGGATTTCTTTTAACACACTCATTCTTTTCACCATCACCACCATCACTATCACTCTCACTAGATCCCGTTTTTATAGCTATATCTGCAGGGGGAGCAGGGGGCACATTAGGAGCAACCGGAACCCTTGGAGGTGCTATATAATAAGACAAATCTTCCTCGACTGAAGGATACAAATTACGCTCCTTTCTTTCTTTACATCCCACACACTCCCTCTCATCATTCACTTCTAAAACCAAAATACCGCAGTCCTTTTGCCATTCCTCTTTCCGGTACAAAACGAAAAACAAATCCAAATATGGTATTTCATCCCATTTCTCATTTCTCCTTAAATATTGCATCAAAGATTCCGTTATATACAATTCCATTGTACCATTCACCGGCCATCCCGCTTCCCCAATCTCATATTCAGGCCACCAATGATTAGAATAATCTATCATTTTGCTTTTATCCAATTCTTGATAATACCCCTCACTTTTCCACCGTTTCAATATACAACCTAATGGTGTATTTCCAGGTATTTTACCATTGGCTTGCACTAAGGTTTTAAAAGTTTTAAAAGACATCATATTACAACCTTTAATTCCACTATTAATCCCAATAAACCAATATACCTTAAACCAATATACCTTCTCGCCGTCCTTCCCTAAAACAAACAGGAAGCGAGTTCCGGTCCTGTGTTCTTAGACGTCTTATGGCTGGAGCCTAGGCTTTTTTTACCAACCACCAAATCCAAATCCAATTATCACCTTTTTCCAATATAAAGCACCTTTGGGCTTACCTTGGCAATTGTCCGACAGGCACGGGGTCGGGCACGACCGATTACTCCCCGAGAAGTGCTCGGTGCCGGCTTGGAGTGGATCGGGACGCGAACCGCCCCAGCAGCCTTTGGAGTCCTGCCGCGGTCGCCAGAAAACTGTTGCCCGATTGATAAATGACACAAAACTCGGATAAGTTTTGTGGGTGCTTTATTAAGGGCCCAGGGAGATTGGGGGACTCACGTCCCAAAGTCCGAGCCCCCAAATTCACGTATGGGTGCTTCCCTCTTATACATGCAATTCACAACAAAGTGTCCAAGAAACAGTTTCCCCGCTCCCCTTGCCTGGTCACAGACCCCTTGTGATACATTCCTTGGTTCACAAACAAGATCATTAATCCTCTGCTTATCTTATTCTAAGAGCATTGTACGCTGCCTCCAGACAGGTTAGCATTCTTACTTTCCTGCACTAGTTTAATTATTTATTAAATCCCTAAGACTACCTGCTAGGTTACACACAAAACCCAACACACACTTTTCAACGGCTACAAAACTACTTTTTAACAAACCAGTTCACACACAACTCACTATAATTAAATATTTTGCTAAATTTCATTTCTTTTCCAATAGGATAATCCCTGCTCAGGGGGTGAACACCACCCCCCTTACCCAAACTGGCTCAGGTGTAAAACCCCCACCCTGGGAAGGGCACACACAGAGGGGACAATGTCACACTTACCCTGCCCCAGGGGAGGCCTCTGTCCCTGTCACTCCCTTCTCCAGCCGCATTTTCTCTTTCACAGATTGGGGGGCTTTGCCAAATATAAGAATACTTTGTCTCTTTGTCTCTGTCTCCTTTGTGAACACCTACACAGAGCTTTACCTTCCTTTTCATAATCTGAATTTGGCCGAATTTCCACATTTCTTTTAGCAGAATGTGCCAGCAGCTGAGCTGGAGCTGTGCAGGACTGATGAAACTTGGAATTACCACAGAATTGCTTTTATTGTCAGTTTATTAAAGTTTGGGGTTTTTTTGCATTTCCATCAAAAGCATCTTGTTGGAACAGCAAATTCAAGACATTTTATGTAGGGTTAAGTTTGATTTCTGACCAGAAATTACTTTACTTTGTTCAGTGCCCAGAGGATGCTCAAGGGATCTCTGTGCCTCTTGCCCTGGGTGATGCTTGGGAGGGTTGTCCCTGTCCCTGTCACCCCAGGCCATTCTCCAGGGGGTCTCCATCATTCTCACCCCAGGGAATGCCTGGGGGGGTCTCCCTCCCTCTCACCCCTGTGCCAGGGGGTGCTCGGGGCACTCTCTGTCCCTCTCAGCCCAGGGGATGCTTGGGGGTCTCTGTGCCCTCGCCCTGGGGGATGCTCGGGGGGTCTCCACCCCTCTGGCCTCAGGCAATGCCTGTGCAGGGCTGGGGACCAGGGGCTCTGTGTCCCTCTCACCGCTGAGGGTGCTGGGGGCTGGGGGGGCTCTCCGACCTTCTCACCCCTGGGGAGGCCAGGGGGGTCTCTGTCCCTCTCAGCCCTGCTGTGACCCCACCCAAACATCATCGGGGTCAGAGGGACAGAGACACCCCCAAACCCCCAGAAGGGCCAAACCTGGGATTTGGTCTGGGGCTGAGGATTTAGGAAGGGGCTGGAATTAGGGCTGGGCTTGGAGTTGGGGCTGAGATTTGGATTAGAGCTGGGATTGGGGTTAAGGGTAGACATGGGATTGGCTTTAGGGCTGGGGTAGGGATTGGGTCTGGGGCTAAAGAGTCTGGGACTGGGATGAGATTAAATACAGAACTGTAAATGTGTCTAAACATGGAGTGAGATTGAGACCAGGATCAGTGTCAGGTTTGGGACTGAGCTCACCCAGAGCAGGACAGAGGGGATGTCGCTGCAGGATGTCCCTGGCATCATCCCAGCCCTCCTCAGGCACCTCCAAACATGAGGGGCAGCTCTGTGCTCCAAGATCCAGGTGCTCCCACACTGCCCCTCAATATCAGGCAAGCATTCCCTGAGGGCAGCCCTGACTGTTACCATTGGGGCTCTGGGATCAGCCCTCACATCTCTGTGGGAGCAGCTGCTGACAGGATGAGAGATTTCCCCTCCCTCTCTTTCCTGTGGAAGGGTGAAGCCTGGCTGCCCTTTTCTTTTGGTGCCTCCTCCACTCCTCAGCTGAGGATGTCAAACTCTCCAGGAGCAGGAAAATCCCCATTCCCTGTTTGCTTGTGCCTGCAGCCTGGAAGATTGACAGAGGACAAAGAACTTTATGACAGCCCTGCTGAATGACAAGGGGAGGAGGTTTGTGAGAAAATGAAGAAATTGTATTTTGATAGGAAATAAAAAGTGCAAAATTATTTTTTTCTGTCCCATTAATTTTAAGTCAGTTCCGGTCTGTTTTCAGAGTGCCACCTTCTCACCTGATTGTGTTTGTGTCCTCCTTTCTCTCCTGCCTCTCTTTCCCTGCTCTGTTTCTCTCTCAGGGTCTCCCTTGACCGTGGGCAGCTCCCACCAAAGACCCTGCCCTGATTTCATTCCCAATCCACGAGCTACAACAACCATGGGTGAAGTTATGAAGGCTGGCAGTGAAATGTCACTGTAGGATCTTGCTCCACTTGGCTTTCAGTCCCTTCTTAAGAGCTTTGCCTTCAAGGGCAGGAACATCTTTTCCTGGCTGGGAACTGGAATTCCAGAACATGGGAGTGTGTGCCCTGGATCCCAGAGGGGCATTCCTGAGGCTCCCAGGGTGCTGCTCCTGCCGTGCTTCCCAAGGAGCTGTGCAGGGCCAGGGGATGAGGTCCAGCAGCTCTGTGGGCTCCCAGAGCATATATCAAAGGTTGCTTTGATGGACATTTTCCAGCACCTTCCCCGCTAGAAGCAGAGGGAGATAGGAAATGGGAGCGAGTCCCCAACAAAATCCTGGAAGGATTGGGCTGGGAAAGGACCCTGCCCATGGGTTACGATTTCGCGAGGGAGAGACGCCTCTGTGCCAGGGAAGGAGCGAATGAGACCCTGGGAACGCAACCGGCGGATCTGCTCGAACTTGGATTGAACTGAACAGGAAATGGGGAAGAGAGAAGGAGAGAAAGAAATCGGGAAGAGGTCTCAGAGAGAGAATGAAATAGGAAAGAGGTCTCAGAGAACAGATAGAAATAGGAAAAGTCTCCGGGCCGGACTCCGCAGCTCCCAGGGACACCCGCAGGGCGCAGCGCCTGTCACAATTCCAGCCAATCAGAAGAGGCGCCAAACAATATCCAGCCAACCAGAGCCTTTCTCGCCGATGACTCACCGGTTGCCAGGCGGGCCCGCAGAGCCCGGCGGCCCCGGAGCGGAATTTGGGGCTCGGGCCGGGGGGACGGATCCGCCCCGGGGGGTCCCCGAGCCCCTGCCCAGCCCTGGGGCCGATCGGGGGCTCCCCCACCCAGCAGCCGGTGCTGCGGGGCCGCGGGGCAGAGCGGTGGGAAAGGGGGGTCCGGGCTGGGAGCGGCGGAAATGCGGGAGGAAGAGGAGGGAGAGGAGGAGCAGGAGCGGGAGAATCCCGGCGCTCGCAGCGCCCGCACTCCGAGCCTGCAGCACCCCCTGCCCCGGGAGCATCGCCCCCATCCCCGAGCCGCAGGGGAGGGGGGAGGCCGAGCTCGCCCCGGCTCCAGCCAGGGGTCTCCGGAGGATTTTTTGGAGAGTGTTCGGAGCCGGCAGATCCCGGACTCGAGCCCCGGATATTTCCGGGCTCCCCAAGAGGAGCTTTTCGGGGTCAGAGGAGCCGCGATCGCCCCTCGGGAGGGTCCCGGCGGGTCCACGTGGGGATGGCCCGGTACCGACGGGGCGGGACATGGGTTTTAGGGATCCCCGTGAGAGCCGAGGCTGTGGAACGGGGGACCCCCGGGGCGGGGAGAGGGGAAGGGGCGATACCAGAGCTGGGGGACCCCCGGCAGCCCGGAGATGAGGCGGGGACGGGACCCCCTGACCCTGACAGGGGCGTGTCCTGGCGTGACTTCGTGATGCTCGTGATGCCGAATTTTGCCCCAAACAGGCAGAGTGACTGCCTAATCAGACTCAGCTTAAGTCAATTAAGCAGGAGGTATTTTTATTAACGACGCGTCGGAGAAATCACAAAATGGATTTCTGAGTTCACATAGCAAAAGCAAGCCTTATATACAATTTTGGGTATAGGATTACATCAGATCAGATACATAATCATGCATATTCATATGGGGCGTGGTGTAGGCGGAGCGTGGGCGGAGCGTAGGTGGAGACATCTCTTTTGGGGAATCTTCAGGTGGTCGTTCCTGTTGCCTTCATCCTAGACGGGGTCTTTCCGATGAGTCTTCCTCTTTAAACTTTTGAACTCCTTTCCTAATTTGGTCAATTCCCGGTGTATTTGGCTTAGATCCCGTGGCTTGGCAAAACCCTTAGGGTCGTTTCAACATTGCTGGCTCTAAACCTGCTTAGCCCATTAGTTTCTCCTATACCTATCTCTTCCCCTGTCATGATGCTCTACCTCTTATCTAATTTGTTGCTCTGTTTTCCTAGTGCTGTGCTTTCTCCGTGTGTTCTAGTGCTAGGCCCTTCTTTACATGCCTCTCATTCCATGTTTTAACCCATTATTTCTGGAAGGCTATCTGCTTTAGGGCTTCATTTCCCCCCTTTTTCTTGTAACTTACGAATTCTTTCGTCAAGTTCTGGTCCCACAGGACGCTGATAGGCTCGTACCATTGCCCAAATCATTTGGGTCCTTTTCATTATGCTCCTTAGTCTCCACCACAAACAAATGTTTGTAAGAGTTAGTAATAACAAAGCTACAATTACTATTAGCATTGGGTGCACCAGGTAATGGAAGACCTGTGTAGCTGTTGGGGAATATCCTGTAAAGATGTCCCACCAGTGATGCTGGCCTACTTGTTCTACTTCAGTCAGGACATTCTTTATTCTTTCTGAATTGTGTTCTATCTGCCATACCATTCGTTTAGTTGTTTGATTCACCTTTTGCACCAATTTCTTCACTTCAGGGTGTGCAAGCATTGCTTTGAGAATCTTGACGTCCATCCCTATTTGTAATTTCGGTATTTCTTGATATAGGTTGAAATTTGCGTTAATTAGCTGTTGGGTAGTTATTGGGACAGTGTAATGAAAATCACAACCTACGATCTTGGCAAAGTTGCATACACAAAAGTTAGTATTGTTAGTCTCTTCTTGGCAATTATCTATAGTGACGTTGTCACAAGCCGTCCTTACGCAAGCACACCCATTTCCTATATAGTAAACTTGTGATTGTGTTCTATCATGCGGAAGCATTTCTAAGGTACATACACTATTTTCAGCATCTAAGCATAAATCTTCGGCTTCTACCACAGCATTTTCGCAAACATAGCCTAATTGTCCTCTAGGGATACATGCTTCTGTGCTAACCGATTGCCATCTATTTTTGGTGTAATCATAACTGGCCCAGACGTTATGGTTTATCGGCCTGACAATGGCATCTTGGTGTATTGTCCCTAGAGTGAGGATGGGAAAGATGGCTCTTTCCTCTGCCGCACTAATGGTGAGTACATAAGCTTCAATGTGTTCCTGTTGAGGCTCATAAGTAAAGTTCACTAATTGCCACCAAGCCTGATGGTCCCTCTCAAATTGTGTAGTATGATTGTCCTTTAATATCGTTTCCCTTATTTCTTGAGGTAATATACCTGACGTTCCTTCTCTCATTATTCCTGCCGCTACTGATTGCACCCATTGTTGCGTCTGAGAGCACTGGATAGCGAGTGCAATGTCTCTGCTAAGTTCCCCTGTGTAGTCAGCGAGCTTTACAAAATCCTCTGCAGTATGGTTTGCTACCATGGTTAGTAATTTCACCACTAGTGATTGTGTTTCAGCTAATGTAAGCATGGATGAACTGAGGGGCATCTTAAGCTTTCCTAAGCTTGATGTGACGGTACTTAATTTGTTTACTAATACCTCCTGATCTATTGTGTTTACTATGCCAAATCCGGTGCCAATCCACCCACTTAGATCTCTTTTTGTTCTTCTGTGATGAGACCTTGTCGCTAACCATGCATTCCATCCCTTAAGGCTTTGCTGTATAAATGGTCGGCAATCCTTTTGCAAATAAGTAATATCGGTGTGAATGTTCATTTGCACCTTTTTCAGGGAATAAGTGGGGTCTAACAACAATTTTAGTTCGTTAGATTTTCTTATCACCTGAGGCCCTATAAAGGTTAGGTTATGTACTGCTTTACATTCCACTGGTAGGATGGTTTCTTGGGTCGAGTTTACATCCGGATCCGATGGGATCACGCCCACCTCATATGCACCATTACGCTTAGGGAAGAAAGAACCCTGTTTCAGTGTCTTCGATTCTCTTTCACACGTGAACATCATTGCCTGATCTAATCTGAATGCCATCTCACACTGTGCTTTCCCTTCCTTCGGGCCACTAGATGCTACAATTTCTCCCGGAAGATGGAGAAGGGGGTGAGGGTTATAGGTTATGTTTTGGGGACGTAGTTCCCCAAGCGAATCCTCTCTATAAATTACCGAGGTCCGGGGTTGGGACCCGGGTGGATCTCCCCTGAAATCGGCCCACTGACATGTAATTGGGCCCTTATGCTGAGTCCAAATAGTGGGCTTGCCCATCTTCACTGGACTATAGGTGATTATGTCATTTTCAGAGTCTGGGTTCGAGGGTTGAATGGTTAATACTAGTCGCCTCGTTTTTCCTTCTACCGGTCCTTCTACCGGGTCAAGCTCTCGACACCCAACCTGAATCTGGTCTCCCTTGTTCGCTACCATGGAGAGCCGCTCCCATGTTTCACTTGGAAATGGCTGGTTGTTACGTAAGGCATAAACCTCGAAATAGAGTTTCCTCATTCCCAATTCTGGATGGATACACTGGTGTGCCTGAGACCATGGGTCTATTGGGGAAGGGTCTTGGGGAAGAGCTATACTTATCGAGAGTCCAATGATCAAAGTTGTAAAGGTTTGAGGTGGAGTCGGGGTCATGATGTCTGGCTGTCAATTTTGTTTCTTTTGGCGCTCTCGTTGCTTGATGTGAATTTGCTCTACCCGTAAAATAACCTTTTCTAGTTCAGTGTCTAAATCTCTTTGTTTTTTAAAGGGTCCAATTTGGTCACTTGTTAGTGGATGTCGTGGGAGAGAAGAATAGCAGTGGGTCGATAAAACCTTAGAACGACTAAGTTTCAAACAATATTGTAACCAGCGGTGTACTTTCCAATGGCACCACCCTAATACAATTTGTTCGGGAGCTTCAAACAATTCCCTAGCCTCTAAAATGGGTCTGTTGGCGAATTTCTCTAAGGCCAAATAGTCGTCATTTTCTCTTGCTTCTTTGCAGCTACACTCATAACATTGTGGTCCAGTAAACAACTTTGTACGTTCCAAAATTTTCTATCACAACCTCCACAAAGAAATCCAATTAGTCCCACACAATTTCTTTCCCCACACCCAAAACACAGCTGATCGTGAATAGGGTCCTGTGGGTCAGGTCCTTGTTGACTGTATGTTTCAACCCACCCTATCCACTGTATTGGCGTGCTACGCAATGCAGCTCTAGCTTCGGCATTAAATTCTGCTATGAGAGATAAAGGTTTTGGCAAAGTCAATGTTAGTTTATGTTGGATTCTCACGTGATCCTGCGGAGTCAGCTGACTCAGAAGTCTGTACATGTAGGGCAGGTTTAAGCTCTTCTTGTTTGTTTTCCGGAGCTCTCTTGACCTGTGAATAGTGGATCCACGTAGGTCGTTCCTTGATCCGAACCGCGGTGAAGGTAGTCAGCAGCACTTGGAAAGGTCCCTCCCACTTTTCTTGTAGGGGTTTTCCTAAAAGATTCTTAACATACACCCAATCACCGGGGTTAAACGGATGCAATTTACAATCAGGTTGTTTAGGTTGGTGCTCGATCATCACAGAAGCATTCTTATCAAACTGTTTCCCCACCGCAATTACATAATCGTAAATGTATTGATTACCAATCTGGTCTATGACATCCCCATTTACAACTTGCATAGCATAAGGTCTACCATACAGAATTTCAAAAGGACTTAACTTTTCCTTCGATCTTGGCTTAACTCTCAGTCTCAGCAGAGCATTAGGCAAAGCTTGATACCACTGCAAATTAGTCTCTTGGCATATTTTAGCAATTTGCTGTTTGATAAGATGATTCATCTTTTCCACTTGCCCACTGGCCTGTGGACGGTAGGGCGTGTGCAATTGCCGTTTCATTTGTAATGCTTTGCTTATTGCTCTCACTACTTTTGCACAGAAATGTGTACCTCTATCCGAAGAAATGCTCTTCGGTACCCCAAACCGTGGAATAATTTCATTCAACAGTACTCTAGTTACCTCTCTTTCCTTATTTGTCCTACAGGGGAATGCTTCAGGCCACCCAGAAAATGTGTCAGTTAATACCAACAAGTACCGAAACCCCCCTTTTCTTGGGAGTTCAGAAAAATCAATTTGCCATACTTCACCTGGGAATTTACCTCGGTTTATGGCTCCTTGGTGTACTTTGGTTCCTGTATTCGGGTTGTTCTTCAGACACCGTTCACACTGGGACGTAACGTGTTTTATAGTAGTAAATAATTTTGGTCCTGCTATTCTGGTCTGCAAATATTGATAAAGCGAATCTAGGCCCCAATGGGCCTTCTCATGTTCTGCCTTCACAAACTGCCACATCACGTTTCCTGGTATCACTAACTGTCCTGTTTCTAATCGACCCCAACCATTTTCTAGTATTTTGCCCTTATTCCTTTGAATCCACCTATGATCTGATTCTTGGTAATCTGGCTGGATATTGATATCCAGCTCCCCTGGTATTAGGGCCGCTATTTCCGCTTCCCTATTTCTTGTGGCCGCTAATTTAGCTTCTGCATCTGCCTTCCTGTTCCCTATTTCTGGAATAGTATTGCCTTTCAAATGCCCCTTGCAATGCATTATGGCCACCTGTGTTGGGAGTTGGACCGCCTCCAGCAGTCGCAGAACCTCTTCTGCATGTTTGACTGCTTTTCCTTGTGTAGTCAACAGTCCTCTTTCTTTCCAGATGGCTCCATGAGCATGTACAACAGAAAAGGCATATTTAGAGTCTGTCCATATATTAATTTGCATGTTCTCTGCTAATTCCAGGGCTCGGGTCAGAGCTATCAGCTCTGCCTTTTGAGCTGAAGTCCCTGCAGGCAGGGGGTTTGACTCAATTACCCTCTCTGTAGTGGTGACTGCATAGCCAGCCATTCTTACTCCTTGCTTCACGAAGCTGCTGCCATCCGAAAACCAGTTGTCCGCGTCTTCGAACGGCTCTTCTTTGAGATCTGGGCGACTGGAGTAGACGGCTTCAATTGTTTCCAGACAGTCATGTTCGATGGGTTCTGCTGGAGCTCTTCCTTCTAAGAATGAAGCTGGGTTCACAATATTAGTTACCTGAATGGTTACATCATCTGATTCAGCCAGGATGGCCTGGTACTTTAAGAATCTGGAAGGCGACAACCAATGGTTGCCTTTCTGTTCCAGCACAGCTGACACAGTGTGGGATACTAACACAGTCACCTTTTGGCCCAGCGTAAGCTTCCTGGCCTCTTCTATGTTAATTATCACTGCGGCCACTGCCCTCAGACAGCCTGGCCATCCTTTACTTACTTCATCCAATCGCTTGGAGAAGTAGGCCACAGCTCTCTTGTGTGGTCCCAGCTGCTGTGCTAGTACTCCTAGGGCCATCCCTTGCCGCTCATGGGAAAATAGCCAGAATGGTTTTGACACATCTGGGAGACCTAAGGCTGGTGCTCTCATCAGCTCCCGCTTCAGCCTCTTAAAGGCCCCTTCCGCCTCGGGAGTCCAAACTAGGATATTCTTGGTTTCCTTTAGCAAATCATACAATGGTTTAGCGAGTATCCCATACTGGTAGATCCATAGCCGACACCAACCTGTCATCCCCAGAAAGGCGCGCAGATCTCTCACCGTCTCTGGTTTGGGCATCTGGCAGATGGCCTCTTTCCTGGCTGCTCCCAGGGATCGCTGTCCTCTGGAGATTTCGTATCCCAGGTACACCACTTCCTTTTGCACCAGTTGTGCTTTCTGTTGAGAGACTCGATATCCACTTAAACCCAGGAAATTCAACAAGGAAATAGTCCATTCAATGCATTCTTCCTCCGTCACTGTCGCTATTAGGAGGTCGTCTACGTACTGCAGGAGAGCGCCATCTCCCGGCGGCCCTTCCCATTGTTCTAATTCTTTGGCTAACTGATTCCCAAAGATCGTGGGGGAGTTAGACCAGCCTTGGGGCAACCGTGTCCAGGTAAGTTGGGTCTTCCTCCCCCTATCTACTGATTCCCACTCAAAGGCAAAAATCCTTTGACTCTCGGGGGCTAAGGGAAGGCAGAAGAATGCGTCTTTCAAATCTAATACGGTGAACCAGGCCAGGCTATCCTTTAGCCTAGTTAAAAGCGTATATGGATTAGCAACCACCGGGTGTAATGTCTTGGTTATTTCGTTTACTGCCCTCAGATCCTGAACGAGCCTATACGTTCCATTAGGTTTCTTTACTGGCAAGATCGGTGTATTAAAATCCGATTCACATTCTACCAATAACCCCAGTTCTAAAAACCTTTTGATTATGGGCTCAATTCCCTTTCTGTCTTCTATCCTCAGAGGGTATTGTTTTCTTACCACCGGTCTTGCCCCGACCTTAAGTTCGACAACAATCGGTGTCGCTCGTTTTGATTTTCCAGGTAAATCCGTAGCCCATACTAATGGATAAGTCTTGCTCAGGATTCGCTCGAAGTTGTGGTTCTCAGGTTTGGGTTCCACACAACTGATTGTTAGGCTTAGGGCTGTAATCAGTTGTTCATCGTTTACTTGAAATTCCAATTTGTCTTTGTTGAACTTTATTATGGCTCCCAGGTTTTCCAATAGGTCTCTTCCCAATAAGGGCTTTGGCGAATTTGGTAAATACAGGAACTGATGAATTCCCATTTGTTTCCCAATTTTGTATTTAATGGGTTTCAAAAAGTAAGCTTTTTCTGGTTGGCCTGTTGCTCCCACAACTTGTACAAATTCATCACTTTTAGGTACCAATTCCTGATTTAAAACCGAAAAAGTTGCTCCCGTATCAATTAAAAAGCTCAATTCCTTTTTACCTTCCCCTAGCTCCATTTTAACCAGTGGGTCTGCTAGGGTACGGCCCACCGGTCCCCGTCATTCATTATCCTGATGTGTGGTGGTGGTAGTGGCCATAACCCTCAGTTGGGGACATTCTCGCCTCCAGTGCCCCATCTGTAGGCAGTGCGCACATTGATTTGGCCCTACCCTAGTGGGGTGGGGCTGGAGTCTTCCTCCCCTTCCCATTGGGTTGCCTCTACCCCTTCCTCGAGTTCCAGGTTCCGGGTAACCTGTCTTTTGAGCTGCCACTGCTACAGCCACCACTCGAGCTATCCTCCTGTCTTCCTTTTTCTTCTCTTCTGCTTCTCTATTATTGTATACCTTCCATGCCTCGTTTAGCAGTATCTCTAGGTTTTTGTTTGCTGGATGCTCAAGCTTTTGTAACTTCTTCCTGATGTCTGGGTTACTCTGTCCCATCATTAACCCTAGCAAGTGCTGTTTCCCTTCTTCTGTTGCCGGGTCTAGGGGTGTGTATTGTCTCATTGCCGCCCTGAGTCTGTCCAAAAACTCCGATGGGGTCTCATCTTTTCCCTGCCTGATGTTATATAGCACTGACCAGTTGATAGCCTTAGGGATTGCATTACGCAAGCCCATCGCTATCAGTTTCCTATACTGCACTAACCGTTGATAATGGTCCGCGTTACCTGGGTCCCATTCTGGTTTACTGCTGGGAAAATTATCTTCTATTCTCCCCGGTAACACTCGAGCATGTTGTCTCCCTGTTTCCAACACAAGCTCCCTTTCTGTATCTGTCAGCTCCGACAGCATCACTTCTATATCCTCCCAATCAATATCTAAATTCTTCGCCATTAGTTCAAATCTCTTTGCTACTCCCTCCGGATTTCTCCTAAAATTTTTTGCTTCATCCCTCCAATTGTTTAAATCACTTGTTGAGAATGGCACCTTTACCCTAGTCTTTTCCCCTACCATTGGCATAATTTGTCGGAGAGGAGCTATCGTATGGTTCCCCTCCTCTCTTCGTTTTGCTTCCCCCCGTGCCACAGATCTGGTATAATACGAGTGACTGGTCCTTGCCCCGGGGTCCTCTTCCTGTGCCTCTATGTCCAGTTCCTCATTTTCACCTCCTATCTCTATTACACAGTCCGTCCGATTCCCGTCCTGGGTCTGTTGTCCCCCTAATATCTGTCGACTCCTATCCTGCCCCGGGCTACTACCCCTCTCGTCCTCTGCTGCTTTCCCATCTCTTTTATCCTCTATCTGTATTACTATACTCAGTCTCTGCGAGTTGTTCTCTGTCTCCTTTTCGCATGTCTCATTACCACTCTCCTTACTATATTTTAATTTAGAGACGTCGCCCCCCAATGAGTCGCTCTTGTCCCTAGCCTTTGGTGTGCTGGTTTCCATTCTGCAAGCACCAGTCCTTGGTGTGCTAACTTCCATTCTACAGTCACCCCCATTTCTGGATGTGTTACTATCCCCATATGGACTGAGCTCGGGCGGGCTGCGTGTCTCTCCCCGGCTCTCTACTCCCGACGGACTGCCTTCTTCCCTTTCGAGTTCCAGTCTGGGTGGGCTGTCAGCATAGCTCCCCGACCCCTGTGGGCTATCTGGTCCCTGAGGGCTGCCCTTTCCCTCGCTAATCCCCGATTTTGATGGGCTACCCTCCTCCCAGCCGTTGTCTAGCTTCTGAGGGCTGCATCCAAACTTAGATTTCCACCACTGCTCCAATTCCTTTAGTGGGCTAGGATCCCCCTGTTCCTCTTTTGGTCTGGGAAGGGGTCCTTCCCGCCCTGGAGTGAATGGATGGTATTCCCACAAGCTTATTTCGCTCTCTTTTCCACTATCTCTCCTTGTTAACTTGAGACACTGCTGTCCAATACCGCATGCATCACAGCAACGGTCCTTTGACTTCGGACCCTTCTTATCTCTTTCCAAAGCCAATACTAGGGGGTCCTGAGGGGCTACATTAATTCCACATTCCTTTTGCCACTCAGGTTTATTCCTTAGGGTGAAAAACATGTCTGCGTATATTACCTCATCCCATTTATTGAGCCGCCGGAGGAAGAGCATAAGTTGTAAAATGGTATTATAATTAGTTGTTCCCTCCGGTGGCCATTTTTCTCCGTCATCCAGACGGTACAGGGGCCACCATTGTGTACAATACTTAAGAAGTGTCTTTTTACTTATGTTTCCCCCTGGAATCCCTCCCAGGTCCTTTCAGTGTTTTAGGATACATCCTAAGGGGGTTTTCATATTTATATCTTTACTCTGTTGGCTTCCCATGGCTATTCTCTATATTCGTGCTCTTTTCCACAAGTACTATATGCCAATATACCTTAACACTTCATTCACACAATTTCCATTCGCTTCGTCCAGGAAATGCGGATCGGAACTCCGCTCTCGTTTCGCAGCGATGCTGCGTCTCACTCACTCCACACACACACCCGTACAGTGAAAGGTTCCTACCTTATGGTCTTATGTCAGAACAGACTGTTTTACCGGGTTTGGTCACAAGAGGTCGCCGATAGACCGTGAAATACCGGGTTCTCAAGTTCATGCACATACATTTCCAATCTGTTTACATAGAAAGTAATAAAAGCGTCCCCTATAAGATTTTACAATGGACACATAAAACAAACACATAAAACCACCAATTAACACATCTTTCTCCCGTTCTCAAAGAACAGTAGGCAATCTCCCATACAGCAAAACAAACCAAAGATACCAGGATAAACAAATACTCCTTCCAGCAGGACTTTAACCTGCGTTTTCTCTTTTCCTTGCTTTTTTTTTTTTTTTTTTTTTTTTTTTTTTTTTTACGTTCACAAAACCAAATGCTGGGACTCTAACCCAGTAGCTGGGACTCTAACCCAGTAGCAGGATTTTAACCTGCGTCTTTATTTCTGGGACTCTAACCCAGGAGCAGGACTTTAACCTGCTTCTTTATTTCTGGGACTCTAACCCAGTAGCAGGACTTTAACCTGCGTCTACGGGACTTTAACCCGTATAATCAGAATGCTGGGACTCTAACCCAGTAGCTGGGACTCTAACCCAGTAGCAGGACTTTAACCTGCGTCTACGGGATTTTAACCCGTATTTACGGGACTTTAACCCGTATAATCAGGGATTTTTACCGAGGCGTCCCTCCGGCTTACCCTGCGAGCGGTCACGTCTGACCCTCGTTTTCCAAACAAAGCGCTTTATCCCAAAACCAACAAACAATTTAAATACCTCTTAAAGCCAATAGGCAATTAAAATACCTCTTTAATTGAGCAGGAGATGCAGCCAGCGTCCATCCGAGAGCACTGGTCCAGGGAAGGAGCTTCTCCCGACGAAAAGCCGTCAGGGGCGCCCAGAAGACCCCGGCCCCGGACCCGGCTCGGGAGAGGACCCTTAAGGCTTGGATCTCCTGTCTGGTGCCATATCTCCTGGCTGGCTCGCCAGAAATGATGCCGAATTTTGCCCCAAACAGGCAGAGTGACTGCCTAATCAGACTCAGCTTAAGTCAATTAAGCAGGAGGTATTTTTATTAACGACGCGTCGGAGAAATCACAAAATGGATTTCTGAGTTCACATAGCAAAAGCAAGCCTTATATACAATTTTGGGTATAGGATTACATCAGATCAGATACATAATCATGCATATTCATATGGGGCGTGGTGTAGGCGGAGCGTGGGCGGAGCATAGGTGGAGACATCTCTTTTGGGGAATCTTCAGGTGGTCGTTCCTGTTGCCTTCATCCTAGACGGGGTCTTTCCGATGAGTCTTCCTCTTTAAACTTTTGAACTCCTTTCCTAATTTGGTCAATTCCCGGTGTATTTGGCTTAGATCCCGTGGCTTGGCAAAACCCTTAGGGTCGTTTCAACATTGCTGGCTCTAAACCTGCTTAGCCCATTAGTTTCTCCTATACCTATCTCTTCCCCTGTCATGATGCTCTACCTCTTATCTAATTTGTTGCTCTGTTTTCCTAGTGCTGTGCTTTCTCCGTGTGTTCTAGTGCTAGGCCCTTCTTTACATGCCTCTCATTCCATGTTTTAACCCATTATTTCTGGAAGGCTATCTGCTTTAGGGCTTCACTCGTACCCCATGGGTCTGTTTAGCCCAGAAATGAGTTCTGCACCTTTAAGGCTGGTTCTGAGAGCGAAGGGGAAGAGGAAGAAGCTGCAGTTTGTTTTCAGAAACTGCACTCACTCCTCCACATTCCGGCTCCCGGACTGTTGCGGTGCCTTAAGGAGCTGGAACAGAGGCCACATGGAGTTAAGAGGAGTGAAGTTGATTTTTATTGAAATGCCTTCAAAGGCCACACCCCGGCAGCACAGGAGCCACAGCTGTGGCTCTGCCTGGATGGCTCCAAGATGGGAGCAGAAGAGGGCTTGGTCATGAGATCTCACATTTAAACAAGTTTTAATCCATTTGTATATAGAAGTTAACTGCTCAATTAATAGTTTCAAATTATGAAGTTACATCTTCCTTGCTTGAATGCCTGCTCTACTCTTTTCACGTTGTTTATGCTTTGGGCCAGAAGTTTGAAGAGATTGTCCTTGAGTCTCCAGCCAGAACAGGATTGTTTTGTCTTCACCACCTTGTGAAAAGATCCCAGGAACATTAATATGAAGCTAAAAGCTGCACATCCAAACAGAACGGAAAAATTTAAAACCTAAGGTATCGGTTGTCTGCAGACAGACAGACAGCAGGACAGAGCTCTCCTTTGCTTTTAGTTAGTTTTAGCTCACTGAGGCAGAGAAGTTACCCCAACTGTGGTTTTTGCTTTTCTTTGGAGCTGTTTAAACCTGCTCTGGACTGAACACCCAGAACACCGCTGGCAGCTCCCACCTGTGGCCCACCTGGCCGGGCCTGGGCCGCGGCAGTTCCAGTGCTGGAGGGGCTGATAAGAGACTGATAACAGACTGAGTGAGCCGAGCTACAGCCCACAGAGGGACTTTCTGAGTTTGTCATCAATTTTAGAGTGGCAAGAGGTTTTATTTTTTAATATTGTTCAGTTTTTGTGCTGATGTATGCTTTGCCTGTTACATAAACAATTTTTTCCCCTTTTCTCCATGGAAATATTTTCTCAATCCGGTTTGGGGAGGGGCCGCTTGAATCTGCTTTCTAGAGGAAACTCTTTTGGAGATTTTCTCCCAAATTTGCCCTAAACCAGGACAGGGTGGTGGGAAGAGGGGAGAGCCCCAAGTGACTGGACTGGGGTGAGGCTGAAGAGGGGACCCCAAAACCCCCCAGCATCCCTAAGCAGGACCCTGGAAAGGGGGAATCCCCAGTGCCCATGGGATCTCCAGCAGCCCTGAGATGGGGGACCACCAGAACCCCAGAGACTGGAAATGGGACACTCCTGGTGGCTTTTTTTGATTCACTCTTGATTTTTGAAGGTTTTTATGGACACCAGATGACTTCTAGTGATGGACTTGGGCGGGGGGAATCTCCAACACAAGGCATTCACACCTTGTTTTTCCCCAAACCAGGATTTCCCATTCCCAAACCTTGGCAATATGGAGGAGGAGAAGGCTTGGAGGAAGAGGAAGATGCCCGGGGACACCCAGCCAGGTGAGGAGGAAGTCAGTGCCCCTTTCCCCCTCTCTCCTGCTCCATCTCCCAGCCCAGCACAGCCCCCAGCTGCAGGACAAACCTGCTGCCAACGCCGTCCTACCGGGGATGCACTGGAGGGGATCTCCTTCCCCTTCCCTCTGGCACAGAGGCAAATCCCATCCTCTCCTTGTCCTTCCTCCCCCAGGGCAGGAGCTGCGGATGGAGACCTGGAAGGAAAAATCCCCACAGCAGAACCTCGTGGAAGAGGCCATTTTGAGTGACTCCACAGTGCAGGAACCCAATGCGGAGGAAAAGCCCTGGGCAATCCCGCACAAGGATGGGCTCCAAACCCAGCCCAGGGTGCTCTGAGGAGGAAAGACCCACCCTGAGCCAGGAAGGTGGACAGAGCTTCAGCCAGAGCTCAGAGCTGGTGGCCCATGAGCAGCTTCAAGATGGGGAGAAGCCCTAAAAGTGCTTGGAGTGTGGGAAAAGCTTCAGGAAGAGATTCAACCTGATCTGCCACCAGAGGATCCACACTGGGGAATGGGCCTACGAGTGTGAGGAATGTGGGAAAGGGTTCAGCTGCAGCTCCCACCTCATCACCTACCAACGCATCCACACTGGGGAGAGGCCCCACGAGTGTCCCCAGTGTCAGAAGAGGTTTCGGACAAGCTCCAGTCTCCTCCGCCACCAGCAGATTCACACAGAGCAGAGGCCCTTCCTCTGCCCTGAGTGCAGGAAGGGTTTCAAGCGCAACTCCAACCTTGTTAGGCACCAGCGCATCCACACTGGGGAGAGGCTCTACAAGTGTCCCCAATGTGGGAAGAGGTTTCAGACCAGCTCCGATCTCCTCCTGCACCAGCGCATTCACACAGAGGAGAGGCCCTTCCGCTGCCCTGAGTGTGGGAAGGGCTTCAAGCACAACTTTACCCTCATCAGGCACCGGCACATCCACACTGGGGAGAGGCCCTACAGTGCACCCAATGTTGGAAGAGCTTCTCACAGCGCTCATTCTTTACCCGACACCAACAGAGTCACCCGTAAGGGCAGCCCTGTGAGTGCCCCAGCTGCAGGAGAAGCTTCATGCACTGCTCCAGCTTCATCCCCCATGGGAGGACCCACGTTGGTCAGAGCCCTGGCGATCCACATTCCCTGTGATCCATATTGTGAAGACACTGGGCTGGTTATTCTTTTGTTTTGGCCCTAATTTTCTTTGGATTCATCTTCATCCCTTTAAAACAGAGAAAATTGGGGTAAAAATCAATAAATTCATCAAAGGCATCTAAAGCCTCACTTTTTACTTGTGTTTCAGGAGAATCTGGGATTCAGGGAGATAACTGGAAGAATTTGGGGGTTTTGGGGGTATTTGGTGTACTTGCTTCCCTTTCTTGGCACTGAAAGAGACAAGAGGGTTCAATCTGTCACCTCAATGCCACTGAAAACTAATCAATCCCACCCCAAAATTCCTCGATTCCACATCTTTTTGGTGTGGAATGGGGTTGGGAGGGGATTGAACAAAGTGGGCTTCAAATCAGGAGGGTTGAGATGGGCATTAGGTGGGGCAGGATGGGTGGGATGGAGTTTGGGAGGTGGGAAATGGGGGAAATATGGCTTGGGAAGGGGGTCTTGATGTCCAGGAGTGGTGGGATGAGTTGGGGTTGGGATTGGGGAAGTGGGCTGGGGTCTGGAGTGAGACAGCCAAAGTTTGGGGATGATGAAGGGAGGGGGAGCCCATTACTGAGTGAGTTTTTTAATAATCCAAATTCCTGAAGAGATTTTGAGGTATCTCATGTTTCTGAGGCAGTTTTTGGGCACTCCCCAGCTCTTGGTGGTTTCCTGAGAGCAGCTCCATGGAGCCCCATTGCCAGGGGTGGTTGCCTTGGGCATGAGCTCAGAGCTTTTGCCAGAGTCCGTTGCCTCAGTGCTGGAAAGCAGAGAAATGATGAACGGCCCCAGACATCTCCAGTGTGTGTTTGGGGGCAGAGAGAGTTCTGTATAGGTGGGGTGGTCACTGCCCCACCCAGCCACTGCAGCCTCTGGTGCAGCCCCAAAGTGGCTGCCAAGCCCCTGGCACCCCCAAAACCCCACCTGCGAGAGGGACCAGAGCAGGTCAGGCAGTGACACAGGTGTGACACTGACACGTACCACGGCCCCAGAGCTCACAGCAGCTGAGATCCAAGACTGACTGTGGATCTCTCTCTCCCTCTCTCTCTTCTCCTGACTTCCTTTTATCGAAATCTGGATAACTTTAAGTTGGACGGGTTAGAGTTTGCAAAGTCAGTGCTTTGTCAAGTGATTTACTGTAATTCAATGCTGTTTCAGATTTCCCAAATACCTCATTCTCTGAAGTTTGCGACTAAAAGTTTGTTCTCCACCCTCCTGAGCAGTTTGTTGTTTTCTCCCCTTGGCCATCTGTCCTGCAGGCTGTGCCCCCTGTGCGTGCTGCTCCTCTGCTCTGGCCGGCTGCACTCGCCCATCTCGCTGTGCCCCAGCATTTCTCACCCAGCGTTTCTGTGCCCTCCCTGGGCTCCCTGCACCCAGTGCTGCCGGCTCCTGGCACACAGAGCCAGGGCAGGAGCCCACCCTGCCAAGGGGCTCTGGGGCAGGGCGGGGGCTGCGATGGCTTCTGAGCTCAGCAGCTGCTCCTGGCATGGTTCCATGGAGACCCAGCACAGCAATGCTGCTGAGCATTGTCCCTGCTGAGGGTCACACACTGCCGGGGCACATTCCCTGCCTGCAGGATTGCTGAGCACTGTCCCTGCTGAGGGTCACACACTGCCGGGGCACATTCCCTGCCTGCAGGATTGCTGAGCATTGTCCCTACTGAGGGTCACACACTGCCGGGGCACATTCCCTGCCTGCAGGATTGCTGAGCATTGTCCCTGCTGAGGGTCACACACTGCCTGGGCACATTCCCTGCCTGCAGGATTACTGAGCATTGTCCCTGCTGAGGGTCACACACTGCCAGGGCACATTCCCTGCCTGCAGGATTGCTGAGCATTGTCCCTGCTGAGGGTCACACACTGCCGGGGCACATTCCCTGCCTGCAGGATTCGTGCCCAACCCAAGCGCTGCATTTGTGTCTCCAGCGTTGCTTTCCAACAAAAACAGGGGAAGGCAAACTGTGCAGGTCATGGTATTTTAGTGTGTCTAAAACTCACTAAGTCATTGATCTTAGAGGTGAGATGAATTTAGAACTCATGGCATGGAGAAGTAGTGCAAGATGGAAAAGGGGAGCATAGAAATAAACTGAGGAAAACATTTCAGATGATTTCTTTCCATTTTCATTTCACTTCTGGAAAGCTGGTTCAGTTTTCCAGGAATCTTCTCTGTGATCCTGTCCGCTCTTTTCAAAAACCTTTCCTGAAGAATGAGGTTGAGCTCCTGTCACAAGATGTGGCAGCAACTTCTCTTGGCTTTCCACACTGTGTGCAGCAGGACTCTTGCAGCAAAGCAGGACAAAAGTTTTGAGGACTTGACAACTTGTCCTTTCTTTTTCTGGTGGACTGGGAAGTTGTGCTATGGGTAAGGTTTTCATTGTTACTGTTCCAGGCTAAGAAAACAGGAGGTGGTACAAAGAATTGTTAGGGAATACAAGCCTGGCTGAATGCAGAGAAAGAATCTCCAGAGCCTGCAGCCACAAGTGAAGAGTTGTGTGATGATCATTCCAACCTGTCACTGGACATCTTGAAAATTATCTGGAATGTGAAAATGCTCTGACAGAGGGAGTTTGTTTCTGAATTCAGTGTGGATGATTCCACATCTGGCGTCTTGGTGCATAAATCAAGAGCACAATCAGTTCATGATAAGCACCAGAACAAGATGGACCTCTCAGAGTAGCTGACTGAAACAATCTGAAAAGGAGAAATGCAGGGAATGATTGGGTGAACCTTGTCTGGAAGAAGGGTGAATTTTTCTAATAATTACTAATCCATTCCCTCGTCTTTTGGCTTTCTTAGCAAAGCCATTTGCATCCCAGATTCCCTATGAAGTGAGAGGCCTGAGCTTGTGGCAGTGCCTGAAAGATGCCCTGTTCCTCTGCAGGGACACTCAGGCTGGAACAGGAGCCAGAGCCCTCTCTGGAGAAGCCTCCTCCAAGCTGGAATTTGTGCTGTGCTAGGAGAGGAAGAGGAGGGGGAGAAGGCTGGCGCTGTGTGGCAGGAGCAGGAGGTTTGGGCCGCAGGACATTCCCTCTGCGCCACTGCCCCGCAATGGGCAGCCGTGCCCGGGGCTCTGGGCCTGGCCCCACGTGTGCTGAGCTCCCTGGGCTGGGCTCAGGTTCCCACTGGGACTGGGCAGAACCTGGGCTCAAACTGGGGGCAGCAGCAGTGCAAAACACCACTGGGCACCTGCGTTTCCTGCTGCTGGGAAGGAGCAATGAAGTGAGTTGAGAAGTTCTGGTTTCTGTTTCTCCTGGTGGATTTTTTGATTTAATTCCACATTGCGGAGGCAAATTCTGTGACAGCCTCCGTCAGCTTATTCTATTTCAACAATGCCAGCAACAGAGCTGTGTTTGAGTGCTACAAATGTGGCCTGTGTGGCTTTAATTCCCCTCATCTTAGTGTGCAGGGGCTGGTGAGCATTCCAGTATCTGCTGATCTTTATGCCTGTGACAAAAATACTGACTTCACTGTCATGAAAGCACAGTGGGTAGCACCAACTGAAAGAGGCACTTGCATTTTTATGGATAAAATTCAGGTTGCAAGCAGAAGAGGGCCAAGAGCAGCCATGATCTGCAATTCCCAAGGCAAAGGCACCAGCAGCCTCCTCCTGTCACCTCAGGGTGAGTAAAAGAGCATTGAAAACAGCACTGGAACCCGGTCCTTTCTTCCTCTGAGGGCTGGCTCAGGGCAGCACAGGCAGGCCCCGAGCAGTCAGGGCTGTGTGTGGGTGCTGGTTGCTCTGCTCCAGAACTGAGCTGGGAAAAGCCCTTGGGAGCCGAGGCAGGAGCAGGCGGGAAGGGGCCGGCGCTGCTGCTGCTCCTGGCCGGGAGCCCCGGCTGGGCCAGGCCGGCGCCCCCTGCGCTGCGGCTGCTGCTGCTGCCAGAGCCGGGCGGGACTCGGGGACAAGCAACGGACACGGGGGGACAGCAAAGGCCTGGCGGCTGCAGGGATGATGGCGCTCGAGCCAGCACCAGCACAGAGCTTCAGCCCACAGTTAACCCCGAGGGAAACGCTGGGGAAAGGCTTCATTTCAGCTTTCTTTACTTGTCGCTGTAATGAAGGGACTGAAATGAAAGGAGAACAAGCAGGGCCTGACCCCTCCTCCTCTGGGAGGAGCCCTGCGTCTGGGGCTGTGAGGGGACGTGAGGGGCCGTGAGAGGCCATGGGGAGCAGTGAGGGGCCATGGGGAGCTGTGAGGCTTTGTGAGGGGCTGTGAGGTTTCATTCTTGAGTCGAGAATGACACAGGAACAGGAGGGAAGCAGTTGTGTAGAGAGAGTGAAAGAAGGTTTTATTCAAGAGAACTGTGCGGTTTTTATAGAGTGATATGATTTATTCTATTTGATTGGCTGGTTAACAAAAACACATTATACACTGTCCTTGAGAAGAACAGAAAGACAAAGTAGAAGAACACCACCTGCAGATTGTTTTTAGTTAACAAGTTATCACATTCCTACAACACCCTAAAAATTCTCACATGCTGCTGTGAGAAACACTTGCTGTTTCTCTCTCTCTCTCTTCCAGAGCATCCACAGTGAGGGGCTGTGAGGGATTTTGGGGAACTGTGAGGGAGCCATGAGCTGTGGGAGGCTTTGAGGGGCCATGAGGGGCCATGGGGAACTGTGAGGGGCCATGGGGAACTGTGAGGGAGCCATGAGGGGCTGTGAGGGGCCCTGAGGGGCCATAAGGGTCTATGTGGGAGGCCAGGCTCCTCATGGAACCAAGGATCCATCGTGACACTGTGGAACCAAGGAGATCATTGTTGACAGTACAGAACCTCATGGAATCAAGGGGCCATTGTGGCACAGCAAGGCCTTGTGGAACCAAAGGGACCATGGTGACACTATGGAACCTCATGGTACCACAGGTCTGTTGTTACACAGCAGCCACAGCAGGGTCGCAGAACCAAGGAGATTGTTGTGACACTACACAACCTCATGGAATCAAGGCATCCATGTTACACAATGAACCTTATGGAGCAAAGGGTCCATTGTGACACTGTGGAACCAAGGAGACTGTTGTTGGCAGTAGGAAAGCTCATGGAACCAAAAGTCCATTGTGGGGCATCATGGAACTATGGAGACCATTAGGACACTTCAGGACCACGGGAACCAAGGGGCCATTGTGACACTGCAGGGCCTTGTATAACCAAGGGGTCCTTGTAGCACTGATAGTGGAACCCTGGAAAAAGTTAAAGATAGAATCTAAAATGTTAGGCTTTGTGCTTTCCCAGATCAACTGCACCTGCGTAATGATAAATTATATAATTGTTAGATGTGATGATTGTTTAGTAATTAAATGTAATTATTATATAACCATAAGAAGAATAGTGAGAAACTATGTTGGAAATTCAGAGAGGGGCTAAATTTATGTATACAATAGAACAATATAAGTTTAATAATTAACATGAAAGTTATGTAACGATAGAGTATAAAACATGATCATTTCGGATGTATGGTCGGAATCAGATTTGGGTTGAATATACCCCGATTCCCAGAGCTTTTAATAAAAAGCACTGCATATAATCCCCCGTGATTATGTGTTTCTGAACACTAACAGCACTGCAGGGCCTCATGGATTCAAGGGGATCAAAGTGACACTGTGGGGCTCCATAAGGGGCTGTGGAGCTCCATAGGGGGCTGTGGGGCTCTATAAAGGGCTGTAGGGCTCCATGAGACCACGGGGCCATTCTGATGGTGGAACCAAGGATACCATTGTTACACTACAGAATAAAGGAGGCCATTGTGAACCAGCAGGGGAACCTGCTGGGACTACTGTGACACTTTAAGGGCCATTGTGGAACAGCAGGGCCTTGTGGAAGTGATGAGACCATTGTGACATCCCAGGGCCTCATGGGAGCAGGGGGCCTCTGGGACACTGTGGGTCCCCATGGAAACAAGGGGCCAGTGTAACACATCCAGGCCTGCTGGAACCAAGGGGCCACTGTGATCCTGGGGAACCCAATAGAACCAAGGGGCCATTTGGAGACACTGTGACCTCATGGAAGCAAGGGACCATTGTGCAGTCCCATGGCAAGAAAGAAACCATTTGGACACTGCAAGGCCCCATGGAAAGCAAGGGGCCATTGTGCCACTGCAGAGCCAAGGAGACCATTGTTATATCACTGGGCCTAATGGAAACCAAGATCTGTGGTGATCCTACAGGGCCTCATGGAACTAAAGGGCAATTTTGATGCTGCAGGGCCTCAAGGATCCAAGAACATGGAACAGGTCTGGGTGGCTGGGCCTCCTGGGGGCTGCTTGACTGGTCCAGCTGGCCTTGGCATGTTGAGAGTTGCTTCTTATCATCCCCTGAAACCCTGGAGTTCTGTGCATTCCTTCCTGTAGGAAAGAACTGTCCTTCTCCTCCAGGGGTTCAAGGCTGAAATTGGGATTCCTCCTCCAAATCTGATTATATCCAAGGATTATTCCCATATGAAACCTGCCAGAACAGACTGCTCTGGCTGGCCTTGGCCTCTTGGGGGCCACCCCTCATGTGCCTTCAAAACACTGGGGGCCTGTTCTTTTCTTCCCATTGAAAAAAACACTTTCAAGTCCAGCCATCCATGGCCAAAATTGAGAATCCACCTCCAAAATTCCTAATATCCAATGGTACCTCCCAGACAAAAGCTGCCAGGGCTATCTAGATTCCCTTGGCTGCCCTGGTGGCCCTGGTGTTGCTGTAGGGCCTGAGTGCTCTTGGGGCTGGGCACAGCCCTGGGGGTGGCAGTGCCGGGGCTGCAGCAGGGACAGGCCATGGGCACTGCTGGGGCAGCGCTGATGGCTCAGCCCAGGGCCTGGGGGCTCCAGGCTCCTTGCCCAGGCTCTCTCAAGAACTTGCCCAGGCCAATGCTCAGCACAGAAAACCCCCGTGAGCAGTCCCAGGCTGGCCGTGGGCAGGCTGGGGGCAAACAGCATGGCTGGGGCTCTGCAAGGGCCCTGGGGGAGATGGGAAGGAGCAGCAGGGCAGGGGCTGATCCATCCCCAGTGCGCTGGACAGCCCAGGGCAGCATCCCAGAGCGTCCTGATGGAGCTGCCAACAACATCCCCCCTCTGCAGCCCTGGCCTCTCCCCCAGCTCACACAGGTGCCCCATCCTTGCAGGCACAGACACGGCAGCACTGGCTTGGCAGCCCCTGTTTGCATTGCACACAGCAGGCGGGAGCACCCCCATGCTGTTGCTGTGGGGACATGAACCTGAGGGAGCACAAATGCCATCAGCTCCTGGGGCCAGCAAGGGCTGGGGGACACCAGAGAAACCACTCAGCTTTGTCCTGACCTCTGCAGTCAGCCAGAAAGTTTGTTCCCATCAGCTGGGAGTTTCCTGTCCCACTGCAGGTGCTGTTGCTCAGAGCCAGGGCTGCCTGGCAGCCACCCCCAAACTGCCCTCAGCATTTCCTTTGCTTCACCTTTGCTTTCTTTCCTCTTCCTGCTACAAATTTCTTCCTGTTGCCCACCCCTGTTCCCTGCCCTGCAAACAGCCCATCCCTCTTTGCCCTTTCCTCTCTGGCCCCACTCCCTATTGCAGTTCCTGACTTGGCCCCACGGGAACATCCCTTGGGGAGCAGGATCATCCTACAAGTGCTGCAGGAATTGTCTGCAGGCTCCTGCAGTGCTTGGTGCTGCTCCCTTGCCAGAGGCACCCCAGGCCAGAGGGGCACATCTGGGCTGCTGTGTCTGGCTCTGGGGCTCCCTGTTCTGGGCAGTGAGGAGGAGCTGCAGAGGTTCTGCAGGACTGACAGGATGGGCTTTGGGGCTGGCAGGAGAAGCTGAGGGACCTGGGCTGCTGGAGCTTCTGAAGAGGAGGCCCAGGGTTCCTCCTGCAAGTGCTGCATGGATGGTTCCAGAGAATCCCAGAATCAACAATGTCAGAAAAGACCTTGGATATCATCAAGTCCACCCTGTGCCCTGACACTGCCTGCTCTCCCCTGAGCCTCCTCTTCTCCAGGATAAAAAACTACAGCTCCCTCAGCTGCTCTTCACAGGACTTGTATTCCAGACCCCTTCCCAGCCTTGTTTCCCTTCTCTGGACACGCTCCAGCCCCTTCATGTCCTTCCTAAATTGGGGGGGCCCAGAACTTCAAATAGCACACGAGTTCTGAGCACTGGGGAAGAATCACTGCCCTGCTCCTGCTGGCCACAGCATTCCTGAGCCAGGCCAGGAGCCATTGGCCTCCTTGGCCACCTGGACACCGTGCTGCCTCATGTCCAGCCTGCTGTCCATCAGTCCCTGCAGGTCCCTTTCTGCCTGGCTGCTGTGCAGCCACTCTGTCCCCAGCCTGTAGTTCTGCAGGGGTTGTTGTGGCCAGAGTGCAGGAACCAGCACTTGGACTTGTAAAAGCTCACTGTGTTAGATTTGGCCCCTGGATCCAGCCTGTCCAGGGCCCCGTGCAGAGCCCTCCTACCCTGCAGCAGATCCACACTCACACCCAGCCTGAAGTTATCTGCAAATTTATTGATGGTAGACTCAATCCCCTCATCCAGATCATCAATGCAGACATTGAAATCCACGCTGGCTGGCTCTGATCCCTTGGCCATCCTGTGGGTGCCCTGGGATGGCACTCAAGGTATTCCATCACCTTGCTGGGCACCAAGGTCAGGCTGATAGGCCTGGAGTTCCCCAGCTCCTCCTTCCATGTCCCTGTTCCATCCCTTCTTGGGGATGGGGTCACCCTGGCACCTCCAGTCCCCTGGGACCTCCTCGCTGAGCCAGGACTGATGATAAATGATGGAAAGCAGCTTGAGGAGCTCATCCACAGCTCCCTCATCCCCCTACACCTGTGAGCATCGGAGCGGCTCTGCAGGTCACCAGGTGCTTCCTCCTGGATTACAGGGGGCTGTTCTGCTCCGTGTGCCCATTTACCAGCTCAGGAGAGCACTTGTCCTGAGGACAAGCTGTCTTCTTGTTGAAAATTGAGACAAACAAGGTGTAAAGTAGCTTAGCCTTTTCCTTATCTTTAGTTACTTTAGTTCTCTGTGTAGGAGCCGAACTTGTGACCCCTTTATCTTTAGTTATATTCTCCACTGCATCCAATAAAGAATAGAGATTATCCTTTTCCCTGCTTTTGTTATATTTTTTTATTAAAACACTTTTTTTTGTTTTACAGAAGCAGCCAGTTAAGTTCTAATTGAGCTTTCACCTCTCTAATTTTCTTTCTGCATAGCCTAACAATATCCTTAACCACTTCCTGTGTTGCCAGTCCTTTATTCCTCTAGTTCCCACAAAAGCTGCATGGGCAGCCAGGACAGTCATTTTCCTCACTAGCTCATGTTTTGGCATGCTGGGACTGGCTGCTCCTTCCCCGTTAAGATTACTTTCTGGAAATGTCTTCATCCTTCCTGGACCCCTTCCTTTTTAAGAGGTCCCTTAAAAAAATCAGTACCTGATTTGGTACTCCCCAAATCAGAATCCTAACTAGGCCAAAGTCTGACCTTCCTAATTCCAGTGTAGAAGATTTGTTGCTGCCCTCTGCAGAGCTTCCTGCCCTGCAGCACAGCCACATTCCCACCCAGCTTGGTGTCACCTGGGAACTGACTGAGGCTACCCTCTATCCCCTTGTCCAGATCAGCAATAAAGAGATTTAAATGACTGGGCCCCAAACCTGAGCCCTGGGGACACCCCTGGATGTGGTTCCATTCCTCAGCTGCTCTGAGTGTCAGGGCTTGGATGAGGGAAATGGTGGGATGGGGGTGGGGACAAAGTCTGATTGACTGTCAGCCATGAAGGGTCTTGATTTTCATATCAATTCAGGCTGCATTAGGAGGTGCCGGGGATCAATATCAATTGGACATTGCTGATACCAATCTATGAACAGGACAAGAAAACTGAACAGGACACAACAATTCTCTCTTCATTGTTTTCAATATAGTAGATTCACATTGAATACACTTGTGAAAGCTATGTAATTAACCACAGAAAGATTGAAGACTTGAATTATTCCCATGGGCTTGTCTTGTTTGGGTATTTAGAACAAATGTTTATCAGCTTTTCTCAATTAATTCCTGAACTGAAGAGCCAAAGAAAGAAGAGACCTGTGAAGTAATAAAAATCATCAGCAACCTCCAAATGGCTGAGGATCCAGCCACAAAGCTTGGGTTGGGCCCTGGGCCTGGAGCAGGAGCAGCTTTTGAGGGCCCCAAGGCCAGGGCTCTTGTGCTGCCCTGGGCAGATCGGATGGCAGCAGGGGCTGCAGAGCTCTCAGCACCTCAGCCCAAGGGGAGCAGGGCTGCCAGGGAGCCTCCCTTGGCCTTGGCCAAGCACCTTCCCCCATGGCTGGGGCTGAGTCCTGTGGCAGCTGCAGCTGCTGCTCTGCCCTTGCCAGGGGCTGAGGCCGTGGGGCAGTGCCCAGAGCAGCCTGGCCTGAGCAGAGCTGTGGGGCCAGAGCTGGCTGGGCTGGGCTGGGGAGAGGCCCTTGGTGCTGCCCAGAGCTCAGGGCAGCTGGCAGAGCTTGCAGGGAGCTGGGCTGGGCTCAGAGAGCCTGGCCCAGAAACCATCAGTGTCCATCTCAGCCTGGCTGGGTGTGCAGGGGCAGGACTCAGGCCAGGCCTTGTGGGGCAGGGCCAGCACCTGTGCAAGGCACTGAAAACAGGCAAGTGGCCCAGAGAGGAGGCTGCTCTGTGCCCTTGGTGGCATGGACAGAGCAGGGAGGGGGCCCAGGACATTTTTCAGCGCCAGCCTCTGTGCCCAGCCCTTGGCAGCCCTGGCTGCTGAGCCCAGCTTTGTCCTGGGCTGAGTTTGGCTGTGGCCCAGCTCCATCCTCCTGCGGGGCTCAGGGCCTGTTCCTGGCCATGGCCAGCCCTGGCTGCCTCTCTGCTGGCCCAGAGGCCGGCAGAGCCCGGGGCAGGGCTGTCTGTGCAGCCCCACAGGTGCCATGGGCTCTGCAGGAGCTGGCAGAGGCTGCGCAGCAGGGAGGCCATGGGGCACAGAGCCCCAAGGCTGCCGTGGGCACCACAGCACAGGGGCCGTTCCCAGCCGCAATGCTCCTGGCCTGGGCTGGGACTGCACAGGGGCTGGGCCACCGTGGCTGGGCCAGCACAGGGCCACAACGGGGCAACGCAGCCACTGCCAGGGCTGACAGCAAGGCCAGGCACACACAAGCAATTGCTGAGCATGGCCTGCGCTGGCCAGGCCTGACTGTGCCAAAGGCAGAGCACAGTTCCCCCTGGGGGCTGCAGGAACCGTCCAGAGCCCAAAGAGGCTCCATGGCTGTCCTGGAGACCAAGGCTGGAGCAGGGAAATGCAGGACTGCTGAGGGACAGGATGGAATTACAGCAGACTCATCAGCTTGCAAGGTGCCAATCTCAGCTTGGCACCTCAGGGTACTGGGGCCCTACAAGGAGAGCTGCTTGGATGAGCAGAACATCAGAACAACTGGTGTCTGCCTGGAAAGGGGCACGCATTTTAATACCTGTTGTGTCCTCTGCGTTGGATCTACTGCACAAATACCAACAAGACATTCTCAGGAGCTCAAAACAACAAAACAGCCTTTACTGGCAACTTTAGAAAATAACTGAAACTTTGGCAAAGATTTAAGATGACAGTCAATCAACAAAAAACACTTCTCAAAGTGTTCACATGCCCATTCAACTACAGGAACCCAAGCCTGTTCAATTTGAAGTTAATCAAAATTTGCAAGGGGAAAGAACTAGAAGAAATAGACAGACAAAGATAGAAAGACAAATAAGATACAGAGAAACACCCACACCTGGGTTCCAGTGTTGTTCAGATGGAAATTCCAAGAGGAGGTAGGGTCAAAATGTGTGCTTGCCTTGTGGTCAGCCTTAAATACCCCTTGGTCTTCCTGGGCCCTTCCCCCAGCTGGGACTATGGGTCATTTGGTCACTCAGGAGCTGGGCTGGGGGCTGCAGAGGTGGCTGTGGAGCATTGCCTGTGCTGTGCCAGGGACTGGCAGCCACTGCTGGGCTGGGATAGAGGCTCTGGGGGGATTGGGGTTACAGGGCAGGGCAGAGCTGGGCTTACAGGGCAGGGCAAGGCTGGACCTGCTCCTTCCTCCCACACACACAAAATTATTCAAGCCAACAATCTCCTCCAATCTGTCACAATAGGCAGTGTTGGAGGTGGAACCCAAATTTGGCCATGGGCACCTGGAGAAGCACCTGGAAGTTCCTTTCCATAGGAAGGAAAGCACCAGAGTTTTGGGGACAGAGGAGTGGTGACCCTTGTGAAACCACTGCCAGACAGACTTGTCCTGGCGATATTGCTAGGGGAATAATGCCTGGATATAAGGAAACTTGGTGGTGAAATCCCAGTTCTGGTCATGGGTGCCTGGAGGAGAAGGACAGTTCTTTCCCATAGGAAGGAAAGCACGGAGCCCCAGTGTTTGAGCAGCAGATGAAAAGAGACCCTCCACATGCCAAGGTCAGCTGGACCAGTCAGGTGGCCCCCAGGACCAGCCAGACCTGTTCTGTGTTCCCTTGGTTTTATGGGGCCCTGAGGTGTCACAAGGGTGCCTTGGTTCCATGGGGTCTCACAGTGTCACAATGGCCCCTTGGTTCCATGACACCCCAAAGTGCCATAATGGTCTCCACAGTTCCATGAGGCCCTGCAGTATCACAATAGACACTTGGTTTGATGGGGCCTCTCAGTGGCACAATGATCCCTACATTCCATGGAGTCACACAGTGTCAGTACTGTCCCCTTGGTTCCATGGGGCCCAGCAATGTCACCATGGTCTCCATGGTTCCATGAGGCCCCAGAGTGTCACAATGGTCCCTTGGTCTCACAGGGCCCCACAGTGTCACAATGGTCCCTTGATCTCACAGGGCCCCACAGTGTCACAATGGTCCCTTGGTGTCACAGAGCCCCACAGTGTCACAATGGTCCCTTGGTTCCATGGCCCTGTGCTGCTGCATTCCCCCCTCCCCTTCTCAGGCCACCCTGCCAGCTGAGAAATGCTCCCTGGGCCTCGGCCTTGGCCAACAGCCCCTGGGCTCAGCTCCTCTGCAGCTCATCACAAACACTGTCTGCCCCAGGCACTGCTGCTGCCCAACCAGCTCCTGGTTCCTGTAGGAACAGCCCTGGAAACTGTTTTTGTTCCCTCAGTGGCACAACATCCCTGTTCTCACACTGCCAAAGAAAGCTGTTGGTGCCAAGTGCGGCCAGGATGAACCACTGCTGGGACTGAAGCCCCTCTCTTGGGGCCCTGCTCCAAAAGGAGCCCTTGGAGCTCTCCTGGGTCAGCAACTCCCTCTGAGTGGGGCCTCTCCCAGCCGGGAACTCTCCCGTTTGCTGCACTCGGGGATCCTGAACAACAATGGAGCTTGGGCCGATCCCCCCACTCCTCCAGGCTCAGCCCTTTGCCCTTTGCTGGGGAGATGCCAAAGGATCCACAGTGAGCATTGCCTGCCCTCAGGGGAATTGCTCACAGGTGCCTTGCACTGACTCTTTGTGTCTGTGTGCACACAGGAGTGCCTGTGCTGGGGAAATGTGGCAGAAATGCTGCTCTCTGAGGGGTCTGAGTGCCTTGGATAGCTGAGCCAGTCAGGCCTGTAGGTAAGGGTGAGTCACAAATTGTAAGCTAAGTTAAATGCTGCTAAGAGTTTTTCTTTTGCTAAGTAGTGAAGTTTAACATAAGTTATAAGCTAAGCTGAATATTGTTAAGTGTTTTTCCACTGTAAAATCATTAAGTCCTAGGTTATAAGTAAGGTTAAATACTGTCAAGTGCTGTTCTTTTGCTAAATGCCGAAGTCTAAGGTATCAATCAAGGCCTGTTAAATTTGAGTTCTGTTTAGCTTTTAGGCTGCATTCATTTTATCCTTGCCTTCAGTGTCCTTTAGGCACACATTCAGGTGCACAAATTTTGACAGTTCTTAGTTAATTTCTGGTTTGATTGCCTGGATTTTGATTGGTTTTGTTGTTGCTTTGTTTCCCTAGTGTGCCTGAAGTGTCCAGTCAGGAGCAGAGTGACTCTTGCCAAGAAACTCTGTGCTGCTTTCCCTTAATATTCAATCTGGTTTTTGCTGCTCCCTTGCTGGGGATTTTTCAGCACTCTCAGCCCCTTGTTTTTAACAGGGTGAAGGAGCCCTGGCCCAGGCTCTGGCCCTGGGGGACACGGGGACGCTGCCGGGGGATCCCTGTCCCCCTGTGCCACCCCCAGGGCCCCGGCCCCCCGTCCCCGTGTCAGTGTCTGGGGTTGATCTCGTGGAACATCCTCTGGGGGAGGCTGCGGGGCCGGGGGCGGGGGGACCCGGGGGGACAGGGGACCCCGCTGTGCACGAGCAGGGTTGGACTGCTCTGTGAGGGGGGCCGGGGCAGAGTGACCTCCCCAGTGCCCTCACACAGCCCCCGTGATGTCACACAGCTCCTCAGATGTCACACTGCCCCTGTGATATCACACAGCCCCTGTGATGTCACACAGCACCCTTGTGATGTCACACTGCCCCTGTGATGTCACACTGCCCCTGTGATGTCACACAGCCCATGTGATGTCATACTACCCCTGTGATGTCACACTGATCCTGTGATGTCACACTGCCCCTGTGATGTCACACAGCGTACTCTGTGATGTCACACTGCCCCTGTGATGTCACACTGCCCCTGTGATCTCACACTGCCCCTGTGATGTCACACAGCCCCAGTGACCTCACACTGCCCCTGTGATGTCACACAGCCCATGTGATGTCATACTGCCCCTGTGATGTCACACTGATCCTGTGATGTCACACTGCCCCTGTGATGTCACACTGCCCCTGTGATGTCACACAGCCCCAGTGATCTCACACAGCCCTGTGATGTCACACAGCCCCCTGTGATGTCACAGAGTCCCTGTGATGTCACACAGCCATCTCTGTGATATCACACTGCCCCTGTGATGTCACACAGCTTCGGGGATGTCACACTGCCTCATGTGATGTCACACAGCCATCTCTGTGATGTCACACTGCCTCCTGTGATGTCCACAGCACACTGTGGAATGTCACAAAGCCATCCTGTGTCACAGAGCCAATGCTGGCATATCCCTCTGTGATGTCATACAGCTGTGCTGTGATGTCACGGAAAGCTCTGTGATATCACAAAGGAACCCCATGATGTCACTGTCCTGGGATGTCACAGCCTGTTCTGTGATGTCACTCAGACACCCAGTGATGTCACAACCCACTCTCTGATGTCACAGAGCCACCCTCCATGATGGTAGAGTCTGCAGTATGGCCTAACACCCTACTCTGTGATGTCACAGCCACCTCTTTGATGTCACACAGTGACATCAGTGATGTCACACATCAGTGATGTACCCCCTCAGTGATGTCACACAATCCTCTCTGTGATGTCGTACTGCCACTCTGTAATGTCCCTGCACACACTTTGACCTCACAGCCTGCTCTATGATGTCATACAGCCATGCCATGATGTCACAGCCTGCTCTGTGATGTCACACAGTCCCCTCTATGATGCTGTAGCTGCTCAATGACTTCACACAACAAACTCTGTGATGTTACAGCCCAATCTGTGACCTCACACAGCCCACTCTGTGCTGTCACACAGCCCCTTGCTGACATGCCAGCTGCTCTGTGCCTCTGTGACACAGCCCCAGAGGTGCTGCTGTGACACAGCCCCCTCTGGGCCATCCCACAGCCCCTGCCAGTGCTGAGCCCCTGTGAGCTCTGTCTGTGCCCTGCTGGTGTCCCTGAGGGGCCCTGGCAGCGTCCCAGCCCTGCTGGGCTGTGCACAGGAGCTGCTCCTGGCCAGAGCTGTCTCTCTGCAGCGCTGCCCTTGCCAGGAGCTGCCTCTGGGCCAGGAGCCCGGCCCAGCTCAGCAGCACAGACACAGCACAGGGACTATAATGACCCTCTGGGGCTTTGGTGCTCTTTGCATCAGACTCAGTCCCTCAGAGTGTGTTCAAAAACTTCTCAAGAACTCAAAGTTCAATTGAAACACTGAATTTGCTAGAAGATTTAATGGGTCCCACTGAGGGACAGGACTGAGAAAGTGTCCCCAGGTTCCAGGTACAGCAGAACCCTGGAAGCACTGATGACAGGCAAGGACAAGTGAGGCAAAGGTGTCTCTGTGTTGAGCACACCTGGATGTGTTTGAGGAATGCCAAGGGCCAAGGCCTGAGCCCCAGCCCCTGGCCAGGAAGATCCAGATCCTGTCCCTCCCTCCTTGCTCAGGGCTCTTCCCGGGATGGGCACTGGCATGTGGGGATGGGCAATGGCAAGGGCAGGAGCATGGGGCGGCCCCTGCCAGGCTGCTGAGCAGGGACAAGGAGGCAATGAGGCCCCAGGCCTGCAAGGGTCACTTGTCTCCTGCTCCTGCCTCAGGCCCAGGCCCAGCAGCCATGGCCAAAGTGCTGCCCAAGTTGGCTCTGGCAGGGCTGTCTTGCAGCTGCTGCCCATCCCTGTGCCCTGTGCAGCCCAGGCTGTCCCACGGTGTCCCTGCCCTGCGCCTCTGTCTCTGCAGGCTGTCAGCATCCCCCGGCTGCCCCACCTGGCTGGCCCCTTCCTTTGCTGACAGCTCTGCCTCCTGCCTGCCTCTGCCTGCCCACACAGAGCCTGGGGCTGCTCCAGGCTCCTGCTGGGGACGTGCTGCACCACAGCCCTGCCCTGGCAGGGAAATTCCTTTCTGCTGCTGCCCAGGCTGGGCCTCCCCAGCTGCCCTTGGTGCCATTATTTCCTTCTCATGTTTATATCCTCCAGGAAGAAAAGCTCCAGCCTCTCTGAAACCACCCTTCAGCCCCTGCCAGGCTACGCCTTTTCTATCCTCAGTCTCCACCCCACTGAGCCCAAAGCCTGCAGCCTCCACCTGCTGGTTATGTGATGAGGCCTCCAAACCCCATCTTGGGAGATGTTTGGGTCCTCTCCAAGGTTTGTGAAAATGAAAAAACAGTGGTCAAAGGTATTTTCTCCCAAATCTTGCAGTGGCAGAACAAGGGTCAATATGTCTAAAGTGAATGAGGTGGGATTTACATTTGTTAGAAGGAGGAAATATTTTACAGTGATGAGAGTGGAACAAAACTGCAACTGTTTCTCCAGAGAAGTGGATGTGCCATCCCAGGAATTATCCAAGAGCAGGAGCTTTGTGCAACCTGACATAGGGAAATGCTTTTCCTCCCCAAGGATGGAATTCCTGTTGTGTGGGTTCTCTAATGTGCTCACAAGGCTTCTGGCCAGAATGTCAGCTGAGGGCAGCCAGGTTGCTGCAGCAATTCAGAGGCATCTCCCTAATAATTTTAATAACCAGCTGATAACAACCCACTGAAACTTGAACAGAACTTGTTCACCTTTAAGTAGTTTAAGCAATCACTATAGGGAAAAATGTATAGACCAGTACATTTAGAAAATGTTGCATTTCTTCAGTGCGAAAAAAAAAGCACAATCAGTAGAGCATATATTGCTCATTCACTCAGCTGGGCAAACCACTGAACTGCTGCACCAGAGGACGGGCACTATCCCATCCTGTATTTCCCTTTGGCATTCTCTCTCAGAGTGCAGATGAGACAAAACCAAGAAGTTCAACTTGAGTCAATCTTTACCTTCAAAGGAAATTCGGGAACCTTTTGCAGAAGCCAATGCTATGCACGTTGATGAACTCTTTGCAGAGGTCAAAGCTCTGTGGGCGTAGTAATTTTGCAGAGGCCAATGCTCTGCGGGTGTAGTAATTTTGCAGAGGCCAATGCTCTGCGGGTGTAGGAATTCTTTCAGGAGACCAATGCTCCGCGAACAATTCCCTTTGCGAATCGCCCAGGGAAGCCGCCTGCAGGAGCCCCGGCTGCGCACACCCAGCCAGGGCCGCGTTCTCGGGCAGCTGAGGCCGCGCCGCTGTCACAGACGCCGCCGCCGCGTTCGCGGTTCCCAGGCACCCGAGGCCCCCGGCAGCCGCCGCCGTTTCCCGGATCCTGCCCCTCCCGGCCCCGCACGCTCCCCAAGATGCTGCCGGGGCTCGGGGGCTTCGTCTGCCCGGGCTGGGGCTCGGCCTCCCCTGCGGGACAAGGTGGGGGGGGGGGGACACGACCCCCGGGGGCGTGTGTGAGTCCCCAATGTGCCCCCAAGCCGGGGTCACCCCCTTTTCTCTGCCCAGAGCTCCTGAGCCAGCTCCTGCTGCCCCCCGGCAGGGGCTTTGGGGAGCCTCCCGGGGACCCCCTTGAATGACCATTCCTGCGGACTGGGACCCTCCGCATCTCCTTCCACAGCTGCAGGACCCCCTGCACCCCCTTTCCCGGGTACCCTCCTCTGGCAGCCCCTGGATCCCCAGTTTCCGTAAGCCCAGGGACCCCCGGACCCCATTCCCGGCCAGCCCGGGGCACCTCACCCCCAGGCCTCCCTTTGCCCGGCGACCGGTGACGGCACCAAAGACTCGGGGCGCCATTGGCGGGCAGCAAAGAGCGGCGCCAATGGCGAGGCCGGAGGCGGCTCAGGGGGCGGGGCCGCAGCAGAGCAGCGCGGTGGCTCCAGCGCTGGGGCTGGGGGCGTTCCTGGTGCCCGGGGGGCGGCGAGAGCTGAGGGGGACCTCCGGCACCGGGACTCTGTGATCGCCCGTTCCGGAGCACCGAGGGGCCCCTGAACCCCCATTCCTTGGCGCCGCTGTCCCCCCGCACCGCCATTCCCGGGCATGGGTTCCACCCTGCGCCCCCTTATCCGGCACCAACAACCCCCGCACCCTCTTCCCGGCCATCCCCCCTCTCTCAGCCTCCAGAGCCCCCTTTTCTTTGACCCAGAGACCCCCTCACCCCTATTCCTCCCTTTGGGAATGTGGAGCAGCGGGATGGGGGTTCCCCTCCCCGCCTCACCATGCCGTGCTTCCCAGAGCCAGAATCCAGCGGGAATCTCACCCTAGTGCTCCCTGGGTCTGTCCGCGCTGCCATCGGCGTTGTTCCCCTCATCGGATTCGGCGTCTGGAGGCTCCAATCCGCTTCCCCCCAAACCCATCCTGGGGGTCACCCTGTTCTTCCCCCCTCCCAAGACTCCTGGAGGTCCCCCATGACCCACCGAGCCCCTCCAAACTCCTCCTGGGTCAACCATAAGCCGCACATGGGGATTCCTGGGACTTCCCCTGTGTTCCCCCATTCCCAGGACTTTGGGAGTCCCCCCCGACCTGTCCGTATCCCCCCAGATTTCTTCCACAGCCCCCTGTGATGGCGGGGCTGGGGGCTGAGTGCTGGTGCCCCCCAGCCTGCAGCAGATCCAGCGCTGAGGGGAGTTCGGGGGTCCCTTTGCATTTGGGGTCCCCTGGGGGTTGGAATGACCCCCCGGGCCCCCAGGATCCCCCTGAACACGCTGACGCTGCCTGTGCTCGGTGAGGGGGTTCATTCCCAGTACGGGGCCCCAGCTCTGTTACCAGCATTGCCAAGGTACCCCCAAAACCTCTCGGGAGCCCCAAACCCCCTGGAACACCCCAAAATCATCCCTGGACTCTCCAAAAGCTCCCCAAGACCACAAAACCCCATACAGACTCCCCCCAACCCTCCCAGGACATCAAAATTCCCACAGGACGTCCCAACACCCATCCAGATCCCCCTGGGAAGGTTCATACCTGGCACGGGATCCCCATCTCTGTTGCCAGCAGGTGCGCCAAAACAGCCTTGGGTTCCCCCTGGCATTGCCTAATCCCCCCTTTGGACCCCTGAAAACCCCCCTTGGGAACCCCCAACAATCCACCATGACCCCCCAAAATTCCCGGTATACACAAAACCTCCCCAGGAACACCTCACAACAGTTTATACCCAGCACTGAGTCCCCATCGCCATCACCCAGGAACTCCCAAACCCTCCCAGGACCCCCAATGCCCCCTGGGACCCCCAACATTCCCAGGATCTCCAACCCCCTCCCAGGCTCCACTGTCAGAATCAGCGGGAGTGGTGTTGCCCTTTTAAGGGGACTTACAATGGGACCCGACCGCAGTGGGGGACCTTAAAGCGGCGATGGTAGAGAGAACCCCAAAAATCCACCCTGGGAGGCAAAACATCCCCTACAGGGGCTTGGAGTGGAGCCCCATAAAAATGTCACTTAAAGCTGTTATGATCCCTCCTTGAAAGGGGCTTGTGTGGCTGCAGCCTCACAAACACCCTAAAACGGGGAGGATAAAACACCCTTGGAGTGGTGGGATCCCCCAAAAAAACCCTAAGAAGAGAAAACCTCCACTTCAAAGAGACCTGAAGAGCCTTAAAGGGCCTCGAGGAGGGACAAGATTCCCTCCTCTGCTAGGGCCTCTCCCAGCCAGGAACTCTCCCGTTCGCTGCTCTCGGGGCAGCCCCTGAGTCTGTCCAAACACGGGAACTTCGCTCTGTTGAGCCGAGATCCAGAGTCCTGACTCCTGCACAGGGCACAGGAAATCCCTTGCTCGCTGCTGTGCATTGTCCCTGCTGAGGCTCAGACACTGCCGGGGCACATTCCCTGCCTGCAGGATTCATGCCCGACCCAAGCACTGCACTGATGGCTCCAGCATTGCTTTCCAACAAAACCAGGGCAAGGCAAACTGGGTGTAGCTCATGGAATATTACAGTGGCTAAAACTCGCTAAGGCATCCATCTGAGAGGTGAGATGCATTTGGAGTTCATGGCATAGAGAAGCAGTGCAACATGGAAAAGGCGAGCATAGAAATAAATAGAGGAATACATCTCGGATTGTTCCTTCCCATTTTTATTTCACTTCTGGAAAGCTGTTTCACTTCCTCAGGAATCTTCTCCCCAGTCCTGTCTGCCCTTTTCAAGAACCTTTCCTGGAGAATGAGGTGCAGCTTCTGTCACAAGATGTGCCCCCAGCTGCAGCTTCTCTTGGCTTTCCACACCGGGAGTGCAGCACGACTTCAGCAGCAAAGCAAGACAAATGTTTGCATTACTTGACAACTTGTTCTTTCTTTTCCTTGTGGCCTGGGCAGTTGTGCCATTGCTGAGTTTTTCATTGTGCCTGTTCTGACAAGAAAACAGGAGGTTTTGTTGGAGACTTGCTGGGGAATGCAAGCCTGACCGAATGCAGAGAAAGAATCTCCAGGACACTCTGGAAGCTCCCTGGGCTGGGCTCAGGTTCCCGCTGGGACTCTGCAGAGAGCTGGGCTCCAAGTGGGGACAGCAGCAGTGCAAAATACCTCTGGGCATCTCCATTTTCTGCTGCTCCGAGGAAGTAATGACGGCAGCCAAGTTCTGTATTTTCGTTCTCCTGGTAGATTTTTTCATTTGATTGGCCACTCCAGAGGCAATTTCTATGATGGTCTCTGTAAGTTGAGTGTATTTCAACAGCACCAGCAGGAGGGCTGTGTTTGAGTGCTGCAAATGTGGTCTGTGAGGCTTTCATTCCCCTCGACTTAGTGCTTAAGGACTTGTGAGCATTTCAATCTCTGCTAATCATGATGCCTGTGAGAAAAACTCTGAGTTCACCATCACAAAAGCACAGTGGGTAGCAGTGATTGAAAGAGGCAACAAGTGCAATTGTACTGAAAAAACTGAGGTGGCAAGCAGAAGAGGGCCAAGAGCAGCCGTGATCTCCAGTTCCCAAGGCAAAGGCAGCAGCAGCCTCCTGCTGTCAGCTCAGGGTGAGTCAAAGAGTGCTGAAAACAGTGCTGGAACCTGATCCTTTCTTCCTCTGAGGGCTGGCTCAGGGCAGCACAGGCGTGCGGGGCGCGGAGGTTCAGGGACATCACACCATGACCAATATGATCCAGTGAAGCCAAATTAATTATCCCTAAAAGGACTATATTTATAATAAATCTCTGCTTTCCACATGTCTCTAGCTAACACATGATTGGTTAATCCTAGCTGTTCACGCGTCTAAATTAAAATGTGGATTAGATCACCTAATTTTTCACCTGTCTTGCTGTGGTCGTCTGGCCCACCCATGGCTCACTTTTTTCTTACTTTGCCAAGCTTGCTGACAAACTTGCTGAGTCCTGATGACTCTTCTTCTTGTATCTCTTTCAAGGATATACCGACCCCATGTCTGAATATGTCCATTATTCATTCTTTGTGAACGTGGCCATTGTCCATTATTACAAGCAGGCTGGATTGTGCATTGGCTGAATATGGCCATTGTCTAGCAAGAACTCCTCAATCTTCAAAAAACTCCCAACAGTTCTCCGGTTTTGTTTTTGCACAAGCCAGACTGATTTAAAAGCATGGTCAATTATTTTCTGCACACAGCGTACTAAGCAAGGCACTATAAGCAGAATTGAAAAAAGAACACAAAGTTTCATAATGCCAAAGCATACTAAATTCTTGAGCCAGTCTGTTATTCTCCAGGATTTTACCCACTCATCAAAAGAATTCTCAACAGCTGTGAGTGTCCTGAGTGACGTGATAATGCTTGTATCCCCATTCATCTGTTCTGTGCCTTTAAGACTGGCTCTGAAGAGTGGAAGTTTTGTTTGGGTTTCTCTTATCAGGGACACAGAGACAGCAGTACATAGGGCTGTTTTTCACTTCTGGCTTTCAGCTTGCTTCTTTGCTTGCTTGCTCTTCTTCTGCTCTTGCTTCTCCTCCCGCTTTTGCTTCTGCTTATTAGCTAGTTCTAGCTGAACAGTCCAAATTCCTTCCTGGACTGTTTCTCCTCTCCTGTTTCTGTGACCATCTCGAACCTGCTCTGGACTGGGACCTGGGAACACCGAGGATCTGCACCATTTGGCTGCAGCAGCTGCCCAGCGCCGGAGGGACTGAGAACAGAGCAACCACCCCCGAAAGAGACTTTCTGATTTTGTCATCTTTCTCAGAGCGGTGTCATCGGGTATTGTTCATTTTGAGAGCTGGGGGGTGCTGTGCCTGAAATAAACAGGTTCTTTCCACCTCTCTCCAAGGAATTTTTTCCTGAACCAGTTGGTGGGAGGGGCCGTGTGGGTTTTGCTTTCTGGAGGGGCCCTCCTTTGCAGATTCTTTAACAAATTTGCCCTAAACCAGGACAGTGAGCTTTTTCATATTCTCCTTAAGCAATGACAATTTCTTGTCAATAGATTCAGAGTGGTGAGAGAGATTCATGCAACACATCCCTTCAACATCTTCACACCCATGTCCTTGTGCTAGCAACAAAAAATCTATAGCAGCCCTATCCTGTAACACAGCATGGCATATGCTACCTACATCAGTGGTAAGCTCATTCAGGATTGCAGATGTAATGTTAATTTGTTTTCCTGTCCAATAAGCCAATTGTTTTAATTGTGTAAGGGCCTGTGATGAAGCTACTCCTGGTGTAAAAAGTGATGCCAGGATAACCGAAGGCCTATTCCACAACTCTACATTCTCCTTACAGTCTGAGCCTAATAGGTGCACACTACGTTTTGGACATTGGAATTTGTGCTTGATGTCAAGCATCTGCTGAATGCTAGGGGCAAACAGTGTCAATTTCCCAAAATAGCACGGTCCTCCTCATGCTTTCTGAGGAATTGCAGGCCAGGCTCTATCTTCACAAATGAGGAAAACTCCAGGAGGTAACATCCTTGCTGATTTTTGTTTTAGGGATACAGACCATGTCCAATTGGCACAGTATGCCATGGTATTGTAATACCATGAAGAAACAGGAGATATCCAAGTGCTATCATCTCCGGGTTTTCCTGACTTCTCCCTAATCAGCTCTTTACCCTTGTAGTACTCAAAGAACAAACAATAATTTCCTGGCACTGATTCCAAAATGTCCAATTCCTGTGGTTCCTGACTTGTAGTATTTAAACCTTGAGCGATTGTAAATGCCTGAGGTCCTAAAGGATTTCTAGGCATTTTTTGTTTTTCACACCAATTTTCTGTGATCATCCTATTTTGATTAGTGCACCAATTTGACCAGGCCTTACTTAAGTTGCCATAAATTTGAGCTCTGATCCAATTTCCAAATTCTTCCATTGAGTCTAAGGGAATTCCAATTGAACCGGTGCAAAATGGATCCGCAGGTGTAGCTAGCGATAAGCAGAAAGATTCTTGCCCTGTTCTGTTAGCCCATGTAACCCTCATGTTAGCTCGCTGCTCTATATTGTATACTCCCTGCGTTTCTGTAATCACTACAATAACCAACATTGTTAATATTTGCCAGACTGCTGCCAGTGTTGCCAGGTTCTAATGCCCAAGTGACAGAAGTTTGGCACATCATGGGGGAGTTTTTTATGCCTTGGGGCAAACAAATCCATTCATACCTTTTGTAGGGTTCTGCCTTCTTGATAGATGGAACAGAAAAGGCAAAATGACTTGTGTCATGTGGATGCAAGGGAATGGTGAAAAAACAATCCTTGAGACCAAATGATCAATAGATTCCATGACTCAGGTATCATAGTAGGAGATGGAAGGCCAGGTTGCAAGGCACCCATACTTAGCATTTACTGCATTAACAGCACATAAGTCATGTAGCAAGCTCCATTTCCCACTCTTTTTTGGGATGGCAAAAATTGGAGTGTTCCAAGGGCTAGTGGATGGCTTTATGTGCCCTTCCTCAAACTGTTCTCGCACTAATTGTTGGATTATGGGCAGCTTTTCCTTTGACAGCGGCCCCTGATCAATCCACACAGGTGTATCAGTGGTCCAGCTAATTTTGAGGATCAGCTGCCCCCCAGTAGCCACTGCTAAAAAGGCTGTGGAACAATGGGAGCTTTTAACTGGCCGAACAGATCCCTACCAAACAAACCTAGTAAAGTACCAGGAGTTTGCATGACATAAGGCCTTGTAGATACATTCACTCCATCTGGGAAAGGAAAAGTAATTACTTCCCTGCTCATCTGAGTTGCCTGAGTCCCTCCAATCCCTGCAATGCCTAAAGTAGGATCAACCAATGCCCAATGTTTTGGCCATATCGTGTTTGAAATGATGGTTACATCTGCTCCAGTGTCAATTATGAGTTTCTTTGTAATAGAATCACCATTAGGAAGTGTCACGGTTACCTGTTCATCTGGTTTACCTCTTGTGATGTCCATGGCCCAATATACTTCTGGTTTACCTGTGGAACCAAAGCTTCCTGCTCCCCGTTCCTTGTACCCTGTACAGGGGACACAAGACTTCAAAGGAACAAGCTGAGGAGTTTGTTATCCTTTAGGGATAGATACAGGAGAGAAAAATGTTTGAACCATAATTTTAACAACCCCTTGATGGTCTGCATCAATAACCCCAGGAATTAGATCCAATCCCTTTTTACTGGCAGATGATCTCCCTAACAGAAAAGCACTAAACCCATTCTCCAAGGGTCATTTTACATTGGTATCTATCAGGTGAACAGCAGAGTCCGTGATGGTCGCATCTACTGCGGTTTCCACGTCCACTCCAGCGCTTCCAGAAGTTGACGATCTATCTGAGTGAGTAAAGTCCTCCTCCTCCTCCGTGGGAGGCTGAGCTATCCAGGCAGCTCTCCGTACTTGTCTCATGGCGCCCGGAGAGAAGGTGCTCCGTTTCCCTGGAACCGACATTCTTTAGTATTGTGGTTATCTTTTGTTCAGATAGAAGAAAATTTTCTCATAATTGCAGAGTGACACTGACTCCTAACATGTCTGATTTTACCACATCCAAAGCACTTAATGTTCTTTCTTCCAGCTCCCTTTTGCAGTTTAGAAAGCAATGGTTTTATTGCATCCTGTACTGCTGCAACTACATAAGCTGCTTTGTCTCTCTGTAGTTCTAGCCATGAGTTCCAGCATTTCTGTAACATCAGCTCCCTTCTTAAATGTTCCCAAAATCTGTTGAGTTTTATCATTAGCATTGTCAAAAGCAACCATATTAAACAATTGTACCTTTGTGTCTGAATCCAAATCAGGATGATCATAGATAGTTTCTTGCAATCTGTCTACAAATTTATCAAAGTCCTCATTCATTCCTTGGCAAATCTGTGTAAAAGACTTAGTGTGTAATCCACCTGGAAGTGCAAGAATAGCATTATATGCCAGTTGTTGGCTCATCTGTAAGACTTGATCAATGCTCCCAGCCTGGGCAGTGGCAGTAGCCCAGGGCCCCTTGCCAAGTAACTGTTATGCTGATAAACCATACAGAGGATCACCCTGTACTCCAGGTCTTGCTGCTTCTTGAGCACACTTTTCCTCCCAGCTTTTATGAAGCATTACCTGCTGATGGGGTGGCATTATGAGTCTTATTAGGGTATGCCCATTACCCGGAATTAATGTGTTAGATGTAAAAATATACTGCAGAAGTGACTATGCAATTTGGGATTTTAAACCAAATTGGGAAATTGCAGCTCTTAACCTCTCTAAACTCTCCCAATTGAAGGGTTCCCAAACTCTACTTGCAGCATTAGTTACTACAGGAAAAGCCTCTACATCATTTGAAAGAAAAGTCCCTTCCACAACAGCTTCTGTAATAACTCCCTTCCACTTTTGTTTCTGAGCTCCTTCTATTCCAGGGTCACATTCCAACTGTGATTCCACATTCTTTACAGCATGACCGGGAAGATTTTGTCTAACCGGTTTAAATGCTGACTCAGAGACAAACTGAGAGGGTGGTCACCGCTTTCCCGGTTGTCTGTCTGAACCTACTATCATTGGTAAGACCATTTTCTCAAAAGAATGGTCTCTTTTGGGGACAACTGAATGCTTTTGTTGAATTACCAATTTTTGCAACCTGTCCACTAAAGACTTTTAACCCTGTTCCGTAGAAGTATTATTCATAATAACATCTCCTTCCTTATCCTTTTCACTTTCAGCATGTTTAGTTTCTAAGTTACTGTTATCAACAGTTTTTTCACTCCAATTAAAACTGTCCTTTGGTCTGCAGACTAATCCCCCCCGAAGAGGCAGCAGCTTCCTCATTCCCACTCTGAGCTGGAGGAGCAGTTGGTGTTATGCTCGATTCTGAGCTGACGGTTCGTTTGCTGCGCGAGGGAATATCTAAGGTGGTAGAAAACAGTTGCTGAACTGAAGTTGCCAGAAATGCCTGAGGCTGTTCTGACTCAGAGGCAAGGGCTGCACAAGCCGCAGCAGCAGCAGCTTTCCTCTCTGCCTTTAAGGCTTGTAACATCTCTATGACAATTTTCCACAAAATAGCATATTTAGACACCTCTTTTTCCTCACTCCCATCAGATGCAATGCTATCCCACAACATCTGCCCCACAGCCTCCCATGTCGAAATCTCAAAAGAAACCTGTGCTTCTGCCATGAGATTATGGTCCCAAGCCCAGTGTAATAGTCCCTTCACATTGGAAGCATCGTACTTTTGTTCTCTCTTAGAGAGGATATGAACACCTTCCCTTTCATGTTCAGACCCCATCTCCTCCCCGGCCGCTCACCTTGATCAGAGTGAGATTCAAGTCGTCAACGATTGGAGCTCCAGTAACCTTTCCCTCTCACCGTGGCAGTGAGGATACTTTCAACTGGCTTCTCCACTCCTCGAGGGTTGGCTCCGATCCTCTGCACAGAAGCCAAATTGCTGACCTCGAGTCCCTTTATTGCGACAACATTTGGCCTGCCCGCATTCTCCACCAGAAATGTGGGGTGCGGAGGTTCAGGGACATCACATCATGACCAATGTGATCCAGTGAAGCCAAATTAATTATCCCTAAAAGGACTATATTTATAATAAATCTCTACTGTCCACATGTCTCTAGCTAACACATGATTGGTTAATCCTAGCTGTTCATGCGTCTAAAATAAAATGCGGATTGGATCACCTAATTTTTCACCTGTCTTGCTGTGGTCGTCTGGCCCACCCATGGCTCACTTTTTTCTTACTTTGCCAAGCTTGCTGACAAACTTGCTGAGTCCTGATGACTCTTCTTCTTGTATCTCTTTCAAGGATATACCGACCCCATGTCTGAATATGTCCATTATTCATTCTTTGTGAACGTGACCATTGTCCATTATTACAAGCAGGCTGGATTGTGCATTGGCTGAATATGGCCATTGTCTAGCAAGAACTCCTCAATCTTCAAAAAACTCTCAACAGCATTCCTCATATATCCATTCCCTGGCTGGAGCCATTTCTGCTGCTCCACTGCATTTAGGATAGTGACAAACAATACCATGATAATTACTTTTCTCTTTTCCACATTGAGAACACTGAAAAGAAACCCTCCTTTTCCTGTGGATTACATGGATGTAACCCACAGGAAAAGGAGATGTTTAATCTCCTTTTGAACATCAGATGTTCACTCAAGCCCAACACACAGTTCACTCAGGTACCGCAGCAAGGACAAGGTGGATTTTTTATCAAGAACAGTCACAGTAAGGATGTCTTCCAGAGTCTGTTCCCCGTGGTTCTCTGGCTGAGCTGGGGATGTCGCCAGCTGGGTGTCGTTCTCTGGCTCAGCAGGCGATGTTTCTGGTGTGCCCTCAGTCTCACAGTTGCTGTTTCTCTTCCTGTTGTCAAGCACAAAAGATTCACAGTTCCTCAGAAGGCAGGTCTTCAGTCCCACACTTGGCCGTGGTGCAAGCTGTTCATAGACCTCAGGCAGCCTGCTCAAACCCTCCCAGCTTGTGGGAAAATGAACACATTCAAAGTTATGCATAAACAAGTCCAGTCTATAAAACTCTCAGTTCACCAGAGAAGCCAATACATGGTCTCCCAAACTGGAGGGTTCAGAGGTTAAATTTTTCAGCACTAAGTCTACACAGTTTTTAGACAACAGGTCTACCTGGCATTTAGAAAATAAAGACACCAGGTTTACCGTGCAAAATTGAGACAAGGTGTACAATTTTAGACCCTGGGACACCAGGCCTACTTGGTCATGTTTAGAGGTTTTGTTTTAAAATGGTTCTCAATTTTATGGATTTGGATAGGAAATTTGCCACAATTTTAGGAGAGGTAGAATATAATCAGTAGTGGATCCCCAACCACGTAGCAATCTTTTCCCACTTTAAAACTCTGGGGCCAGGTTTTGGGCAAAGATTCACCCAGGTCTTACTGTCAGTTTGTTTCAGGAGGATGAAATTTCAACAGGAGGACGTTGAACTGGCCATCCCCAACGCCTCTGTGCTGGGGCAGAGATCGACTGGGTTACATTACACAGGGTATTCAGCAGGACCACGAGGAGGTGCAATCTCTGCAGCAGTGCCCAGTTTTTAACTATACTCTCAAAAACTGCCTTAGGAGAGTCATAGTCGCTCCTGCCACTTGCCTGCATTTCATTGAATTTCTTCGCTTTGTCATTCAGAGCACTGGGCAGAAATCACATTGCATCAACACCCACCTCAGGCCTTTGTGATGCTTTGTTTTAATTAAACAGTCAGATTGCCCTGGTTTGCACCAGTTCTAAGCTGGCTGCTGGGTGCTGGCCCAGGTGGGGCACCAGTACGGGGAGCCCCTCAGCGACCCTCCCCTGCACAAACCGCTCAGCCGATGCCTTTCCACAGCAGTTGACAGCAGGACATGGAGTGACAGATACGGCTTGATGGTAGCCAGGTGTTCCACAGCAGCTGGGAGTCTCACAGCCAGGGATAGCTTGGCAACAGGCACGGGCAGCTCCATAGCAGCCAGGAATGGCTCCTCAGCCAGGCCCCCCCTTACTGTGCCAGGGCGCTCTCCCGCCGGGGCCGGGCACTGTCTCGCCATGGCTGGGCACAGCTGTAGGGGCGCTTTCAGTCACAGCAAAGCACAGAGAGGTGGTTCCACCGCAGGCAGAGATGGCTACAGGGGCAGCCGCATGGCACAGAGGAGCTGGAATCTCACGGGGGCCGGCCACTGCTTCTGAGATCTCAGCTGGTATGGCAGGCCTGGTGGAGAGGCAGCAAACCCCGCTCCATGGCCAGGCACTGTCCTGCAGGAGCAAGGCATCTCACAGTGGTGGCAGCTGGGTGCCTTGCAGCGGCTGCAGGGGCAAAGAGCCTCCCTGCTGCTACCAAGTGCTGCTTCTGGGGTTCCAGCTATGGCAGCAGGGCACAGCAGAGTGGCAGAGTGCCTGTTCAATGTGGCTCTGCAGCATGACCTCTCTCCACCCTCTGGATCAGCAGCACTGCACTCCATTGACAACCCGCGCTGCTCTTGGCCAGTTTCAGCAGTTTCTGCCAGCAGGGCAGAACAAGGGGCAGCAGAGGGCACAGCAGCACAGCAGCCAGTGCTTTCAGGTGCCTTGGCAGCTATGGCATGGCACGGAGGGGCTGCAGGGTGCTCATTTAACACAGCCAGGCTGCTCGGGGCGCCTCCAGCACTGACCCCAGGGACCGCACACTCAGCTGACAGCGCCCTCTCACCTGGGGCAGTTCCATGAACTCCACAGTATCACAATGTTCCCTTGGTTCCATTTAGTCCTGTAGTGTCACAAGGATTCCTGGGAACCATGAGGCCCTGAGGTATCACAATGGATGGTTCCATGAAGCCCCAGAGCTTCACAGTCTCCTCTTGGTTCCATTGGTTCTACAAGACCCTGGAGTTTTACAGGGCTCCTATAGTCCCATGAGTCTTCACAGTGTGACCATGTCCCCAGGAGACACTGCAGTGTGACAATGTCCCCAGAAGGCCCTGCAGTGTCACAGAGGAGCAGCACTGGAGTGGGCACTGCACCAGGGGAAGTTTGGCAGTGTTCCCATGTCTGTGACACAACAGTGGTGGCAACACCAAAGTTCCCCTCTCTATGATACCACAGCGGTTCAAGACCGAGCATTGCTCTGTCTGTGACACCACAGCTGTGGCAGTTGCATGTCCCTTCTCTCTGACACCACAGCAGTGACAATTCCAACATTCTCCATTCTATCATGCTACAAGGGTGGCAATTCCAACGTTCCCCTCCCTGTGACAGCACAGCAGTGGCAGCCCCAATGTCCTCCTCTCTGTGACACAATGGCAGTGGCATCCCCAGCGTTCTTGTCTCTGTGACACCATAGCAGTGGCAATCCTGACCTTCCCCTCTCTATGGCACCAAAGCTGTGGCAGCCCCAGTGTTCCTGTGTCTGTGAGAACACAACTGTGGCACCCCCAGTCCCATTTTCTGTGACACCACAGAGGTGGCACCCCCAGCGTTCTCCTCTCTATGACAGCACAACAGTGGCAGCCCCAACATTCCCCTCTCTATGACACCGCAGGGGTGGCAGCCCCAAATGGCTCCCCTGTCTATGACAACACAGCGGTGACTCCACCAACATTCTCCTCTCTGTGATACCACTGAGTTGGCAGTCCCAGTGTTCTCCATTCTGTGGACAAAGAGCAGTGTCAGCCCCAACATTTCCTTCTCTGTAACACCACAGATGTGGCAGCCCCAAGTGCCCCTGTCTGTGACACTGCAGCTTTGGCAGCCCCAGCATTCTCCTCTCTGTGACTCCACAGCAGAGGCAGCCCCAGCGTTCCCATGTGTATGATACCACTGTGGTGGCAGCCAAAACCTTCCCCTGTCTGTGACACCTCAGTGGTGGCAGCCCCAGTGTTCCCCCCTCTGACACCACAGCAGCAGCCACCCCAACGTTTCCCTCTCTGTGACACCACAGCTGTGGCAGTCCCATTGTCCTGGTCCCTATGACACCACAGCTGTGGCAGTCCCATTCTCCCGGTCCCTATGACACCACAGTGGTGCTGCCCGAATGTTCCCCTCTCTGTGACACCACAGCTGTGGCAGTCCCGTTGTCCCAGTCTCTGTGACACCACAGCGGTTGCTGCCCAAACGTTCCCCTCTCTGTGACTCTGCAGCTGTGGCAGCAGCACTAGAACAGAAGCAGCAGCTGTGGAACAGCAGGAGTGCAGGGAAGGAGCAGAGAAGGAGCAGTGGAACAGTGGGAGATGAGCAGTGTTGGAGCAGCAGAGGAGCAGTGGTGGAGGAGCTGAGGAACCATGCTAAAACAGCACAGCACAGCTTTTGAGCAGCAGTGGAGTGAGCATGGAAAAGGCGGAACAGTGGTGGCACAGGAGCTACAGCCATGGAACAGTGGTGGCACAGGAGCTACAGCCATGGAACAGTGGTGGCACAGCCCCGCAGCTGTGGAGCAGCGCCTGAGATGCTGAAGCTGCGGGACACAGAGTGGTTCCCAGCGCTGTGTCCTGCAGGAACCGGCCCCGCACACACCAGAGCGATGCCCCTCAGGCTGAGCCAGAGCTGGGGCAGAGGCAGGAATTGGCACAGAGCCCCCAGCCCTGGCACAGAGCCCACCCCACCTGTGGCACACATCCAGCCCCCTTGCCCAGCATCCCTCCAGCTCCCCGCATGGGGCAGCTGCCCCTGCAAGGGCCCAGGCACCTGGGGGGCCAAGGGCGGCAGGCAAGGAGCTGAAGGCAGCGGGATCCCCAGTACAGACAACCCCCCCCTCCAAGACAATCCATCCCCCAACAGCCCCCACAGCCACATCCCCCATGTCCTGATGCCCCTCCTCTCCCAGAGCTCTCCCTCTGGGACACCCCAGAGCTGAGCCCAGCCCCAGCATGGGGAGAACATGGGGAACAAGGCACATGGGATCAGGTGAGCAATTGGCATCTCCAGTCACTGCAGACTCTGGAGAGCACTGGGCAATGTTGTTCACCTGCAGACAAGGCTGAGGGTTAGGGAATTGCTCAGCCATGACAATTCCCACATCCAGACAACCACATATCCCTTTCCCTGCAGATCCCAAACTCATCCAAGCTCCAGCCCCAGAGGTGAGTCCAGAAAGGAATATGCCCTGCCCTGCCCCTCATCCTGTCACACCTGCAGCCACAGAGCCCTCCCAGAGCACCTGAGTCAATTCCCTGTCTCTGGGCCCAGGCAGGCACAGGCCCTGAGCAGGATGTGCCCATCCCAAGGGACATGGGGAAGCTGGCACCTGTCCCCATGCAGCCACTCAGAGCTCACTGGGCTTGCAGAGATGCCCTGTGAGGAGGAGGAGGGATCTTGGTCCCCTGCCAGCATCCCTGAACAGCCCTGTTCACCCAGGGCCTGAGGCACCAGGAGGACATTGAGACATCTTGGCCTTGCTGGCATTGCCTGATGGAGGCTGGTGTGTACATGGCAGAGCTGGAAGCAGATGGATCCCTCATGGGGACAAGCCCCAGTCCAACACAATCCATCCTCCAACAGCCCCCAGAGACAGATACCCCCATCTCCTGCTGCCCCTTCCCTCCCAGAGCTTTCCCTGTGGGACAGCTCAGAGCTGATCCCATCCCCAACCCATCAGATGGGAGCAGAGTTGCCCCTATTCCTGCTCTGGCACTTGGAGGAAACAGCAGTGGGCACTGACCCCTCTTCCTGGGCCAGCAGGAGCCCAGACTCAGGGAAAACAGGAATGGGGCAGGACTTGGAGTCAAGGGCAGGCAGGGGATTGGGATCTGCTGTCACTGGGGACACTGGGGAGCACTGGGCAATGTGGATCACCTGCAGACAGGGCTGAGGCTTGGGCAATGCCTCAGGTGTGCTTGTTCCCACAGCCAGACCACTCCATTTCCCCTTCCCTGCAGGTCCCAAACCATCTCCAGCCCCAGAGCAGATTCCAGATGGGAATGGCTGCTGGCCTGAAGCTCTCCCTGTGCCACCCAGAGCCACTGTGCCCACGCAGAGCACCCATGTCCTGCTCTGCTCAGCTGCCACACATGCAGGGTGCCAGGGACCCCATCCCCAGCAAGGCTCCAACTCCAGCCCTGGTCCTGGCTGGAATAGGCTGCAGCTCCCCAAGGCCCTTGTCCCCACACAGCATCTCTGCAATGCCCTGCTGTGGGATTCACATCCTCTTTGAACAGAGAGAGACAGAATTCTCTCTGCCATGATTTTTCCTGGGGAAGGCAGTCAGAAAGCTCAGAGAGAGAAGAGAAAACCATTCTTCTCTCTATTTGCTGCTCCTGTTCTTTGGCACATGTTCAATGTGTTATGGACATGGTTTACCCAAAGGGATTTGTTAATTGGACTCTGCTGATGGTTCTTTGGATTGATTGACCAATTAGGTCAAAGCTGTGTCCTGACTGTTGGGTCATGGGTTTTTCTTTAGTAGTAGAGTTCAGTGTTAGCATAGTATAGTATGTAGTGTAATATAGTAGAGCATAATAAAGCAATTGTTCATCCTTCTGACATCATTGGAGTCATTGGACGTTATTTCCCTGGCTGGGGTCACCTTGGAACCATTCCCCAGCCCTGAACAAAGGTCAGCGCTGGCCCTCAGCAGGATGTGCCCATCCCAAGGGATACGGGGCACTGAGTGTTTGTCCCCAGGCAGCCACTGAGGGCTCATGGGGCAAACAGAGCTGTCAGGGCAGGAGGAGGGGTGTTGGGCACCTGCCAGCATCTCTGAGAAGCTCTGTTTAACCAGGGCCCCAGGCACCAGGAAGATACTCAGACATCTTGGCCTTCCCGCAAGGAAAATCCACCCAGAAGTGGTTCCCAAAAGCTGTCGAAGGCTGTGATTCTTGTTTGCCATTCCAGGGCATTAGTGGAGGCTACTGCTTCTCTCTTTCCACAGGGACCCTGTGGATCCATCAGAGACGTGTTGTGGGCCAGCAAAATTGTCCCTACACTTGTGCCAGCATGTCAGGAAGGATGAGTTTCCCCTCTCCCATTGACTGTTCCATTTGCAGAACCTATTTTGCAACAGGCTCTTCAGCACAGCAACATCCTGGAGCTGACGGAGCAGTTCCAGAGCAGGCTGCCAAGACACTGCAAGGGCCGGAGCACGTCTGGGACAGGCTTGGAGAGTTGGGGCTCTTCAGTGTTGTCCTGCTTCAGGGCAAATTTGGGACAGAATTTCTGAAGCTGTTCCTAGAGAAGCAAATTCAAGCGTTCCCTCTGGCAGCTGGTTCAGGAAAAATACTTCCTTGGAGAAAAGTGGAAAAACTGTTCATTTCACAGAGAAAGTGTTCACCAGCAGAAAGAAAATTGAACAATAAAAAAGAGTAAAATTTCTTGCTGCTCCAAAAGAGATGACAAACTCAGAAGGTCCCCTCTGTGGACTGTAGCTCGGCTCACTCAGTCTCTTCTCAGTCCCTCCAAGGCTGGAAATGCTGCTGAGAGAGACATGACCAGTGACTCTAGCATGACATCTTGGTGAGACTTGTGGAAGCATGGAGGATTGGGAAGTGAAGAAACAGAAGCTGTTGTGGCAAAAGGGACATTGTGGAGAGTGGAAGTTTGCAGCAGAAGAGGCCCTTAGAGGCAAGGCAGATTCTGTCTGTTGAACCTCTGTGTGTCATGGTGTTGGCAGCTGGGCAGCCTTGGCCCAAAGCTGATGGGCCCTGGCTGTGCAGGGAGGGAATCACTCAGCATGCGTGCATGTTCCTGCTTAGGAGCTGGACGTGTTGCCTGGCAGGAGAAAATGACAGGGAGACAGTCTGCAGCTGCTCCAGGTCCTGCACAGACACATCCCCTGTGGGCACCCCCTGCTCCACGCTCTATCCATTGCCAAGATCAAGAGATGAATGCCCTGCTTAGCTGGGGCTGTGCATTAGTTCTGGCAGCACTACTCTCCCCTTTCTGTCATGCTGGGCCAGGAGAGGAGCAGGAGGCTCTCGTGGCACTGGCAGCTGTGTCCCTGCTGCCAAAGGCTGGGCTGAAGTGCACCCTGATCCCCAGCATCTCAACTGCCCGGGCACATGCCATGGGGCAGGCCAGGCTCCCCTGCCTCACTGGGGCTCTGGGGGGCCCGGCAGTGTTTCCTGGATGTGCCCCAGTGCCACAGCTCACCTGGGACACTTGGATTCACGGCAGCACTGAGGGGAAATTCCTCACTCAGGCACACTTGCTTGGATGCTGAGATCCACATGGCAATGTCCCTGGGCTCCCCCTCAGCATGCTCAAGGGCATCAAGGAGCTCTCGTGCCCCTCTTGGCCTTTCAGGCTCTGCACCTGTACCCCATGCTTGCAGCAGATGATTCAGGTGACAGGAGACTGGCTCAATTGAGCAAGCAAACCAAACAACAGGTCTACTCCAGCTGCAGGGGACAATAGGTCTACGCCGGCTCCGGAGCCGCCAGGAGTCAGCCTTTCCCTCTGGTGGTGGGCGCTGGCCAGGGACACCCGGTGTACCTCGCTCCGGCGGGACACCAGGTCTACCCCGGCTGCGGGGTCGCTGTTGTCGGCCTTGCCCCCGGGTGGCGGGCGCCGGCCGGGGACACCAGGTCTACCTCGCTCTGGCGGGACTTAGTCGAATTTCGGCCAGTGCTGGGTAGACCTGTTGTCCCGGCCGGCTGCGGAAGTTCACCAAGGGGTCGCTGTTGTCGGCCGCCTCCGGCTGCCTCATCGTAAGAGGTGGCCTGCGGCAGCGCCCCTTCCCGGTCGAGCTCCATCGGTCCTCTTGGAGGGCTGGGTGGCTTTGGACTCGTCTGTCCGTATGACGAGAGCGAGGTGACGGGCCGCATCCCCGCAGGTTGTTGACCCCATGTCTGCATCCGAGGTGGAGTGGAGCGGCTGCTCGTGTGGTCGCCAGGGCAAAGCAAGTGCCGCCTGGCTGGGACAAGTCCTCGTGGTTCATCCTGGCTCCCGTCCTGCCCAGAAAAGTGGGTGCAGTTGGGCAGGTGAGGGGGAGGGCAGGAAAGAATGGATCCAGACAGGCGAGAGAGGGTTGTGAAAAAGCAGACCCAGAGAGGCGACAGATGCTTTTAAGACAATTCAGCATCCTGACCAGCTAGAGAGAGCTGGCTGAAGATCCACAAGCTGTTCTGAGAGATCAGAGAGAAGGGCTAAAGACCATCCATGACCCTGAGAGGTTAGAGACAAGGGCTAAAGACGATCCACAAACGTGAAAGATGAGAGAGAAGCGCTAAGTATGAACCTGTGAGCCGAGAGACAATGGCTAACGGTGGCATTACTGGTCTGCCTTGCTCAGGCGGGGCTTAATCCCTTTATTTTTTTTCGGCAGGTGCTGGGTAGACCTGTTGTCGCGGCCGGCTCCGCAGGTTCATCAAGGCGGCCCGAAGCCGGATCCGGAGAGGCAAGAGAGAAGGGCCAAAGAGGATCCTGAGAGGCCAAGAGAGAAAGGCCAAAGACCATCCCAGAGTTGCTCGCTGGCCGAGGCCATGCAGACACAGAAGCCGCCAGCATGCCCCGCTCCGCCTCGGCTTCTGCTGGCCCATTCTCAAGCGGGGGCGGCCCCCCTGGGAACTGCTGGCGGCCGAGGCGGTGGTGCCTTGTCCCTTTTCTGCCCGTGCTTAAGGTGGGGAGCCGCCTTGGCAGGCACAATTGTTCAGGGCCAGAGCCCGCCCGCGGTGCCCACCTGCCCTAGGATGGACCCGCTCGGGAGTGCCGCTCCTGCTCTGCACCGCAGGGCCGGACGGATGTGGCACCATCTCTGCCCCGGCGAGGACCGCATCATCCTGGGGCACCCGATTAAATCATTCCTAGACCACCTGATTCTGCCGCAGGCTTTCGGACAGAACAAGGCAGCTCTCTCGCTGCCATCTATTGACAATCAGCCCTCCACACAAGCTTTTCTCTCTCTCGAACCAGCGGCCGGCCCGCCGCCCCGGCCTGCGGGCGCGCTCCTCCTCCTCCTGCTCCGAGGTCTCTCTCGGCGGGCCGGGGCCGACAGGGCCCAGCGCTCTCCTTTCCCGCCTTGGCGCTCTCCTCCGCGCGGCTCCCAGGCCCAAGACACGGCCGGGGGGCTTGGCTGCGCAGGCGGCGGCAGCAGCGGCTCTGCCATTGCCAGGAGCGCGGTGCGAGGGAGCCCGTTTGCTGCCGTTTGCTCTGCGGTGGCGGGGGCAGACGTGGTGTCTCTCCGGAGCCGGGCTAGACCTGGGTTCCTCCTGGAGATGGGGTAGACCTGGTGTCCCCTCAGTTCGGAGGAAGGTAGGGGGAGGATCAGGACACTGCAAACCATCTCTGATCCCAGCTCAGCCCTTCATTTCTCTCTACCTAGGCAAAAGCCATTCTTTGCCAACTCTTCACAAGCACTCTTTCCTCTCTGCCAGGACACAGATGGCATGGAGAAGATCATGCAAGAGGAAACAATGACCTGAACCAATTCAATTGGACTCCAGTGTCTTTTAACCTGAAAGTGCAGAAGTCAAGATGTGTTTAGCCTAAACCTCTTGCTCTCTTGGCATGTGTCCTGAGCTCATGGGAAGGACAGCAGGTGCTGGATTCAGCTGCTGAAACCAAAACCTCTTCTGAGAGCAGAACTAAGCTGGGATATCCGTCCATGGAGCCCCAGAGGGGCACAGCTCTTGCGGCCGCAGCTGTTTTACCATGGGGGTTTCTGCAGCAGCTGCGCTGGGGCTGTGTCAGGATGGGCCGCGCTGGGGCAGGGCCAGGATCTCAGCAGCCAGGCCAGAACACAACAGTAGCACGGCCGGGAGCTCCTGGCTTTTCCTCCACCTGTCTAGTGGGTTTGGGCTGTCCTTTTAGGGTTTTAGGGTTTCTCCCAAATTTTAGGGCAAATCTGGGAGAAAACCTCCCAAAGGGGCTCTTGCAGAAAGCCAACACATGCGGCGTCTCCCCCCACTGCATTTGGGAAAAATTTCCTGGAGGAGAAGTGGAAAGAACCTGTTTATTTAACAGGCCAAGCACTCCCCAGCACACAAAATGAACAGTAGCGGATGACAAACCTCATTCACTGCTCTGAAGAGATGACGAATTCAGAAAGTCTCTCCGGGGAGTGGTTGCTCTGTTATCAGTCCCTCCAGTGCTGGCAAAGGCTGTTGCCCAGACTAGGCCTCCAGCAGGATGCAAAGTGTGACCCAGGACCTGGGTCCTGGTCTGCAGCAAGTTCAAATGGTTCCGAGAAAAGGGAAAGAAAACACAATGCAGGGAAAATTTGGACTGCCTCAGCTAGCTAAACTAACTAAAAAGCAAAAGGAGCATGGTGCTCTGCCTTGTCTGTGCCCTGAAAACATCAGTGTTCCAGCAGACTGTGGAGGAGTGAGGCCAGTCCCTGAGAACAATCTCTGTGCTTCTTCTCTCCCCCATTGGCTCTGGGACAAAGTCTGCAAGGTGCAAAACTTATTCTCCAGCATCAACAGAACAGATGATTAGGGATACAAGCATCATCTAGGCAAGCCAGGAGAGAAAAGCAAGGCAGAGGTGGCAGGCAGAGTTGCTGCACAGCTCTGCTTGCTCTGCTCTGGCTTCTGCTGCCAAGATGATGGGCTGACCCTCCTCACCTCACTGGCACAGGGATTCTCCAAGCCCAGCAGAAAGAACTGTAAATGCCCTTTCCCAGGAGCTGTCAGCAGCTGTGCGCAGCCAGAGTGTGCAGGAGCTGTGCTGGCTGCGTTCAAGCCAGCTCAGAGCCTCACTTGTTGTGCCCACAGGATGGAAGCCAATGTGTGCCTGGCACAGGGCTGCACTTGATCTCCTCCTCCCCGCTTTCCTCTTGAAGGACAGCCACCCCTTGGAGAAAGTCTTTCTCATCTTCTCAGCTTTGCATGCCTCAGGTGAGAAAAGAAAAGCCTGAGAGACTCAGCTGCCTGGCAAATGGCCTAAGCACCTGGCCATTCTAAAGCAGCAGCAGTCAGACAGCAACAGCCCTGCGGCAGAGCGCAACTTCAGACTCCATCTCCACAAATCACTCACCTTTCCCTCAGCAACAAAGAGGTCCTTGCAGCCAGCAGGAAGAGAGAGATGACCACTGACTCTAGCATGACATCTTGGTGAGACTTGTGGAAGCATGGAGGATTGGGAAGTGAAGAAACAGAAGCTGTTGTGGCAAAAGGGACATTGTGGAGAGTGGAAGTTTGCAGCAGAAGAGGCCCTTAGAGGCAAGGCAGATTCTGTCTGTTGAACCTCTGTGTGTCATGGTGTTGGCAGCTGGGCAGCCTTGGCCCAAAGCTGATGGGCCCTGGCTGTGCAGGGAGGGAATCACTCAGCATGCGTGCATGTTCCTGCTTAGGAGCTGGACGTGTTGCCTGGCAGGAGAAAATGACAGGGAGACAGTCTGCAGCTGCTCCAGGTCCTGCACAGACACATCCCCTGTGGGCACCCCCTGCTCCACGCTCTATCCATTGCCAAGATCAAGAGATGAATGCCCTGCTTAGCTGGGGCTGTGCATTAGTTCTGGCAGCACCACTCTCCCCTTCCCGTCGTGCTGGGTCAGGAGAGGAGCAGGAGGCTCTCGTGGCACTGGCAGCTGTGTCCCTGCTGCCAAAGGCTGGGCTGAAGTGCACCCTGATCCCCAGCATCTCAACTGCCCGGGCACATGCCATGGGGCAGGCCAGGCTCCCCTGCTTCACTGGGGCTCTGGGGGGCCCGGCAGTGTTTCCTGGATGTGCCCCAGTGCCACAGCTCACCTGGGACACTTGGATTCAGGGCAGCACTGAGGGCAAAGTTCCTCACTCAGGCACACTTGCTTGGGTGCTGAGATCCACATGGCAATGTCCCTGGGCTCCCCCTCAGCATGCTCAAGGGCATCAAGGAGCTCTCGTGCCCCTCTTGGCCTTTCAGGCTCTGCACCTGTAGCCCATGCTTGCAGCAGATGATTCAGGTGACAGGAGACTGGCACATGTGACAACACAAACAAAACACCAGGTCTACCCCAGCTGCCGGAGCGAGGTAGACCTGGTGTCCCCGCCAGCACCCGCCACCAGGCGGCAAGGCCGACAACAGCCACCCTGGAGCCGGGGTAGACCTAGTGTCCCCTGCAGCTAGGGTAGGACTGGTGTTTTGTGAGGAGGTTCAGCCCATCATCTTGACAGCAGAAGCCAGAGCACAGAAGGGCAGTATTGTTTCTTCTCTATAAAATTCTTTCTCTGGCCTGCCAAGGATCATTCAGCAGGTCAGACAGAGGCAGTCTGGCTGCCCTCAGGGTGGTGTTATGTTTTTATACTAAAGACTGCGTGTACAATACTTTCAATTACTTTCCAAGACCTATCACCCATGTTAGACTGTGAGCTTCTACTCTAAACCAATCCAAAAGTGCCACCATAACAGCAGAAGTTGGAGGCCAAGAAGAAGAAGGAGGAGGAAGATTGGACACACCCAGATTCCTCCACCTTGCTTCTCCATCCCCCATTCTGAAAACCCCAAAAATCTATTTTTTCACCCCATTGACAAATTATTATTTTACTTAGAATTTCGTAGCTTTCAGATCCTCATAGAAGGTTGGTTTTTTTTTTTTTTCATGGGTCATAACCAAAGTCACAGTGTCTTGAGCTCTGTGCCACAGTCTCTGAGCCCCCCGGGCAGGGCCTGGAGCCCTCCAGGGCAGCCAGGGGAATTTCCTGGGTTCTGACACTTACCAGGAACTCTTTGTGGTGATTTGCATCCCTTGTCAATAACCCAAAGGAAAATAATTTAAATGATGCCTTCACTTACGCCAGGGATCTTTCCTCGAGTCCCTAAAGGTCTAAAGTTAAGGTTCCCCCTGAAAATTCCTCCGTGCTGGCAGGAGATCTGTGGATTCATTGAAGCTCTAGGCTGATCTTCTGGATGGCTCTCCAGTTTACTGCCACAAAATCTCTTTTTGTGACTTGGCCTTGCACTGACTGCCGCCATAGACCTGATGCAAGACAGAATCATCCACGGCAATGACCCCACAGGGATGGTCAGAGTCTGGACACAGAGCCCAAAACCCTTTCTCCAACTGTCTCCAGGCAGCAGCATGTTCCCAGCCATGAGGCTGAAGTGATGACAATGAAAGACAGAGCAAGTACTGTCACAGGCACCTTTGCAGAAAAATCCTTTCCTTAGTATAGTTTTAATATAAATATTTTATATTAATATAACATAAACATATTAAAACTATATTAAAAGAATAAAATAAATATAAATAATAAATAATATAAATAATATATAGATAATATAATAAATATATAATATTAAATAATATAAAAATATAAAAATTATATAATACATATATTTAAATAATATAAGTATATTATATTAATATAATACAGGTATATTATATTAAAACTATACTAAAAGAATGGAAGAAAGGATTTCATCAGAAGGCTAGCTAAGAATAAAAAAGGAATAGAAGGATAACAAAAGCTTGTGTCTCGGACAGAGAGTCTAAGCCTGCTGGCTGTTATTGGCCATTAATTAGAAACAACCACATATATCATAAAATAATAAATCAAGCCTTCTGAAACAGGGAGTCAGATCCTCATCTCTTCCCTCATCCGCAGACCCCTGTGAACACCGTCACAGGGTTCTACCTCCTTCCTTCAGGTGATGCACAGAGCCCTCTTCTGTGTCTGGGAGCCAGTCCAGAACCTTTCCCAGTCCCACATGCAATCCCAGCAATTCGTGTCCAGGTGGTATTTACAGAACCACTGCCCATTGCACGAGGGCAGTGTTTTGGAAAACTAAAAGCCAAGGACCAAGACCACAAGTTAATAAAAGAAGTCGTTAGTACAGTTCAAGATAAGCGTCTTTAGCTTTCAGTTGCATACAAGCACAGTTATGGATGAAAGCAACAGCAGCTCTGATCATATAGGAAAGGGGTGAAAGTAATTTTCCCACTGAAATTCAGAAAGTTGTCTAAGATAATGCAGTTGATTTTGAAAAGAAGTTTCAACCCCAGTAGACTATAGTAAATTTCACCTCTGATCCTGATTCTAACGTAGCCATTGTCTTTGTGCTTACCATACATAATGCCACTGTTTACGTTATCCACTCCATCATTGCATTAAGATTAAATCATGAAAAATCAGCGCTCTACCCTTCAGAACATAGAGCGTGTGAAACCCTGGAATATTTCCACTCTGCCCCAGCAGATCTCTCCCAAAGCTGTTGCTCCGTTTCCTCCATGCACGCACAGCCCAGCTCGTGCTGGCAGAGGAAAGGTGACAACAGCCCAGAGCTGCAGGGAACCAACGCCATGTGCTGGCAGGGTCTGTCCCTACATGCTGTGGCCCCAGGCTGCAGCTCAGTCCCTGTGGCCTTGGGCATTTTCCTCCTCCCTGCTTTCACTTCTCCCTGATTTCCACTCTAAAGCAGAGGGCAGCAGCTGAGCATGTGGGGACATGGATAGGCTGGAGGGGAAAATCTCTCCTTGCTGATTCTGAAACCAGGAACTGCATCAAAGATGTGGGGTGAGATTTGGGGGAAACAGGGCTGGGACTTCATGCCTCACTCAGTCCTGACCCCAAGGGATCTGCTGGGCGGGCTTTATCCTCCCAGAATGGAAGCAAGGGCTCACTTTGTGCTTTTTGCCCCCACCAGGCTCCAGCATCACCCACACTGCACTAAACAGGGTGAGTTGAGGCACAGCCTTGGTGCCAAAGCAGAGAGCAGGGCCCTGGGGACAGGATGTGCCTGTCAGGGTCTGTGTTGGTGACTTGGGCTGGGGAGTCCCACAGGGCCCCCAAAACTCCCATCAAAGCCTTTGCAGATATAAACATTTAATAGATATTTTTTCATCAAACCATTTTGTAATTTATTCTCTCAGGATCTTTTGCAAATTTATTAGCTATAAAAATGTTACATACTGAAATTTGAAATTTAAAATTTTGGGTGTCTTCAAGCGGGAAAGAATTCCTCGAGCCCAGGTCCTTCTTCTCTCCCTCATCCTTGAAGGCAGTCAAAGAACAGCATTTTCTTGGTCCATTCTAAGAGGAAAGGCCCTGTGTCATTAGTGGAACAAGACTTAACCTCAGGGGAGGAAAATTCATCTTTCTGAAGGTCAATCTGTCTCTACAGGCAAGCTGACCAAAAAGTCCTTTGCCTTTTGTCAGAATGGGCAGAACTTCCTTGGGAGCAGCTTTTATGTCCCAGTCACGTGGAACACCTTTGATGCTGAGGTGATAACTGGATATGGTCAAGTTCCTCTTCTCTCCCTTGTTGTAGAAGGGAGTGAAAGAGCAGCAACTTCTTGGTCCTTTTTAAGAGGAAAGCTCTGTGTCATTAGAGGGACAAGACCTCAGCTCAAGGCAGAAAAAAATGATTGTCCCAGTGACACCAGGAAGGACAGTGGAGGCAAATGTCACAGGTTCTGTGAGGATGATAAACCTCTTTAGTTCATTCAATGATTTCCCTAATGAAACAAAATGTTGTTGTATTTCTTGATTTCCAATTTGTTCCTTAGATCCAGGGAAAGCTGCAACAGAATGTGGTTTCCCAAACACCAACTCATACAGGCTCACTTTCAGACTAGTTTGAGGTTGTGTTTTAATTTGTAACAATGCTAATAGTAACACCTGTGGCCATTTCCTGACAGTTTCCTGACATATTTTAGCAAATTGGCTCTTTAAATTTGATTCATTCACTCAAATTTTTTGTTAGACTGAGGTCTCAACAGAGATACAAATTGGGATATAAATCCCAATTAATACCCAACTGTTTACTCAGCTTTCAGATATAAAGCTGAGTACCCTGTAAGATGGCATCCCTAAAGGCACCCCAAACCTGGGCATGATTTCTTTGAGAGGTATCTTGGTTACTTCCCCAGCCTTGCTGGTGTGGCAGGGGAAAGCTGCCAGATCAGAATCTGGCAGATATCAGAAAAGATATCCACTAATACCAGGAGATGCCTGTATCCTTGCTGGCGTGGTAGCTCAAAAATCAATTTACCAGTAACCTCTGGGAGTGTTTTCTCTTTTAGCGATATCTGAAGGTGGCCTTTTTAAGTTAAAAGCATTATTTTCAAGACATATTAGGCATTTTTCTGTAACAGACTTGACAATTTTTGTCATAAGAGCGCTGGGTGTTTGAGTCCACAGACTACTCGCCATATCACCAAAATTCTAGTGGGTTTGCTGGTGTTTCAGCTTGAGAATTTGCAACACCAGTTGTGGTGGGACTCTGGCTGGATTGTTGGGAGTTACCAGCCATTCTGCTCTTTATTCTGGGCTTTTAGATAAGCAGCTAATTTTAAATCTGCTTGACTCTATCCAGGGCTATGTTCTGGGAGAGAAATGGCTTTCTCAGGTATTAACAGCAGGTTGTGCAACCTCTTGAGCAGCTTTATCTGCACATCTGTTCCCTGCATGAATTTGGGAATCCCCTGTTGGTGTTGTTCTTTGTAGAGTAGTGCAGCCACTTCTCTGGGCAGCTGAATAGCATGTAGGAGGAACAATATTTATTTTTTAATATTTAATTGGAAATCCAACTACACACCCGTAATCCCAGTGCTATTAATCAATTTTGGAAATTTTCTCCACAAAAGTGGCTCCAGATGAAGCTGTGGCCAGGTTTCAGTTGCAAATGGAGAATGTGGTTTTTTTGTTTTTCTTCTTTCCTCCATCCAAGTCAAGATGGAGGCAGCCTATGCTACAAGACAGCAGAACAATGATTTTTCTTTAAATATGATCTTGGCCTGGTACAACAATTCCTGATACTGTTAGCGTTCAGGAACACATAATCACAGAATGATTATATGCAGGTGCTTTTATTAAAGACCTCTGGGTGTCAGGGGACAAAAACCCAAATCTGACTCTGACATGCCTTGGGACAAAATGTGGTTTATATTCTATCATTATATAACTTACATATCAGTTATTAAACTTACATTGTTCTATTGTGTACATTGATATAATCCAGGCATGGATTCCTCGTGGATCCCTCAAACGTATAACATAGTTTCTCATGGTTCTTTAAACAATAATTACATCGAGTCACACCTAACAATTATATAATTTATCATACACTGACTACACAGGTGCAGTTTGACATCATCTAGCAAATACAAGGTCTAACATTTCCCAGGGCCTACCTTTAACATTTTCCCAGGGCCTACCAAGCCTAACTCCCTTTCGAGCTCCCTGAATTTTGTGATTTTAAAATCTTTTACTATCAATACCTCCCGGGGACCACCTCTAGTATTTCCTAGGGAACTCAAACCCCTGATAGTTCTTGGGGACTTGAACTCCAGACAGGGGAAACTCTGACTCCCCAAGGTCAGGAACTCAAACTTCTTCCTGATAACCTAACCCAGGGACTCAACCCCCCCTTAGCTCTTGGAGTCTCTGCTGGTCAGAGTGACCCCAAGATAGGTTAGAAAGTCTCTTTTCCCAGCCTGGTGGTCAAAGAAGGAGTCAGAGCTCTTCAGTTCTTATTCTTAAGGTTGTTTATTGTTTCTTATCCATAAAATTCTTTCTCCTGGCCTGCCGCAGTCTGCTCAGAAAGACATAAGCACACTGACACCCTCAGTGTGGTGTTATCTTTTATACTAAAAACTACATGTACAGTATTTACCATAACTTCCCAATACCTATAACCTATGTTAGACAATGAGTTTCTACTCTAAACCAATCTAAAATTGCCAACATCACCCAGAAGATGGAGGCCAGGAAGAAGAGGAAAAAAGGACAAGGCACGCCCAAATTCCTCCATCTTGGGACCGTGAGCCCCATCTTAAAAACCTCAGAAATCTATTTTTCACCCTGTGATGAATTCATTATCATTCTACTTAAAATTTCTTGACTTGTAATTCTTCCTATAAAGGTTGGTAATTTTTTCCACGGGTCAAGATCAAAGACATGGGGGTCTTGAGCTCTGTGCCAAGGTCTCTGAGCCTTGGGGATTTGCATCCCTTGTCAATAACCAGAAGAAAAATAATTTAAATGATGCCTTCATTTACACCAGGGATCTTGCCTCGAGTCCCTGAAGGTCTAAAGTTGAGGTTCTCCGTGAAAATTCCTGAGTGCTGGCTGGAGATCTGTGGATTCATTGAAGCTCTAGGCTGATCTTCTGGCTGGCTCTCCTATTTACTGCCACAAAATCTCCAAAATGTTGGAACAAGACTCCTTAACACTGATTTGGTTTAAAAAGGCATAATTTATTCAGGCCTGAGCTCACACAAAGGATACTCCTAACCATTCATGCACACATGATTTTGCAAATAAGCAATGTACATATTACAACTTAGCCATTACCATAAAGCCCAGATTCAGTCCTTGTTTTGCCTATTCCTACGTTCTTGAGCCAGATGTCTTCTTCTTCTCTTCCAACTGTTCTTGCTGGGAAAGCAGTTTTTGTGTGCCTTGTTTCTCAGTTCACAGGCACAGTAAAAACTAAATTAATTCCTTTGCTGTCACATAGCATGGAAGCCTCTCTCCAGCTTCCTTCCCAGAGCACTCGTGCTCCTGCAGAACCACCCTGATAATGGACCTCAGTTTGTTGGACATGGCGGCTGTCACCTTGGCGTGGCCAACACTCACCTGGACGGGCTCCTGGCAGGTGTCCAGGGTGATGTAGCAGCACACAGTGCTCCCGGTGGTGGTGAAGGACGTCCTCATCTGGGACAGGTGGCTGTAGGTGTCCTCCAAGCTGCCCAGGTGAGCTTTGAGCAGGGACAGCTCCAGGCCCAGCTCCATGGCAAAGGGGTTTTAGTCCAGGGGGTTGGAGAAGAAGATGGCCATGGTGAAGGTGGTGGCCTCATAGACCAGGACTGCACAACAGCTCCGGAACAGGGGGCTGGAGAACTGGCAGGTGTCAGAGGAGCCTGGGGGCACAGAGGGGCTGGGGGGGACGGAGCTGTGCCCACTGTAGAACTAGGTCCTGGGGAGGAGAAACGGGGCTGTGTCATCAGGGGAGCATGGTGAGACCACCAGTGCCACAGACATTTTTTAATGAAAAACCCTTTCTTTAGGATTTTTCCTCTTGAGAAGCTGAGAGGCCTCAGGAACAAAATATAAGCAACGATTATCTGCAGCTGTGGAATGCAAAAGGTGGATCTGTGATTGGTCTCTTGTGGTTGGTACTAATTAATGGCCAGTCACAGTCAGCTGGCTCGGACTCTCTTTCCAAGACAGAAGCTTTTGTTACCATTCCTTTCTTTTTCTATTCTTAGCTAGCCTTCTGATGAAATCTTTTCTTTTATTCTTTTAGTATAGTTTTAATATAACATATATCATGAAATAATAAATCAAGCCTTCTGAAACATGGAGTCAGATCCTCATCTCTTTCCTCATCCTGAGACACCTGTAAACACGGTCACACACCAGGAGATCATCGCGGAGCAAGTGGCGGGTGGTGGAACCAGCAGGAGGCAGTCTCACCAGCACTGGGAGCACTGGGAGGTCATGGGGGCATGACTGGGAGGTGATGGGAGGACTGGGAGGTGATGGGAGCACTGGTGGGAGGCACTGAGAGCACTGGGAGGTGCTGGGGGCAATGCTGGGAGGTGATGGGAGCACTGGGAGGTGATGGGGGCATTGCTGGGAGGTGCTGGGGGCACTGGGCGGTGCTGGGAGCACTGGGAAGTGCTGGGGGCATTGCTGGGAGGTGCTGGGGGCACTGCTGGGAGGTGCTGGGGGCACTGCTGGGAGGTGCTGGGAGCACTGCTGGGAGGTGCTGGGAGCACTGGGGGTCAAGTAGGAGATGGACCAAGCCCTAGGATATGCTCCCGTTGTGGGTTGATGACTCCACACTCTGGTGGTGTTTGCAGGGGTCTCAGGATGAGGGAAGAGATGAGAATCTTGACTTTATGTTTCAGAAGGCTGATTTATTATTTTATGATATATATTATATTAAAAGAAAATTATATATTAAGAGTTCCTAAAAGAATAGAAGAAAAGATTTAATCAGAAAGCTAGCAAAGAATAGGATAGAATGATAATAAAATCTTGTGACTGATTAGAGAGTCTGAGACAGCTGATTAGCTATTAATTAAAAACAACTACATGAGGCAAATCAAAGATACACTTGTTGCATTCTACAGCAGCAAATAATTATTTTATTATATATATTATATTAAAAGAAAATGATATATGAAAACTTACTAAAAGCATAAAAGAAAAGATTTCATCAGAAAGCTAGCAAAGAATAGAAAATGATAGAATGATAATAAAATCTTGTGACTGACTAGAGAATCCAAGATAGCTGGACTGTGATTAGCTATTAATTAAAAACAAGGACATGAGACCAAAGATGGACTTGTTGCATTCTACAGCAGCAAATTTATTATTTTATTATATACATTATATTAAAAGAAAATGATATATTAAGAGTTACTAAAAGAAAAAAAGAAAATGTTTCATCAGAAAGCTAGCGAAGCATAGAATAGAATTATAAAATCTTGTGACGAGAGAGTCTGAGACAGCTGGACTGTGATTAGTTATTAAATAAAAACAACTACCTGGGACCAATGAAAGATGCACTTGTTGCATTCTACAGCAGTAAATAATTATTGTTTACATTTTGTTTTTGAAGTCTCTCAACTTCTCAAGAGAAAAAGTCTTAATGAAAAGATTTTTCATAAAATATGTCTGCGACACCACCCTGTCCTGGTTTGGAACGGGAGGAAAATTCAGGGAAGTGATGCAAAGCTCTTTGTGTAACTGACGGGCTGCTAAACCACTGAGAAGCTGGGCACAACTCTGTGAAACACACATGTTAAAAACCAAAAACCCCAAAACTCTCTCTTTCCTTTCCAATCAACAAAAAAGCAGCAAGCCCCAACCTCAACCCCCTTCTCAGCCAAACCAAGCCAAACAGCGTCACTGTGATATTTTATGGAAAGTCCCCTCACTGGGATTTCTTCTCCTGGGAAGCTGGGAAGCTTCAGCTTCTCCCTGTTTTGCTGCTTTGGAATGTGATTTGGAGAATTGTTTACCCAGCCTGTGAATTGGTTTTAATTAATGACCAATCCCAGTCCAGCTGTGTCGGGACTCTGGTCAGTCACGGGTTTTATTATTCATTCTTTTCCAGCCTTCTGATGTATCCTTTCTCTTTCTTCAGTATAGTTTTAGTATATCATTCATTTTAATATAATATTGAGGGAACCCAGGAAATTCCTCTGGCTGCCCTGGAGGGCTCCAGCCCCTGCCTGGGGGGCTCAGAGCCCAAGACCCCTGTGTCTTTGACTTAGCCTTTGGAAAAAACAATTACCAACCTTTATAGGAAGAATTAGAAGACAAGAAAGTTTAGGTAGAATAATAGTTAGTTTGTCACTGAGTAAAAAATAGTTTTTTGAGATTTTTAGAATGGGAGCTTGAAGTCCCAAGATAGAATACTTTAAGCCCCTTCCTTCCTTCCTTCCTTCCTTCCTTCCTTCCTTCCTTCCTTCCTTCCTTCCTTCCTTCCTTCCTTCCTTCCTTCCTTCCTTCCTTCCTTCCTTCCTTCCTTCCTTCCTTCCTTCCTTCCTTCCTTCCTTCCTTCCTTCCTTCCTTCCTTCCTTCCTTCCTTCCTTCCTTCCTTCCTTCCTTCCTTCCTTCCTCCCTTCCTCCCTTCCTCCCTTCCTCCCCTCCCTCCCCTCCCTTCCCTTCCCTTCTTCTTCCATTTTTTAAGTGATGCTAGCATTTTAAGATTAGTTTAGAGGAAAAACTGACTGTCTAACATAGATGATAAGTATTGAGAAGTTCTTGTAAAGAGTGTACACATAGTTTTTAGTAGAAAAAGATAAAACCACCCCAAGGACAGGCAGTGTGCCTCAACCCAACCTGCCAGACAGACCTCAGCGAGTCAAAAAAAGAATTTTATAGATTAAAAAAAAACAATAAAGAACCTTAAGAACAAGAATAGAAGAGTTCTTACTCCTTCTTCAACTGCTGAGCTGGGAAAAGAGACTTTCTAAAACATCTCGGGGGCACTGTGACCAGCAGAGATTCTGAGATAATAGAATGTCATAAAATAATAAATCAGCCTTGTGAGAACTTGGAGTCAAATTCAGCATAATGTTAACCCTTCCAGTGCCTCAATCTTCCCTCAAATAGGAAAAAAACCTCCAAAATACCAACATGTAAAAGAACAGCAAAAAGATATCAAAGTCGGTGTAGAAAAAGTTAAGTCCCAAATAACAAAGAAAAATAAATGCCTTATTTCTTAGAGCTGAAATCCTCTTATAAGCTATAAAGAGAAGATTCTTTTTCCTTATAGTACATAAAACTATAAAGAGATAAAAGTGATCAAATTGATATCAAACAAAAGCCTCCATACTAAATAAACAAATGCTAGAATAGCTGTAATCCCATAAAAAGTTAAACAGGAAAAAAGAGCAGACCTTTGCTTCCAAAGAAAAGAAAATCTCTATTCCCAAAAATAAATATAGACAGTAAAGAGAACTTTTGCCTTTAAACAACTCATCTTTAAAACAATACCCCATAAATCAACATAACCCATCAACAAGCTACAAAAAATGCTTATAACAATAGGAAAAATTTCATCATAGCAACATTCCCCAAAGAACTGCTGCTCGTACCAAAATAAGAACCACAAAAAACCTGTTTCCTTTCCTCTTATGAAAAAGTCTCCACAACCTTAACAAAAAATACTACTTTCCCTCAATAAACTGAAGAAAAACTACTTTAAAAGTCATAAACTAACTAAAAATCTTAAATATAATTTTTTACATTATCAGTGAGGAAGAAAAGTTGTGAGAAGAGGAAAAGTGTTCTAAAAGATTTGTTTTCATTCTTTCTTACTACTTTTTTGCTTTTAATTACCTCTAATAAAATTTTCTTTATACCCTCCTAAAGTTTTAAACCTGCCTTACATTTCTCCTAATCCTACTTCACAACAAAAAGTAAGTGTATCAGTAATCAGCTGACACCAAACCTACCACATTCTTGAGTACATCAGCCAAAAATCTTCAAATTAGAAAAATCTTTAGTTAGCAAACCTAAACCACAACACAACACCCAATTTCAAACTAAAACCACCCCACACACCCTGCACCCCAGGGGCTCTCCTGCACCTTCCCCTCACCTGGGGTTCTCCAGGGTGACATTCCGGGTGCTGTTGGATATCTGGATCTCCACGGTCCTCTCCAGGAAATTCCACATCTTGGCACGCAATTGGCTGCTCCAGGGGGACAGAATCTACTCCTCCAGTCTGGGCTTTCCTCAGCTCTGGGATTTTCTCCCTGGAGACAGAATTTTCTCAGCTCTGGAGTCTCCTTGAATCCATGATCTTCTCATTCCAAGGTCCCCTCCTCAGCTCCAGAGTTTCTTTGTTTCAGAATCTTCTTCTTGGATCCAGGATCTTTTCCTCAGCTCTGGGGTGTCTCCTTGGATTCAGAATCTTCTCAGCTCTGGAATCTTGTTCCTGTCTCTGGAAATTTCCTGGATCCGCAATCTCTTCAGATCCGGAATCCCCTCAGATTCGGTGTCTCTTTGGATCCAGGGTCTCCTCAGCACTAAAATCTTCTCAGCTCTGGGGTTTCCTCAGTCCCGGGCCCTCCTCAGCTCTGGGGTCTCCTTGGATTCAGAATCTTCTCAGCTCTGGAATCTTGTTCCTGTCTCTGGAAATTTCTTCGATCCACAATCTCTTTGCATCTGGAATTTTCTCAGATTAGGTGTCTCTTTGGCTCCAGGGTCTCCTCAGCACTGAAATCTTCTCCTCGGATCTGGGGTCTCCTTAGATTCAGAATCTTCTCAGCTCTGGAATCTTGTTCTTGTCTCTGGAAATTTATTGGATCTGGAATCCTCTCAGATTGGGTGTCTCTTTGGCTCCAGGGTCTCCTCAGCACTGAAATCTTCTCCTCAGCTGTGGTGTTTCCTCAGTCCCGGGCTTTCCTCAGCACTCCTTGGATCCAGAATCTCCACCTTGGTCTCCTTGGATCCAGGGAGACCCTGGATCCTGCATCTCCACCCCAGCCCCCAAATTTCCCTGTGGTCTCCCCCTCTGAGCACCTTCTGGGTCTCCACTGGTGCTGGGAATGTCCCGGGGCAGGCAAATCCCTCCCCTGGCCAGAAAAATCCTAAATTACAACTTCCTGGTGGTTAAACAGAACCAACTTCCTGGTGGTGAATCCGGGGCAAAATCCCCCAGGGCCTGGCACCTTTAGCTGGGGTAATTGGTTTAACTGGCTGAATTGTCTAATTGATTTCTCTAATTTATGTAATTTAATCCAGTCTATCTAACTCAGCTGGTTTAAATGTGTCACTGACATCTTTTCATAAAAATCCTTTCTTTAGGATTTTTCTCCCTTCTGAGAAGCTGTGGCGTCAGCAACAAAATGTAAACAATGGTTATCTGCTGCTGTGGAATGCAACAGGTGGATCCGTGATTGGTCTCATGTGGATGTTTGGATTTACTGACCACTCACAGCAGAGCTGGGTCTGTCTCTGCTGAGACACAGATCTTTGTTATTCATTCCTTTTCTATTCTTAGCTTAGCTAGCATTCTGAGAACTTTCTCTCTATTTCTTTTTAGTATAGTTATAATGTAATATATATCATAAAAGAATAAATCAAGCCTTCTGAACATGAGGTCAACATTCTCGTCTCTCTCTTCACCCTGAAAAACCCTTGCAAGCCCTGTAACAAATCTGCCATTCCTGACAAGTCTGGCTGGCCTTGGCTACTGAGGCTCTCATCTGCTTTCCAAACCTTGGAGCTCTGTGCTCTCCTTCCTATGGAAAAGAACTGTCCTTCTAATCCAGTTGCCCATGGCCACAATTGGGATTTCACTTCCAGCATTCCCTGTTGTGACAGACTGGAGGAGATTGTTGGCTCGAAACATTTTGTCTGTGGGGGAGGAAGGAGCAGGTCCAGCCTTGCCCTGCCCTGTAAGCCCAGCCTTGCCCTGCCCTGTGACCCCAATCCCCCCAGAGCCTCTATCCCAGCCCAGCAGTGGCTGCCAGTCCCTGGCACAGCACAGGCAATGCTCCACAGCCACCTCTGCAGCCCCAGCCCAGCTCCTGAGGGACCAAATGAGCCCAAGTCCCACCTGGGGGAAGGGCCCAGGAAGACCAAGGGGTATTTAAGGCTGACCACAAGGCAAGCACACATCTTGACCCTACCTCCTCTTGGAATTTCTATCTGAACACTGCTGGAATCCAGGAGCTGGTAGCTGTGTGTGTGCTTCTCTGTATTTTTTAAGCCAACAAACCCAAGAGAAGGCACAGTTCCATCAAATGCAAAAGTCATCCCTCTGCTGGATATTAAATCCACTTTCCACAGCAGACAGCCTCAGAGCAATGGAAAACACCTTCTGTGCCCAGCACAGATCCCAAGGTCCCCCCAAACCCTCCCTGCCCCAATTCTGCCCAGCTTTACTCTTTGCACACACGAGTCACATGCTGAAGTCAGGAGCTCCCTCCATGCCCAGAGGGAGGAAAAGAGAGAAAGGGGATGAAGAGCTCTCCTGTGCAGAGCCAAGGTCCAAGTGTTCTGGGATGTCCCAAAACCATATGTCCACCATCCCCCAGAGATTTCCGTACAGTAACAGTTTTAGACAAAGACAAAAGGCAATTCTGTGAGATATAAAAACAATTAAGATGTTGACTAATATGATATTTATTTGAGCTTCAGAAAGATTGGGCAATTCCCTGAAGCTCAAAGCATGAAACCAGTCAGCTGAAGGGCACTTGAATGATCAGAAAGCATTGGGAGGAGTGTTAAGGGTTTTTTGCAGGACAATGGACATATGCAACATGTGCACAATCCAGCCTTCATAGAAACTGAGTAAGGTCACTATGCCCTCGAAGGACATCAAAGAAGAAGAACATGCTCAGCAGCAGATGGTTCTGGATGCAAAGGCACACAAGAAAACTGCAGCGAGATGCATGAAGAAGAAAGACTAACTAAAATTAACTGAAATGTCCAAATGCATGCGTAAAAAGGATTTAACCAATCATGTATTAGCTTGAGGTGTGAACAATAGAGAACAGTATAAAAGTGGCTTGCTTTTTGTAATAAATTGGCTTCACTTGATCATATTGATCATGGCGTGATGTTCCATTAATGATCCTCCGCACCTAGGGACCAGAAATGCATGCAAGCCTCCACCCTAAGAGACATTATGAATTCAAAAAACATGACCATTAACTGCTTTATACCAACACAGAGTAATGGCAACCAAAATGCACTCAGACCCGGGTTTTTTCGACTCTCTCTCAAACCCCACATGTTGGGTACCAAATTTTGTCCTGGTTTAGGGCAAATTTGGGAGAAAACCTCCAAAGGGGCCCCTCCAAAAGCAAACCCAAACAGTCCCTCCCCCCAACTGGGTCAGGAAGGATTCCCTGGAGAGAAGTGGAAAGAACCTGTTTATTTAACAGGCAAAGCACCCCCAGCACACAAAATGAACAATACCAGGTGACACCACTCTTTCACCACTCTGAAAAACACGACAAATTCAGAAAGTCTCTCTTGGGGGTGGTCGCTCTGTTATCAGTCCCTCCGGTGCTGGGGCAGCTGCTGCAGCCACAAGGTGCAAACTCTCGGTGTTCCCAGGTCCCCGTCCGGAGCAGATTTGAGTGGTTCCAAAAAAGGGAAAGGAGAAACAGTCCGGGGAAAAATTCGGACTGCTTAGCTAAACTAAATAATGAGCAGAAGCAAAAAGCAGAAGCAAGAGCAAAGCAAAAAGCCAAACAAAAAGGAAAAGCAGCATCATTTACTGCCCTGTTTGTCCCACCAGCCGTGGGGAAGCAGCTGATAACAAAACCAAAACAAAACTTCACTCTTCAGAGCCAGCCTTGAAGGCACAGAACATAATATCCAGCATAAACAGAACAGACAGCTGGGGATTCAAGCGTCCTAATGTCACCCTAGGACAGCACAGTTATTCCAAACTGCCCCCCAGCAGCCCCCTCCTCACCCATGCCATCTGCTGGGCTGTGCCAGCTTCAGGAGATCCCTCCAGGGCCTGCATTATCTCTGTGAAAAATGCATATTGTATGACTGGCTTTTCACAAATATTAACATGAATATTATATGTGTTGTGTTAGAAAGTTATGTTGTACTAATTTTCTTACGTAGTGTCTTAAATCTAGTTTTATGGTATAACATAATGTTAAAATAGAAACCATGTTATGTGAGATACATTTTTAAAGAGAGAACTCGCTGCGAGATGGCAGCCAAAGGACACCTAAATCTTTCAGAGAAAGAGAATTTATTGCTCCCTTATCAGAACAAACGAAATTCTTCCTGCCTGCTCAGCCATGAAGGCGCTGTCAGGATTCAGAGGGAGAAGCTGACACTGACCAGACAGAATCCTGTGTTTGAATGGAATTTATGCATCATGTATGAGGTGTATGAATATGCAACAGGTTATTGTTTTTAAGGGTTAATCCTCTGTTAACCTGTGTCCTTTTTTGGGCTTATTTTGCCCAGAAAAAGGTACTTGGACATCCATAACTCTTTGTTCTTATTGTCTCGTATTGTCCTAAAACTTAATTGTCCAAATTTTTATTACCCTAATTATATTACTCTTTTTATAACAATTTAATTACTATTAAACTTTGAGAATTTTAAAAACAAGTGATTGGTGTTTTTCACACAGTGCCCAACACACAATATCCCACGTACCGATGTTTCTTGGGGAGCCATTTACAACACGGGGGGGTTACAGGACGTGAAAAACACCAATGACTTGTTTTTTAAAATTTTAAAAGTAATAAAATGGTTATAAAAATAGCAATATAATTAGAGTAATAATAATTTGGGTAATTTGGATTAATATTTGCGAAAAGCCAATCATAAAATACGCATTTTTCCCTCGGGAGGACTGGGCTCCCCCAGTTATTCCCTGCACAGGCGGGACCCCCCCTTCCCCTCAGAGCTCTCCCGCGCTGAGGGGCCGCTGCCGCTTCCCGCCCTTCGCGCCCGCCCCCAGCGGCCGCCGGGAGCTGGGGCCGCCCCGCCCGCCCTTTTATCGGAGCCATGGAGAAGGAAAACCGCTTTAAATTGTTCATGCCGCCGCGCCTGAGCGCTGGGCAGGTGTCTGCGGGTAGATCCCAGGTGAGCGCTCGGCCGCGGGGCCGCTGAGGGCGGCCCATACCACACCCCCCCCCCCGCCGCCCCCTCGGGCTGTGCTGCTCTGGAGGCCGCGGCTGAGAAGGGGACGGGGGAAAGCGCAAGGGCCCTTCCCTGGGGACACGGGGACAGTGCTGGGCCCGGGGAGTGCCCTGGCACAGCCCCGAGCTGGAGCACATACACACTTGCCCCTTGCCCCGGGCTGGAGCACACACACACCTGCCCCTTGCCCTGGCACAGCCCCGAGCTGGAGCACACACACACCTGCCCCTTGCCCCGGGCTGGAGCACACACACACCTGCCCCTTGCCCCGGGCTGGAGCACACACACACCTGCCCCTTGCCCTGGCACAGCCCCGAGCTGGAGCACACACACACCTGCCCCTTGCCCCGGGCTGGAGCACACACACACCTGCCCCTTGCCCTGGCACAGCCCCGAGCTGGAGCACATACACACTTGCCCCTTGCCCCGGGCTGGAGCACACACACACCTGCCCCTTGCCCTGGCACAGCCCCGAGCTGGAGCACACACACACCTGCCCCTTGCCCCAGCAGAGCTGGAGCACACACACACCTGCCCCTTGCCTCGGGCTGGAGCACACACACACCTGCCCCTTGCCCTGGCACAGCCCCGAGCTGGAGCACACACACACCTGCCCCTTGCCCCAGCAGAGCTGGAGCACACACACACCTGCCCCTGCGTGGGCCGGGACGGCTCCTGCACTGGACTAATTTCTGTGCATATGCCTAGAGTGGCGTATGCACAGACATCTTCGGTTTGAATTTCAAAGACTTTTGTTGTTGTTTTCTGTCAGAACTGAAGGGAATCATCTTCTCGAGCATCCGCTCTGTGCTGTAAGTCCGTGTTTGATGTGGGTAATTCAGCCCCGAGGGCGAGCAGGGTTCTATCGCCAGCCGGGGTCTGTGTACAAATCACCAATGGGATGGAACTGCTGAGGAACTGCCTTGAGCTGTTTTATTTTCCAGCATCAGTCTCATTACATGGTTATGACAATGGGAAGATGCCAGCAGCTCACATCCCAGGCAGCAGACAAGGAACTTAATGTTACGACTTACTTTAAAAGTTTTTTGACCAATCACATAAAGCAAAAGCAGATTGATAGTAGTTCTAACCAACCACTATAAGCACACGTACCTTTGGTTAAAACAATGCTTGCTTATTTTGAATAAAATACCTGCTTGTAAGCCCTAAAACACAATGCACAGAGCTCTATTATAAAGCTTAGAACTTCCTAATATCTCGCTAGATAAACTTTTCTGTAACTTAGGGTGTTATTAGTTATTCTAGCCAAGCGTTAATACACAGACCATTGTTCTATTTGTCCTTACTTTTCTACTTTTTACGTAATTTTTCTGCTGACCAATCTCATGGCTGCTGCCTGGCTCTAATCACAGTTCTGCTGTCTCTGAGGCTGCCTTTTGCAGCTTTCCCAAACCCCTCTGATTTTATGGATTCCCACAGCTCCACTCAGATGCTCGCACTGGTGTTGGTGTCTTGGTCTCAAGATCAGGTGTGCAGTGAAAATGTTCTGTCCCCACACTGAATTATGGGAATTCAACAAGTTATTTTTTCATGTTGAAGCTCCTTATGAAATATGTTGAGATTCAAATGGGATATTCTGAGAGCAGATGAGTTAGCTGTTTACAGGATGAACTTCTGTGACTTCAAAACCTTGTAAAAGGCTATTTTCATGCTGAAACATAATCAGATATGGTTTAAAAGTGCCCTTGGAAGTAAAGCAAAAAAGAAATATCAACTACTGGTCTTCAAAAAAGTAATTTGTCTCCTTGAGTCCTTTGCTATGCAGCTGTGCCCACACAGGCATGAGCTGCTGAGTTCCCTGCATTGAAAGCTCCCCTTTGGCCACAGTCTGTAAATCAAACTGCAGGACACCAACAGTTTGATCAACCACTGGGAAGTAAGAAGTGAGTTTCAAAGCCATTACCAATACCTTGGGCTTTGAAAATTGTAGGCAGCTGTTTTATTAATGACAAATTCTATTTTCACATCAACTGTAGGGATTTTTTTCCTGGATTTTATAATTATTTCTTTGCAAATCTACCCATAAGAAACTAATTTTTAAATTTGTGCAGGGTTTTAAGAGATGCGCAGATGATGACTTTAAGCTGCCATTGGATGTGTCGAGCCGTGGCGAAATCACTGATTCAGGTACGATTGGAATATTTGCTATGCACCTTCTTTAGATTTTTATATATTGTCAAGTTTTAGTTTTCATGAGCAGTCTCACAGTTTCCTACCTGTAACTGTTAAGTACAGTTTCACTGTTACTTTTTTTAGAAATACATTGATCAAAATCTCTTCATGTTTCAGATACACTTCCACAAGTTTCAAGTGAAACTTTGCTCTGAAATAGATGAAGAGGTCAGATAAGTATCAACTCTGCACATCTCATTCCTTGGGGTCTTTTGAATTTGTTCCCAAACAGTGCCTAAAGCATTATTCAGTAGATATTTCAGGGCTAAAGGAAGTAGTCAAAAGGGAATAATGTTTTCTGTCTCCTGTTTAAAGCTGAATCACTTCCAGAAGATGTTTGGGATTTAGTGAACATGCTTGGAAACAAATCTTTAAAAATTAGGGTGATTGCAATATTGTTGTTGTTTTTTCTTTATTTTAAGTGCCTGTGTAGTCTAAGAGCTTTAATTAGAATAAGATTTAAACACCTAAGTATCCTTGTGGAACTGCTTCTGAATATTCTGTTGAGGGGAGAAGGGTTGAAGTCAGAGTATTCTTTGGAAAACTGAAGTAGATTATCCCAATTGCCTTGTCTGGCTTTATTTTTTCTGTAAAACAATGAATTCAGTGGTTTCCTCAAGCACTGGATTCTTTTCACAGTGTCTTTACCAGCAGATCTCTGCTTTAGCACAACTCAGTACAGCTAATTTTTTTTGCAATAGCTTCTGCACTTTGCAGCTACAAAACACTGTTTGCTACCACAAAATAAAACACATTTCTTGTGCTCTCCCTGCTGATTTTCATATCCCTGACAACTTTTGAGACTTTTTTAATCCTAAGCTATTAAAGTATGATCAGGACTGTAACAAAACTGTGCTGAAGCCAGAACAAGGATGGTGTTTGGGGCTGTTGTAAGTGAACCAAAGGGCCCTTGGGGCTTGTGTGTTGCTCTCCCTGCCTTGACCACTGGCCCAGCACTACTTGTAGGGCACTTTCAAGGTGTCCTAAGGGCACAAGGGTGGTGCTTTTCCTTCCTGCTCTGTGTGTGAGCAGAGAACTGTTGGGACACTTGGATATTTATAAATCCCTGGGTCCAGATGGGATCCACGTCAGGGTGATGAGGGAGCTGGCAGATGAGCTTGCCAAGCCTCTCTCCATCATGTATCAGGAGTTGTGGCTCACTGTGAGGTTCCAGATGATTGGACACTGGCCAGTGTGACACCCATGTACAAAAAAGGTAGGAAGGAGGATCCTGGTAATTCCAGGCCAGTCAGCCTGGCCTCAGTAGCAGGTGAGATAATGGAGCAGTTCACACTGAGTGCTATCACACAGCACTCCCAGCATTGCCAGGCTATCAGACCCAGCCAGCAGGGCTTTACCAAGGGTGGGTCATGGCTGACCAACCTGGGCTCCTTCTGTGAGCAGGTGACCGCCTGGTGCATGCAGGAAAGGCTGTGGGTGTTGTGTGTCTGGGCTCCAGCAAGGCCTTTGGCACTCTCTCCCACAGCACACTCCTGGAGAAGCTGCAGCCACAGCTGGGACAGGAGCACTCTGTGCTGGGCTCAGAACTGGCTGCATGGCCAGGCCAGAGAGTGGTGGTGAATGGTGCCGCATCCAGCTGGCAGCCAGGCAACAGTGCTGTCCCTCAGGGCTGTACTGGGACCAGTTCTGTTTCATATTTTTATAGACGACATGGATGAGGGCATCGAGTCCTTCATCAGTAAATTTGCAGAGGACACTAAGCTGGGAGCTTGTGTTGATCTATTGGAAGGAAGGAGGGCTCTGCAGAGAGACTTAGATCAGTGGGATGGATGGGCAGAGTCCAGCAGCATGAAGTTTAATCAGTCCAAGTGCTGAGTTCCATATTTGGGCCACAAAAATCCCCTACAACGTTCCAAGCTGGGGACAGTGTGGCTGGACAGTGCTCAGGCAGAAAGGGCCCTGGGGGTGCTGGTGACAGCCGGTTGAACATGAGCCAGCAGTGTGCCCTGGTGACCAAGAAGGCCAATGGCATCCTGGCCTGGATCAGGAATGGTGTGGCCAGCAGGAGCAGGGAGCTCATTCTGCCCCTGTACTGGGCACTGCCGAGGCTGCACCTTGAGTGCTGTGTCCAGCTCTGGGCCCTCAGCTTAGGAAGGACGTTGAGATGCTGGAGCACATCCAGAGGAGGGCAGCAAGGCTGGTGAGGGGTTTGGAACACAAGCCCTGTGAGGAATGTTTGAAGGAGCTGGGGCTGTTTAGCCTGGAGAAGAGGAGGCTCAGGTGGGGTCGGTCTCTTCCACAGGACAGCACTGACAGAACCAGAGGACACAGTCTCAAGCTACATCAGGGGAGGGATAGGTTGGATATTAGGAAAAAAAATTTCACCAAAAGAATAATAAAGCACTGGAATGCTCTTCCCAGGGAGGTGGTAGAATCACCATCTCTGGATGTGTTTAAAAAAAGACTGGACATGGCACTAGGTGCTATAGTTGAGGTGTTAGGGCATAGGTTGGACTCGATGATCTGAGAGGTCTCTTCCAGCCTCATTGTTCTGTGATTCTGTGATTCTGTGATTCTGTGTGTGTTCATGGCAATATCACAGGTACTCCTGGGCAAAGTCTCTGAAGCTGCCTTTACTTAACTCAGCAGTGTCTGTCAGAAGGAGAGAACAGAAATGGGGTGAAGAACCTGCTAGAAGGAATTTTGGCTTCACTGATAATTCTGGCAAAACTTTTATTGATTTTGGTGGACTGCAGTTATCCATGTCTTTAAGCCCATCTATTTGGTGATGTCTGAAGGGGGTTTGGGATATTTCATTGTATTTGTTTCTCCTATGTGCTCTGTATTGGCTTTTGATACATACACAGAGGATGCAGAAAGATTTAAACTTGGGCTCCTGATCATATCTAAGGTTATATCACCATCTGTGGAAAAAATGTTACTCTTGTGATGTTTCTAAGAGATAAATATGTTAACTACAACAGTCTTAATTAGATAGTATTTGAGATTAAATTGTGGAACCTGTTTTAATAGAATCCAGAAACAATGAATGAATTGTTCTCAAAACTCTACAAAGAGGCTGAGAAGATCAAGCAGTGGAAACTGACCATGGAATCAGAACTAAACCAGAAAGAAAGAAAACTCCAAGAGAATAGAATGATTATTGAAGCACAGAATAAAGCCATTCAAGAACTGCAGGCCAGTATTGTATAGTGTACATTGAATAGATGAAGTTCAGTGCTTCCTGATTCAGTCTGACACTATTATTGATACAGTTAAATATTAAAGACTGTTGCAGTTTGGTTTGTGTCTTGAGAAAATGATTATTTTGAGAAGTTGCAGGCAACTGTCCTGTGTGAGGGTGGGTATAAAGAATATACCTGTAAGTGTCTCATTTGCTGGTAAATTATTGTTCATTAATTATTGCATCTTTCATGCAAAAGATGACTCAGCATGTAATACCAGATAAAACAGACTTCTGTCTACTGATGCCCCAAATTACTTTTTCATGAGGAATTTGAGAAGTCAAAGTGCATTTCTAATAGATTTTTCAATAACAGTGTCTTTTTGCATTTGTACCCTATGAAATCAGTTTGAAAATGAAAAACTTCATTGGAAACTGGAAGATGAGATATGTGAAAATAAAGATCTCTTGAAAGAGTAAGTAATAGAACCAAGGATATATTTTTGTGGTGGAAATAATCAGTTTCCATGTGGGCAGTTTTATGTAGCTGTTAAATTTTGAAGGTCATTTCCATTGTTGCTCCTTAGGTACACAAAGCACTGTGCACTCCTGTGCAAACATGATATTTTTCCCTCCCTTAGAGCTGCTGCTTTGAGGCATCTGTGTAATCTGCTCAAGGAAACCTTCACTCGCTTCACAGAGAAGACCAGCAAATGTAAATGCTTTTTTAGTTTTTATTTATCAGAGTAAAAGTGCTTATAGCTTGCTCTAAATTCACAAACAGAAGAAAGAAGAAGAAATTTCTTGTGCTGTTCAGAGAAGTTCTCCAGCTGAGATCGACTGGATGTGGCTCTCAGAATGAGAAGTGAATTTTAAGTGGCTCACAAAATTGGAAGTGAAGCCCCAGGTCTAACAGACTTGTGGTTTGTAATGCTGAATGCAGAGGGCTTTTGAAGGCTGTGAGATTGTTTGCTGCAAGGTTGCCAGCCTGGGAGCTCTTTGGGTGCCCAAACAGTGCTCCAGGTTTGAGGCAGTGCCCACAGCCCCGACTGGCACTGGAGCCACTGTAGGGCAGGGCAGGGCTCCCCAAGGCTGCCCAGCCCATTGAAGCTTTGCAGTCCCAGCCACACTCTGGGAATATATTCAGACATGAGAAGTGACACTTCATGCCTGTTTTTAGGCAGTAGAATCTACTCTGAATTCCCAGCACTCTGGAACAAATTTCCAGAGCTGACATTTCCTGTTTTCAGCCATCACACATTTGTGGGGAAAAAGGGTCTGAACCCCAAGGTGTAATGAGTAACTGGAATTCTTCTCATTAAATTGAACAAGCCAAGACAGCTAGATAACTTAATGAAGTTTAAAGCCTTGAGGTTTTAAAATATGTTCTTGATTGGAAATCCTACTTTATACGCAATTTAGAATCGTTATTATAATAATTATAATTTTACTAACTTGATCCTGGATACTTAAGTGTCTGTTTCTTTTTAGCCTTAATTCTAGAAACACTTGTATATAGTTGTACTGGTTTTTTTTGATAGCTGTTTCTTTTACTGTTCTCTTTTTAATTGTTTTCTTAGGAAAAATAGTATCAATTACAAAAGTGAAAGGAAAGAAGGAAAATATTGACATGGAGTGTTGCAATTTTATAATGACAGCTCTGTGGTTATAGGTATCTGCTGATAGAAAGAAATTCAGTGCTAAACCCTAAATTACAGTTTATAAATACTAACAGGTTTGATACAATATTATTCAACAGCATTGATACTATAATAATTAATATGCTCCCATAAACTGATCAAGAATTACACTTGTCACAGAAAAAAATATCTTAGGAAGGAAATTTAAAAGCTGAGCTTGCTTAAAGTTTCAATGAAATACACATTTTCCCTAGATTCTGTAACTTTTGCACAATGTTTCATAATGACTTATTTAATAAGAATGGAGCTGATAATTCCTTTTTTAATTCATTATGCTGATTAAATACAATGACTTGGACAGCTGGCATTCTTGTTCAAAAGAAAAACTTTCTCATATGTTCTTGCTTTGATAGATGAACAGGAAAAGGAAGCAACAATATAATTGTATGAGGAACTTCACAGCAACATAGAAGTAAGTTACCAAGCTCGATGAAAGGAATGTGAGTTATGTGAGCTGAGCTGAGTTCCATGTTTATGTTGGGATACTGTTTGTATCCATCCTGTGTGGGTATCATGTCATGTGTGATGCAGGAAGTTGGGTTTTCAATCCCTTTTCAAGAATTATTTTTGTGTTCTATCAAACACATTCAATGGAGAAGGTGCAGCAGTGTGTGGGATGTAGATCCCTGTGATCTGGGTGATGGTGTGCTTAGTGCTGGGTCACTGCCATAGCTTCTGGCTTCTCTTTGGGCTCTGTTTCACCTCCCTGCTGGTTCCTCAGAATGGCTGAGGTGGGCAGCAGCCCCTGGAGAAGTTCCAGGGTTTCCAGTATTGAACTTCAAATATTAAATTTTGTTTTTAGAGAATGACAGTGGCATTTGAAGAGCTTCGTGTGCAAGCAGAGAACAACAGATTGGAAATGAGTTTCAAATGTGAGAATTCTGTTTATTGAGTTTATGCAGCTGGCTCAGTTGCTCAGTTTAGTACTTCATAGCTTGTGTTACACATGCAGTGTCAGAGCAACAGGATGTGAAGTGCTGGAACGGTGAGCAGCTCACACTGAGACACTGGGACCCTTCTTTAATTCATGCTGCCTTTGGTCACTGCCTGGCCCTTTCTGTTGCTGTTCCACTGGGCCAAATCTGGAACTTTATTTTTCAAACAGTCACTCAAAATTGAAGTTTTGTCTGTGAAGTACAGTCTAGAGATCAATACTTATTTCCCATAGTTTGTTTAATTAAATGATAATGCACTAGTGTATAGCTACAGAAACTTTAGCTAAATGCTCTCTCTCTGTATGTATAGCCTGCGATGTTCCTGTTTCATTTTCACATGCTCTTTTCTGTTTGTATTTTGATTATAAAATCAAACATTGCCTCAACAATTACTCTTGGGAAACAAATGGTACAGCTGTACAATTCCAAGCAATCTTAAACTGGAAGTTGTATTGAACTTGGAGTATATTTCAGCTAGAATGTTAACTATGGATGTTACTGTATCTCCAAAGTAAAAGAAGAAGCAGAAAAAGTGGACATGTTTGAAAAAGAATGCAAACTGGAAGTCAGTCAAAAGGAAAAGCAGGTTTGCTCATTTTACATCCAATATGTAGAGCTTTATTTGGGACTAAAGGGGCAATGCAAGAGCCAAGAAGTCTTTCTGGGTTTAGTGATGTTTCAATACCTTTAGTCTACTGGAATTCATGGTTTGATTTTGAATTGAGAACTTTTTGTTTAGAGTAATGTGACTTGATCAATATTTAGCTAAGATTATATCTAGCAAATATTTTCTATCTGTCTGTCTATCTATATCTATCTATCTATCTATCTATCTATCTATCTATCTATCTATCTATCTATCTATCTATCTATCTAATTAACTTGAATGACAGCAAAATGTCTGCTTATCATACCTGGGTACAAATGAAAATTAATATCTGTCCCTTTTCCAGACTTCATGATGATATTTCTTGCATTTTTCTAGATTTCAGCTCTTACCATACAGAGAGATGAAAAAGATGATGTCATAAAAGACATAAGGCTCAGCTGCAGATGTCACAAAATAAGATTGCTGACTTAATGGAAGCAAAATGTAAGAATTCTGCCTACTGTGTTTAAATGTAATTGTTTATAGAATTTAAATGTAATTGTTTATGATTGTTTATTTATTATATGTAATTGTTTATAGAAGCACAGGAAACAGGGCCCTGATAGTCTTATTCTGTTGCTGGTTGGCAGCAGAATTTTGGGCCCTTGAAGGCCTTATTTTTGTTTGGAACAGGAGCTGCTCATGTGGGAGCAGGACTGGCAGGACAGTTTTTAGGGTGAGTCAAGCAGTGAGAGCTTTTGAAAATTGCAAGGGGAAAATGTGTTGCTTCAGTTTTGCAAATTTAGTCAGGCAGATGTCACTGAGGAAACTTACTTTTCAGAACTTGACTTTCAGTATTTTTAAGCCATCTGTATTCAAATTTTATGTATTATTTTGTAGTATTTGATGTCAGTACTGTTGGTCTTTGTTAAATTCTTTAAATGTATGTACTTTTCCATTTTTGTCAGCATTTTTTAGTAAATATTCTATTTTTAAAATATAAACATCTTTTTTTGTTTAGTACATAAGGAAGAAATGTTAAAGGAATCCCAGGGCAGTAACGAACATTTGAGGGCAGAGCTGGAAGAGGCTAAAATTTCATTGCAAAAGGCAGAGGTACCCCTTGCTTATAGTTTTACAGTAGAAATAGACTAGATGAGTATTTGCATAAATAATTATGGATACTTTAGACATGAAACAGCTGTAGCTGTTTGTTGCAAAACATGTTTAGAAATGATATCATGTCTTGAAGGTTACTCAAAAGAACTTGGAAACTGAATTCCATACTACAGTGAAAACATTAATTCAGGTTACTGGAGAAAAGGAAGAGCAGGAGGAAGAATGTAAAAAACTGAAGGCTTTGCTTGCAGCCCTGACAGAGGAGTTTGAGACTTCTGTTGCCAATTTGAAAAGCTTGCTGCAAGAAGAGCAAAATAGGTAAATTAAAGAGTTTAAATTCCAAGAGTGATCTTACAGGTTGCAGTCTATGACAAAACCAAGAATAATTGGAAATGAAGCTGAAATTTGGAGGGTTTTTTCCGACAGTAGTCTAAATGCAGAGTATTTAATGTATTTTTTTTTTTGTTTGTGATAGTTGATGCTGTATAAAAAGTAAATATATGCCCCCTCCAACTTTCATAATTCTGTCTTTAAGAAATACAGATTTCTGTAGGTATATATTTGTTTACTTTTATGTCTGCTGTTCTGAGGTTGTAAAAGTGAAATTTGATATGTGTTGCAGGCAGATATCTCATCTGCCTGTTGAAAGGTAAATGTTCTTAAAGTGCTTGTGGTAAGACTTTGTCTTATTGCCCTGTAAGTTTCAAATGCAGTGCTTTGTACTCCATATTTGGGATTTTTAATTTACCATTTTCTTAGATTAAAGAAATGTGAAGATAATTCAAAGCTGCTTACCTTGGAGCTCCAGAATAAATCTGCTGAACTGGGTAAGGCTTGTACAAAGGCAGAAAATGAGCTAGGCAGTAATAAAAATGTTTTCTGCTGTTGTCTGGAAATGGACTGACTGTCTCTAGCAGTTGGAGAAATGATTTTACAGTACCTGTACCTGTCAGGAATGCCTGGATTTATTTTTACTCAGCTGAACCCTTTTCTTTGGGGCTCATTGGTGCTGGCAGCAGCCACAGGGCAGTGCTGTGCACAGCTCCAATAGTCAGACCATTCATGCATGAATTCCTCTGGAGGTAATTTTGGTTTGCAGCTCAGAGCAGCAGCACTGCAGGTGCCAGGAGTGACTTCTGCAGCAGAGATAAAACCCTCCCATGGAGGTTTCTGTGACCCTCCCCATGCTGGAAGTGGAATGATGCTGGCAGGGTTTGTCTTTAAATATCATCAATTTGACATCCTGTGGTTTCTAGGGATGTGCTCCTTAGTCCCCAGAGTAAGAGCTCTGCCTTGCTGTTGAGAACTTGCAAAAAATACCAGAATTGTGGATGTGCACATAGAAACCATCTGGAAGTTAGTAACAACTGGTTTCCCTTCTCAGCATATCCATCTGATACCTTCAGCAGTTCAGATTTTTTTTCTGGAACAATGCAGGTGCATCAATACTTGGAGAATACTCTGGTCTTGGAGTCCATGGTTTATTTGAAGTTATAATTGTGGACAACATAATAGGCTCTAAATTTTATTTAAGATGAATATTTAGTTTCTCTTCAGATATAGATTTGCGAATGTCTGAATCATTTTTTCAAGTCTACATTTAGATTAAGTCATAAATTAGCTTTTCAGTTTCTTAACTTAATCCAACAAGTTTTGAGAACTGGGTATTGCAAAAGGGGAAATGTTTTATACTGCCTGCTAAATATGAAAAATTATTCCTGTTCCATTAATTTTACATTCCATGTGCTGTAGAAGAGATGCCTAAAATAAAATGTGATAAAGAGTCGCAACTTGAAGAGCTGTCAGAAACTCTGGTAAATATTCATTTTATTAATCTCATGGCATTTGCTCTTCATATGAATTTCCTCTTGCTTTGTATCTTAAATGCCATAAATAAACTCCACCTAGTCAACCTTAACATTTCTACTAAACTTTCTCACACACAATTTCAGTGTTTTCTTTGAAGAACTTCTTTATTGCCTCTGTTTTTTCTTGTCTCCTGTGCTTTTGGTTTTTCTTGTCTCCCATGTTTTGGTTTTCCTTCTCAAGGTTTTTGGTTATTTCCTTCTTTGTTCATGCCCATTCAAATGCCATTCCCTCTGGATATAAATGCCACTCCCTCTGTGAACCCTGCTGTGCTGTGACACAGGCCCATTTTCTGTCACAGAAATCTAAGGTATATGAAATACACTCTTAACAGAGGTTTATTTTCATTATGATTTTATATTTACAAGCCTAACAAGAATCCATATCAACTAAAGTTAAGAGAGTGTGAAATCAGGTGTGCATTTTACTGTGTCTGCTTGTTGTTATAGTCTGTGCATTGAGTGTTCTGAACTGAGTTTCACTCATTTTCTAAAATGGGCAAATTGGAGGACTTTTACTGAAGAAGAATCTTGAGGCTACTGTAGAAAAATATGCAGAGAGAGAAAAATGTGGAGAGAGAAATGAAAATGCTCTCCAAATGAGAGAGGTCTGAAGCAAGGCGATAGTAACACGTTTTTAGAAATAGTGAAGTTACATACCATGACTTGGGTACAAGTTTATACATAAGAAACAGCACCCAGAGCAGGGTCCCACCCTAATTTTGCAGCCCAGGTAATGAAACTCACAGCAGAGGACAGACATGAACAGCACTGGTGTCGCAGTTCACCATCTCACACCACTTCCAGATCCCAGCAGAGATTGGAAAGATCCAATCTGGATAATCCATGACATGGATGTTGTTTGGTTCTTCTGAAAGCCTTGTGCTCTTAGCTCATGTCTGATAACCTCCAGCAGTTGGAGTTTGCACATGGATACTCAGAACTCTTCCTTTTCATTTTGCAGAAAGAATTCCATGGTTTGAAAGCACAGCTGACAAGTACAGCTGAGAAGGAACAAGAATGTTTAAAGCAGCTTGTGACTCTGAAAACAGATCTTGAACAAGAGGGATATGACCATTTTGAAAATATAATATTGAATTAGTTTTGGTGTAATATAGAAGTTGCTTTAATCCACAGTGAAATGAACTATGATTGTTTTCTAATGAAAGTTTTGAACCATATATGTGACATTAATTATATACTTACATTTCTAAATTCCACTTTCTCTATTTGTATGTATTCTATGGCATATGTAGTTGTTCCATATCTCTCTGACTTATTTAACAAGAAGAGAAAGTTTCTGAATTCATTCTTAATCTTGCTTTGAACTACATCACCTTCACTAACCATTATATTTATATAAAAGTTGACTCTGATTCTCTTTCCTTCTTCTGTCACCTTTTTACATCTCTCTGACTCTGCTGCAAAGCTTATATTTGTAGATAAAGGCCTGGACTTCTTTCAGCATGGAATAACACTTGATAATGGGTATGTTTAATTTAAAAGGAAATTTCAAAATGCATCTTCTTATTCCTCTTGGCCATTTGTTTGAAATTAGGTTAAAGAATGAACAGCTAACAGTGTATCTCAGTAAGCTTTCACTAGAGAAAGAACAAACAGCACAAGAGAAAAATGCTGTGACTGCAGAACTCCAGAAGCTGCAAGAACAACAAGAGGCAAGTTGTAAACTTCCAGCTTTCTTCAAAGGACAATACTCAATTTGACAAATTACTCAGTTTTACAAATTAGACGATGAGCTGCAACATGATTTGGGTCTGTAGAGTACCTGAGCTATTTTTTGTGTTTGAGTTGGAAAGGAAGAGTATTTACACTTCTGAACAAGGCAGGTCAGTGTGCTTTGGATGTCTTTGAGTTAAGAAGTCACTTTGAATTTTATTTCTTTGCTGACATATGGGTCTTTATTTAGGATAGTAAGAAAAAAGAAGAAAACACAAAGCAGTTAGTTGAAATCCTAGAAGAGGCAAATAGCCAGCTAAGGCAAGCAAAAACAAATATTAATAACTTATATTGTTAAAGGAAGTAGAAGTATACTCAAATAGTTGTGTTCAAATGCTGCTTTCTGGGATTTTTTTATTAATGTTTTTGTAGATTACATAGCTAAACAGAAACTATTCAGAATTGCTGTCGGCCAAATAGAAATTTTCTCAGATTAGAAATACCAATTGCTGCAGGAACAATGTTTGCCATCATTTTGTATTCCATAGTAGGAGCTGTCTTGTTTTGCATTAGACATCTCAGGTGTGAAGGAAATTCAAATGGAAGCTGAAGGTTATGGATGAAATGTGACAAGGCAAAACTGGATCAGAGTTACTCTCTGTATCTCCAGTTCAATAGACAGGCAGCTCCCATGTTTCACAGCTGCATTGCAATAGTCCAGGTCAGGATGTATTTTCCTTGGGTTCCTGGAACATCTTTTCCTACTTAAAAGAAGTATGGACAGTTCACATATTGACTTACTGGGCATGTGGCTGCATTTTAAGAACATTTTCATTGAGCAGCTTATGAAGTTCCCATCAACATTAGCAGCTCTTTTTAGAAAATAAAATATGGGTTTGTTAGAAGTACTGAAAATAAGTTAAAGACATTAAGTAAATATTTACTAATGCTTGGTAATTTGGCACTTAGAAATGAACTGGAGTCTTTGAAGGAGAAAATGGCAAAGACGGGTGAAGAGATGAAAAGTACACTGGATGAAAGAGAAGAAAATGTATGTCATGTGTCATGAAAATATCTTACAGAACCTGTAGGACAGCATTCAATGTAAAATCTTTGTTGGGGTTTTTTCTGCAAGTCTCTGCCTGGGGGATGTGATCTCTGCCAGAGGTTTCTTCTTTCCCAGCTGCTGCCAGCTGTGCCATGGTGTGTCCACATGTGAGCCCTGGTATTTCAAAAGACAAGCACAGTCACTGGGATGTTCACTCTAAAAGAGTGAAACATCTTAAAGATTTGTTTGTTTTCAGACAAACAGAGAACCTGCTTTTCTGTTTTTTCATATGCCCACTCAGTGATGAATGGGCTCTGGATTAGCTTTTTATATGTAGTGTGAGTTTTAGCTTAAATAGATTCAAACATTTTTACTTTCTTTCTATTGGTTCAAAGCAACCTGGGGTTTTTAGCTTTAGAATGGATTTCAAAATTTCATTGTAAAAGTCAAAGATTTACAATTGCAATTTCAGGTTAAGAGTATTGAAAATGAAATTTCAAGAAAGGAAAACCCATTGAAGATTCTAGAAAATAACTGGGAAAATTCATTTTTTCATGGATGTAGGGAACTTCATACAAATGCATTTTTTAAATTGTGAAGATCCTTGTTTTTTGGGGTTTTTTTTCTTCTTCCTTCTTAACTCTATAACCACTAAGGAACTGGTTCACTGCTATAAATTAACATCTTGTGGTACTTTATGGCTAAAACTCTGATTATTCTAAGATGTCAGCTGGTGTTTCAGTCCCATTGGAACAAACCAGACTGGTGCAAGTGCAGGTTTGAGAACATTTTCAGGAATTGCTCACATAGGGAGTAATTTGTAGAACTTACTAATTCATGTCTGAAATACCTCTTTCAGATGAATAATTTAAAGAAACAGGTGGAAAATAAAACCAAATGCATTGAAGAGTTGCAGCAGGAGGTGTGTAGAGATTTTAATTTCACAAATACATAAACACATCATACTTTGGGTTGCCTTTTCAGCAGGTTTGTGTCTGCTGTGATGTCTTTAGATACACCTATGTAATTTAAAAATTCTCCTTTCTTATCCTAACCCTGAGCAAATTAGGGAGTCATCTTAGGGATCACTTGATTTGTTAAATGAGCCTTAATTTGAAAAAAACAATTGCAAAGATAATATCTGTAATAAACATCTACTCTTTTTCATTTAGTGCATAGTGTTACTTATGTACTTGTATGAGTATCTCAGTTACCACTAGGATAAAAAAATTCTGCACTGGCACAAACTGTAGTAACTTCACTGTAAAAATAAATAACTGGTATTTTTGGTCATGACATCTTCACACCTTCTGCCAGCAGCATCTTACTTTTAATTCCCATTCTGCACCTCCTTTGTTATTCCCTGCTGCTGCTCAGGAGGAGCCTTTCTTAAGGTCATGAAGAAACAGTAATTATCACAGAAATTAGCTGAACATTCATTTGTTTTAAGAATTATTCTGGAACCTGAGCTGCACAACAGAGAGTTATTTGCCTGATGAAAGCTGGAATTTCTTGATGCAGTTAAACCATTACATAATTCTATTAACTTATTAAGGTACAGTGTTTGTTTTGTTTTATTTCAACAGAATAAGGTGCTGAAAAAGAAAATGACTGCAGAAAGCAAGAAAAGCAATACTTATGAAGGGAATGTAGGTTTAAATAACATCATGTAGAAGATGAGGTGAGTGTTTTTAACTTCCAGTGTAAATAATGATAATACTTGTTAAATACATTCTGAACTGGTTTTTGGATCTGGAATACAGACTTTGCAGGAATGAGCTCATAGTTTTTAGAAGATGCTTCCATTTGTAATCATTGGGTGCTGACTATTGGACATTTAAGAGATGGATTCACATTGCAATTATTGATGTTTCAAATCTGTTCCTTTTTTTTCTTTTGTTGATAGCGGACTGAACAGGGCTCAGCAACCTCATTGTAACAGAAAAGCATTTAAAAGAAATATATATATATATAAATATATTACTCTTTTTAGGCTGTTCTTTAAATGTGTTCTGCAGTGGCAATCCCTCTGATGGGAATATTGTGTCCAGCTTTGGGTACTGCACTTGAAGAAAAGTGGACTTTTTTGAGGATATTCATATGATAAACTTAAAAGGGAAAAACTGTAATCAAAATGCACTGCTGGGAGGAAAATGTACCATAAAACCTGTGAAAATCTGATACAGATTTACAAGACAGAGAATACAATCTCCATCTGTATTTGGTTTTTTTCCAAGGCATTCACAGCATTTAGGGTGACTGCTTAGGGCAGTCTTCCCCACTCTGCTGTTGTCATTGTTCCTTTGAGTATTTTCTAACTCACTTCAGGCAAAAGTTCAACTCTTTATTAAAAAAAAAGCTGAACTTTAAATAGGAAACACTTGAATCATATACCTGAAAAGTAACAGTGTTTGTGCTCAAAAATAAGATGTAAGAAAAAATCATTAACATAGTAATTCCTAAACAAATAACAGCAGCAATTCCGCTTTCTCCAAAGGTGAATAAATTGCAGTTAGAGATGGAAAATATGAACAAGCAACATAAGGAAGAAGTTGACATCTATCAAAAAGACATAGAAACAAGAAAAGTAAATGAAAATAAACTTCGTGAAGAGGTGAGAGGTGTTAATTTTTATGCAATTTATTTTTTTAATTTAAAATGTTTTTATGAAGCTTTATTGGCAGGATCCTTGCTCATATTTCAGTCTTATCAACATAATTGGAACTTGTTGTGAATCCTTGTGAGCAAAGCTTTAGTACATTAGATGCTGAAGTTGAAGTATTTGAATGTGTCTTTGAAAATAAGAACTCCATTAAAACTTCTTTCTTTCAAGATGTAGTTCAAAGAAATTCCACCTTTGGTATAAAGTCAGCACAGTTAAATTAGATTGTAACTTCTCCCACATTAGGATTTTTCTGCCCACACTTTTTTTATGGCAATGCTAAGAAATGTTAGGGCAGAGTGCTTGAAATGGCATTTTGGTTTGCAGTGAGCTTGCCTGCCATGGCTGTACCTTTGATCTTGCCCATTTTAACAATCTGCAGAAAAGATGAGGGATTTGAAAGGATCTTAAAAGCAAATGAAGCCCAAGTGGGACTGCAAACTTTGCACCCACAGGGGGAAGAAGAAATTAAGCTTTAAAAGAACTGTATTGTTATGTTGATGAATGAAATGCAATTTATTACTGACAGGTAGAAAAGATGAGGTTGCTTTGTGATGAAACTGCAATGATACAGAGAGAAACTGATGCCAGATGTCAGCACAAGATAACTGAGACGATGGCACTGATGGAAAAGCACAAGGTCAGAGATTTTCCTGCTTGCTGTGGTTTGCAATGTGTGATACCATGTCAATACCATGTTTATAACTTGTGACACCACTTTAATGACCTTTCAAAAGCAGAAACAGGCCTGAGTCTGGGAAAAGGAAGCTGAACATATGCTGGACTTTGCATCATCTAAAATCACATTCATTTGAAGATTATGAACACATTCCTATGGGCAGATAAATTCCATTCATCTAAACTTCTGGGATTTTTAGATTTTTTTCAGTTCAGGCTTCCTTTGATACCATGTGAATGCAATATTTTTCAGTATCAGTTTGGTTCTTTCTCTGAGATTACTTAGTGACTGTCAGCAGTTTAGCCTGACACATTTTAGTTTACCTTTCTATTCCTCTATTTTGCAACATCTTTAGCAGATACATTAATAAAGATTGCCCAGCTGGCTCTTAGTGCTGAGCACATATTGCTGCACAGAAATAAAGCACTCTCTGCCAGTCCACAAAATAATACTTGAATTGAGCATTTCCTGTTTTACAGTTTCTGCAGAAGCATCAATGAACCTTTTCTTTATGAATCTTAAGAGCCTGGTTTGAAAATTGATGTGTTAAGACTGGATAACTCTATAATTGTAACATTTAGTCACATGTTTTAAGTTTGTTGTTAGTTTGGTTTTTTTACCACAGAATTAATATGATAAAATGGTTGAAGAAAAAGATGCAGAGTTAAAAGTATATGAAATGAAACAGCAAAAGCAGTTCTCATCAGAATGAGCCCTGGTAAGGAGCACTTTCCAATGGTCAGTAATTCAGTGAAGGGGCTGATGTCCTTGTGTAGGGGTTTTATACTGGCTAATTGCAGGCACACAAAAAAAACATTCACTCATTTTTCTCTGCTGTAGTTGAGCAGAGGAGGGGAAAGAAAAATTCGAGTTGAGATAAAGATTAGGAGAAAAACACTTTGAGGGTAAAGCAGATTCAAACTTAAATAGTATAAAAAATTTATTACTAATAGAATTAAAAGTGAGTAATGAGAATTAAAATAGTATAAAAATTTTATTACTAATAGAATTGAAAGTGAGTAATGAGAATTAAAATAAACCTTTAAAACACCTTTTTTTCCCAATCCCTCCCTCTTGCCCACCCACAGCACAGAGAGACAAAAGATGTGATCTTCAGTCAGTTTGTGACTTCTCAAAATCTTTTTTCAGTTTGCTTAGAGAGTTCCTTTTCCTGCTGTGCTCTGGGGTCTTTCCCACCAGAGACCGTTCTCTGGGAACTTTTCCAGTGTGGTTTGAATTTTTACCAGTAGCAGTCCCACCCAACCTGCTGCAACAGATCTTATTCTGGGCACTAAAAACTCAAAATGTTTCTAAAAGTAAATTGGAGTAGCAGAGTGCTTGTGTCTGCTCTTCCAGATAGTGTGTCATGTTCTGATTCCCCACTTTGAATAGGAAACTTTTGTTTTAAATATTTCGATTGTGCCCCCTCACCCCTCTTCTCCCAAGGGTTTTAAGGTATTACCTTGAACACTTCTGATCAAGTACCTGTTTCTTAAAGTGCTTCAGTCTTTGTTAAACAAGCTAAAGCAAAGCTTCAAGTATAGGGCTGAAAAGCAAATAGAATTATCTTGTGTATCTAATGAGTGTCCCTGTTAATTACTGTCTCACCTGGGACTGTTTTCCTTTTTCTGGGCTGTGCATAGTTAACCCTGTCCTTTATTTAATTGTTTTTTAGGAAAATGAGCTGTCATGTTTGAAAAGGGAACTGTCCTCCCTTAAGGAACAACTGAGAGCAGAAATGGAAGAAAAGGTGGAGTTTTTATTCCCTGAGCAGTGGGGGTGAGAGGTGTGGCCTGGGCTTGTGCTGTGGGAGGAGTTGGGTAAGAAATGAAACTGAACAGGAAAACAGTGACTTTGGAATGCTGGGGTTGTGCTAAATCTGGTCATCTATTTGTGTGAACTTTGTAACAGTCTGTGATTATAGACTGTGCTCTGTAATTACACCAAGAAGATTTTTAACAACTGAATTCAAATCAATATTTACTTGCTGTCACAAAACTCTTTTGTAGGAGAATCTTGTAAAAGAGCACTCTGGCAGTATGATTCCTGAAAGTGAAAAGAAGCACAAGGTAACTTTAACTTTTTAATTGCTTTTAGAATTTGGTAGCGTTATATGTGTAGAATCAATTGAAGTGCCATGAGAATTTATTTGCATTCAACAAAAGACATTGGAATGCTTTTGACTTAAAATTTTAAATTATAGAAAGTAAAAATTTATGTTCCTGGGATTCCTAAACCTTGTTTAGATCTATACAGTGAATCTATTCATGTAAAAAATAGAAGGTCTCCAAATTATATTCCTAACATTAAAAAAAATAAAAATAATAATTAAAAATGCCTCCTTCAGTACAGGAAGCTTCTTGGGCAGTCCAACACTGATATTTTATAACTCCTAACCGTGAATATTTCTTGTTGCATTTTTCTGCCTGTATTTCTTACTTCTCTGTAGATGATTTTTTCCCTCCCTGGGATAAGAAGGGATTTTAAAGGGTCACACCATTCCATGGAGATATTAGCCAGCAGTTTCTGGAAAGGCTCCCAGTGTGTAATTTTTCTTGCTCAGTTGTTGATTTTTTTCTGTCTCTAGAATTGTTTTACTTAGTCTTAAAAGTGTCCATTTGTAAAGGCACTTTTCCTCTATGGAAGAGAAAAAAGCTGATATAGCTGTAAAAATGGTCAAAGTATCAAAGTAGTCCTGACTGCAGAGCTCACCCTTCTTCCCTGCCAGGAGTTCACTTGTGGTTTTCATATTGGAACAATGGAATCCAGCACCATTTTGATGTTATCTGTCTAAAAAAGGACTGCACTGGACCATTCAATGCTTCTCAGTTTCACTTCTAGTGAAAAGACTATTTTAAATAACACCAATCTTGATGTAGCTATCAATCTTTCTCTGAAAGCCTTTTCCTGTAGTTTTGTTTGTTCCCATTTTCTTTGATGTTTGATAGAGTCCAATGCAGTGGCTACAGTTCAGAATAGCCTGAATTTCTGCAGATAAGCATGGAGAACTTAAATACAATGTACCATGAAACTCAGCTCTTCCATAGCTTACCCTTCATTCTCCTCATTTGGCAACAAAAATAATATAAAATATTATATTTCCACCCCTACCCACTTTGTTTGGGTTTTTGCTCCATGTTTGGATGGAAAGATCAGAGTTCCACCATTTCTGTCAGGTGAATTCTTGGACACTCAGACTGTAAACTGGGTCCTGAGTTTGGCTTTAGATTCCACATTTAGCCCATAAAATATAATCTAGAAATAGAAACATTTTCTTTCCCAGACATGTGTTATAAAGACTCCTCCAGTGGATAAAATGCAGAGTGGAAGAAGCACAAACCTGCCTGCAGGGCAGAGCAGCAGGAAAAAGCAGAAAGTGCTTGTGCAGCTGACACTCAGTCAGACAGCTCTGAGCACACTGACCTCCTGGTAAGAGCCAGAGAACAAATCATGTGCTGAGCAGCTCTTTGTGCTCACTGCTGGGGCTGAGAATGGAAATAAAGAGTTTGGGCTCCCACATTCCAGCAAATATTTATCTGTATATTTTTAATTTATTGGTTCTTCCTGGAATTGTCATTGTATGTACATAATTAACATTCTTTTTATTGAACTTTATGCCTCATAATGACATCTTAACTTTTTTTTTCATAGTTTAATATCCTTAGGGGGAAAGAAAAAGTATTTTTAATATAGTGTGCCTAAGTAACTTTTAATTTAACTTTTAACTTTTCATTCATTAGAGCATAGTCTCGGAAGAAGAAACGTTTAAAAAATTGTACAGAGATTATCCACAAGCTTCACAATTACACTCCACAGCACCAAAAAAGGTATGTTAGCCTTTCCTAAGATTAAACCAAGCAGTTAATCAGATTGTTTAAAGAAACTAAAGGATGGCTTTATTTTCCTTCCTAGAGCCCAGCTCCATGCAGTGTGAAATCTCCAGGCTCTGCTCTGAAACTCAAAACCATGAGGAGAATGTGCGAGGCGGGCTGGGCTACGCTCTCCAAAATGGACAGGAAAAGGAAAATTAAAGATGCTGTAAAGCTCTTTGCTTAAAATGCAGAAATGCCCAGTGCCCTGACATTGCTTGCAGGGTTGTTTTTCTCTCAGAGTTAGTGCTTTGTTGCATTTTTCTGTTATACTCAGTGTGTTTAATACTTCAAAATGTTGTAACAAAAACTGGCCAATTTTAAATTTTGAAATAAACAGAACTACATAGAAAGTTGTTTCAAAGCTGTTTCTGGCATTAGAAATTCTGGTTTTAAAGAACTTCTGTTCTTTTAAATTTGCTCTATTTTTCTTAACACATAAATACTTAGTGGAAGAAATGTAGCTGTTAAATGAATGTTCTTTTACCTGAAGTCCTCTTGCTTTTTCCTGCATTTTAATGGCTGTTAGACCTGTCTTTTTAGACTATTTTGTTTTCTGTATGTTAAAATGGTTTCGAAACTTCCAAAATTTCAGTAGAATTTTTTGTATTTAAAAACATTTCAGCTTCACAAGGAGTAAAATATGCATGTTATAAGATTGTGTAAACAATGTTAGGATGCCATTAAATTGTTCATCTGAAATATCAAGTATGGGACTATTTGTTGTTGCTTTAAATATTTGAACACAGACAGAAATCACCCACCAGCCTTCCTAGGGACCAGCAGAAGTGCAAGGATAGATTAGAACACCTATTTCAGTATTAATCCTTGATTAGTCTTTGTCAGGATCTCTGGCTGGTCAGAGTGACCCTGAGAAAAGTTCCAAAGTCTCTTTTCCCAGCCTGGTGCTTGAAGAAGGAGTCAGGGCTCTTCATTTCTCAGTCTCAAGGATGTTTATTTTATCTTATCTATAAAAAATATTCTCCTGCTTTGCCGAGGTCCCTCCAGCAGGACAGTTCCAGGCACTCTGCCTCCCCCCGGGGCAGTGTTATGTCTTTAAACTAAAAACTACATATACAATGTTTACAATTACTTACCTATCACCTATGTTAGACAGTGAGCTTCTACTCTAAACCAATCAGTAAGTGCCAACATCCCAGCAGAAGATGGAGGCCAAGAAGAAGAAGAAGGAGAAAGCTGGACACACCCAGTTCCCTCCATCTTGCCTCCTGAACCCCCATACCAAAACCCCTAAAATCTACTTTTCCATCCCGTAATAACTTCACTAACTAAAGTGTTGTGGCTTGCTGATCTTCATACCAGATTGGTAATTTGCTCCATGGGTCATAATCAAAACCACAGGTGCATTTTGTGCCCCGTGCCAGGGTCTCTGAGCCCCCTGGCATGGGTCTTGGCTGCTCCGGACAGCCAGAGGGATGTCCTGGGTCCTGACAAATCTTGGTTTCACAACCATGACAAACCCTGCTTCAGAGCCTAGACATAACAAGAAAACTACAAGTACATCTTAATCCCCGAGCCCTGAGCCCCCTGCCCATCACTGGGGGCTCTGAGGGTTTCTCCCCCTGCCCCACTATAGGATTGATGGGGGTGGCACGGTCAGGATGGACGGAGATGAGAGATCACTGCAGCCAGGTCATGGAACTTGGGGTTTATTGCAAAGGGCCTGGGTGAAGGGCCCTGCTGGGATTTGGGGTTTATTGCACAGGGCCTGGGTGCAGGGCCCTGCTGGGATTTGGGGTTTATTGCAAAGGGCCTGGGTGCAGGGCCCTGCTGGGATTTGGGGTTTATTGCAAAGGGCCTGGGTGCAGGGCCCTGCTGGGATTTGGGGTTTATTGCAGAGGGCCTGGGTGCAGGGCCCTGCTGGGATTTGGGGTTTATTGCAGAGGGCCTGGGTGCAGGGCCCTGCTGGGATTTGGGGTTTATTGCACAGGGCCTGGGTGCAGGGCCCTGCTGGGATTTGGGGTTTATTGCACAGGGCCTGGGTGCAGGGCCCTGCTGGGATTGGGGTTTATTGCAGAGGGCCTGGGTGCAGGGCCCTGCTGGGATTTGGGGTTTATTGCAGAGGGCCTGGGTGCAGGGCCCTGCTGGGATTTGGGGTTTATTGCAGAGGGCCTGGGTGCAGGGACCTGCTGGGATTTGGGGTTTATTGCAGAGGGCTTGGGTGCAGGGCCCTGCTGGGATTTGGGGTTTATTGCAGAGGGCTTGGGTGCAGGGCCCTGCTGGGATTTGGGGTTTATTGCACAGGGCCTGGGTGCAGGGCCCTGCTGGGATTTGGGGTTTATTGCAGAGGGCCTGGGTGCAGGGCCCTGCTGGGATTTGGGGTTTATTGCAGAGGGCCTGGGTGCAGGGCCCTGCTGGGATTTGGGGTTTATTGCACAGGGCCTGGGTGCAGGGACCTGCTGGGATTTGGGGTTTATTGCAGAGGGCTTGGGTGCAGGGCCCTGCTGGGATTTGGGGTTTATTGCAGAGGGCTTGGGTGCAGGGCCCTGCTGGGATTTGGGGTTTATTGCACAGGGCCTGGGTGCAGGGCCCTGCTTGGAGCTGCAGCCACAGCTCAGAGCAGGCCCAAGAGAAGAGAGGGGTAGAGAGGATGACAGGGTAAGAGAGTAAAAGCATAAGAGAGTAAAAGGGGTAAGAGCATCAAAGGCAAGAGCTAAGAGACAAGAGGTAAGAGCAAGAGTAAGAGAGGTAAGAGCTAAGAGAGCAAAGTTCCCGTTACAATACAATAAATCTTCTTTTGTGTTGAATATTCTGATTCTCACTTAACCAATCTAGTACAATATACAAATCCTATAGCGTTTCCATACCGCCTGTAAGAATCACTGCATTACCATCCTGTGCTACATTTTAAACCCTAAAAACTCCTCTTTGGACCCCTTCAGTAGGGGCTGCTCTGACCCTGGGACCTGCCTGCAGGCAGAAGGAATTGTTTCATCAAAAGGGGATTACTTTCAGCGGCCACACCGTTGTTTTCCCGTTGTTCAGTAACTAAGGCATCTCAAAGCTTGCTTTCATTTCAATCTCGCTTATAGTTTCCATATTCTCAAAATCTTTTGCCAGACAATCATGTTTGTAAGGCTTTCCTGTTTCATCTCCCCCAACACCCCAAAGCCGGCGCTGCTGCGGCCGTGGGACAGAGGGGGTGCGAAAGGGGGATCCGGCCTTGGAGCGGGAGGAAGGGGAGGGAGAGGGGAAGGGGAGGAGCAGGAACAGGAGCAGCACGGAGGGAGCGGCCCGAGGAGGAGCAGCAGCTGGGGAAGGAGCATTGCGGGGTTCCACGGCGAGCCCGCAGCTCGGCTGGGCCCGGCAGCATCGCATTGCCCCGCGTCCCGCAGGTGAGCGCCGAGGGGAAGCGGCAGCTCCGGGAGGGTTTTTGGGGGGGAGAGGGGGATTTTGCTGGGGTTTGGACCTTGCCGATTCCGGAGTTGTGAAAAGTGTATATTATATGGCTCTATGCAGATATTTACTGTGGGAATCCATAAAATCAGAGGGGTTTGGGAAAGCTGCAAGAGACAGCAGAACTGTGATTGGAGCTAAAGCAGCAGCCATGAGATTGGTCAGCAGAAAAATTATTTAAACTGTAGAAAAAGCAAAGGCAAATAGAACATTGGCCTGTGTATTAATGCTTGTCTGAATAGCTCTCTAAGCTTCAGAAAGTTTATCTAGCAAGATATTAGGAAGGTTAAAGCTTAAGAATGGAGCTCTGTGTGTTGTGTTTTAAGGCTTACAAGCAGGTATTGTATTCGAAATGAGCAAGCATTGTTTTAACCAAAGGTACGTGTGCTTATGGTGTGCAAAAAACGCCAATCACTTGTTTTTAAAATTTTAAAAGTTTATAAGTAATAAAATGGTTCTTAAAATAGTAAGACATTTAGAGTAATAATAATTTAGACAATTTCAATTAGGACAATACGAGACAAGAAATACAAAGAGTTACGGATGTCCGGGTACCTTTTTCTGGGCAGCATGAGCCCGAAAAAGGACCCCGCTAACAGAGGATTAAGGATTAACCCTTAAAAACAATAGCCCGTTGCATATTCATACACCTCATACATGATGCATAAATTCCTTTCAAACACAGGATTCTGTCTGGTCATGGTCAACTTCTTCCTTCTAATCCTAACAGCCCCTTCGAGGCAGGAAGAAGTTCGTTTCTTCTGATAAGAGAGCAAAAAATTCTCTTTCTTGGAAAAATTTAGGTGTCCTGTGGCTGCTATCTTGCTGCAAGTCCTTTCTTTAAAAAAGTATCCGACATAGCGTTGTTTCTATTTTAACAATTTTTATAACCTAAAACTATATTTAACATGGTACTTAAGAGAATTAATACAGCATTACTTTCTAACACAACACATATAATATTCATTTTAATATTTGCGAAAAACCAATCATAAAATGCATGCATTTTTCACATTTACCATATGTATTTTGATGTATTGATTAATAGTGCTGTATTAACATTTTAATAATAAATGTAGTCTTGTAATTAAAAGGTAACTCTTTTAGTTAAAATAAGAATTATGTTAGTGGGGTTTTTTTAAAGAAATGAATGAGGCACTCGCACCAGATAGCAGCCACAGGACACCTAAATCTTTCAGAGAAAAGAATTTATTGCTCTCTTACCAGAAGAAATGAACTTCTTCCTGCCTCTAAGGCACTGTTAGGATTAGAAGGAAGAAGCTGACACTGACCAGCCAGAATCCTGCCTCAAAGGGGCTGTTAGGATTAGAAGGAGAAAGTTGATGGTGACCAGACAGAATCCTGTGTTTGAATGGAATTTATGCATCATGTATGAGGTGTATGAATATGCAACGCGCTATTGTTTTTAAGGGTTAATCCTCTGTTAGCGGGGTCCTTTTCTGGGTTTGTGCTGCCCAGAAAAAGGTACCCGGATGTCCATAACTCTTTCTGTTTGTTGTCTCGTATTGTCCTAATTCAAATTGTCCAAATTATTATTACTCAAGTTGTATTACTATTTTTATAATAATTTTATTACTATTAAACTTTTAAAATTTTAAAAAGAAGTGATTGGCTTTTTTCACAGGAGTTGAGTCCCAAATATGTTTCGGTGTCGCTGAGAGAGGTGTTTTTAATTCATTTGATGAGGGGATATTTTGGATCTCTTAGGAGTGCAAAGGGGAGCAGGGGAAGCACTGAGTGCCTGGAGTGGAGGGATGCTGGAGAAAGGGGACCCTGGAACACCTGATGTAAAATTTCAATAGCCAATCCAAATTTTACTTCTATACCTTTTATTTTAAAGCAAGCAAGCAGCGCTGGGTGGCCAGAGAGTCACTGCTCCCCTCACAGCACACACAGTTTGGTAAAGTATACATACTGTTTTTAAGCCTACAAAGCATTTTCCAATGTGCTTGGTTAGTCCAAATTAGCAAATATCAATAAGCTGGGAGCACCAATTTCATAATCTTTCCAGGTGGTCATTGATTTCTATCCTTGTTGTGGTTGTCTGGAGGGAGGTCTTAGACTGATGTCTGCTACATGATTTTGTCAAGTGCATCAAGTTTTTTATTATACATAAGATTTTAATTGCTTTTTTGCAATATCTCTTAGCTTTACCCCGACTTCCTCTATTTTATTCTAAGCATCAGTCATCTTGCTACCTCATCTCTTTTGCTCTACTATACTTCTTTGATTTTGATGCTTTATTTGGCTATTTGGTCATAAAGTTTCAGAAGTTTTCTTTGTGTCTCTTTTGGACACAGCGGATAGAAGGATTTGCTGATTCCATTGCCAATTGACATGAATCACAAAAACAATTTTGACAGAATCAGGGGAGGATGAGCTCTGAGACCTCCAAAACCCCCTCAGCATGCCTGAGCAAGACCTGGGAGAGGGGGAATACCCAGGACCCCCCGGAGCAGAGCTCTGAGAAGGGGGACCCACATAACCTCAAAGTCAGGACACTGGAAATGGGCAACTCCTAGAAGAGTGTTTTTGGAATTCCTGGTTTTTGAAGGTATTTCTGGCCACCAGACACCCAGTGACTTCTCGAGATGGACTTGGCCAGTGGGACCTTCAAAGCCAATGTCCTGGTTTAGGGCAGTTTTGGGAGAAAAACCTCTAAAGGTGTTTCCTGTAGAAGACCAAAGTCAAGTGGCCCCTCCTCCAACTGATTCTGAAAAAGTATTTCCTTTGAGAGAAGTGGAAAAAACTGTTTATTTAACAGGCAAAGCACTCACCAACCCCAAAAATTAACAGTATTAAGCAATAAAACTGCTTGCTGCTCCAAAAGAGATGACAAACTCACAAAGTCCCTCCGTGGGCTGTAGCTTGGCTTGCTCAGTCTCTTATCAGTCACTTATCAGTCTCTTATCAGTCTCTTATGAGTCTCTCTGGTGCTGGAAATGCCATTGCCCAGCCCCGGTGGGGCACAGGTGTGAGCACCTGGTGCTCTTCTGGGTGTTCAGTGCAGAGCAGGTTTAGACAGGTCCAAAGAAAAGGAAAACCAAAAACCACAGTCCAGGGAACTTCTCTTCCTCTGCTAGCTAAAACTAACTAAAAGCAGAGGAGGGCTCTGTCCCGCTGTCTGTCCGTCCACAGACAACAGAGGAGCCGGAATGTGGAGGAGTGAGAGAGGTTCTGAAAACAAACTCCATGCTTCTTCTTCCGCCATCTTTGTTCTCAGAACCAGCCTTAAAGGTGCAAAGCTTATTTCAGACAAATGGGGATATGAGCATCATAAATTTGCCCATTATCCCTGGGATCCACAAAAGACCCTTGGGCTGTGTAAGCAGGACCCAGGAGAGGGGGAATTCCCAGGACCCATGGGCCCCCCAGCAGCTCTGAGAATAGGGACCGCATAACCCCAAAGTGAGGACACTGGAAACAGGGAACTCCTGGGAGAGGTTTTTGGACTCCTTGATTTTGGAGATATTTCTGGCCACCCGGTGACTTCTAGAGATGGACTTGATCAGTGGGACCTTCGAAGGCAATGCACTCACATCTTGTTTTTTCTGCAAACCAGGATTTCCCATTCCCAAACCTTATCTGGATAGAGAAGAAGGCTGCGAGGAAGCTGAAGATGCCCCAGGACACCCAGGCAGGTGAGGAGGAAGTTGCTGCCCCTTTCCCCCTCTCTTCTGCTCCATCTCCCAGCCCAGCACGGCCCCTGGCTGCAGGACTGATGCTGCTGATGCTGTCCAGCCAGGGATGCACTGGGGGGATCTCCTTCCCCTTCCCTGTGGCACAGATACAAATATCATCCTCTCCTTGTCTTTCCTCCCCCAGAGCAGGAGCTGAGGATGGAGACCAGGGAGGGCAAATCCCCATGGCAGAACATCGTGGCAGAGGCCACTTTGAGTGGCTACAGGGCACTGGAGTGCAATGGGGAGGAAAAGCCCCGGAGATCCCACAGGAGGAGGGGCTGCAAACCCAGCCCAGGATGCTCTGAGGAGGAAAGACCCAGTCTGTGCCAGGAAGGCAGGCGGAGCTCTGGCCAGAACTCTGAGGTGGTGGTCTATGAGCAGCTTGATGATGGCAAGAAGCCCCACCAGTACTTGGAATGTGGGAAGAGTTTCCTCACGAGCTACCACCTGATCATCCACCAGAGGATACACACTGGGGAACGGCCCTATGAGTGTGGGGAATGTGGGAAGAGCTTCAGGTTCAGCTCCCACCTGATCATCCACCAGAGGATCCACACCAATGAACGGCCCCACAAGTGTGGGGAATGTGGGAAAGGCTTCAGGAGGAGCTCCAGCCTGAAACTCCACCAGATGATCCACACTGGGATACGACCCTTTGTGTGTGGAGAATGTGGGAAGGGCTTCCGTGACAGCTCTTGCCTGATCATCCACCAGACAGTGCAAACTGGGGAGTGCCCCTACACGTGCTCAGTGTGTGGGAAGAGCTTCATCAAGAACTCCAGCCTGATTCTGCACCAGAGGATCCACACTGGGGAGAGGCCCTACAAGTGCAGGGAATGTGGGAAAAGCTTTAGGCAGAGCTGCCATCTGAATGCCCACCAGAGGATCCACACCGGGGAGAGGCCCTATAAGTGCAGGGAATGTGGGAAAAGCTTCAGGAGAAGCAGTGGGCTGATTCTGCACCAGAGGATCCACTCCAGGGAGAGGCCTTACAAGTGTGGAGAATGTGGGAAGAGCTTCAGCCAGAACTCCAGCCTGATTGCCCACCAGAGGATCTGCAGTGGGGACAGGCCATATGAGTGTTCTGAGTGTGGGGAGAGGTTTTTCAGAGCCAATACTGTCTCCTCAAGCATCAACAGATTCACACAGAATAGAGGCCCTTCTGCTGCCCTGACTGCAGGAAGGGCTTTAAGAAAAACTCCACCTTTGTCACCCACCAGCAGATCCACACTGGGGAGAGGCCCTGACAGTGTCCTAAGTGTGGGAAGAGCTTCTCCCAGAACTCTGCTGTGACCCAACACCAAGGGAGGCAGCAGTAAGGGATGCCCTACAAGTGCCCTGTGTGCAGGAAGAGTGTCGCCTTGATTTTTTAAGATTTTCTAAGCCTTCTGATGTTTACATTCTTGTAGCAAACTTTCTCACACACTTTCTGTAAATAACTTATTGTTTTGCATTCTTTTTTAGAAGAAGAAAAATTTGATGGACTGTTGGTTTGTCCAGTGTCATTGGAGAGGTGGCAATTTCACCCTCCAATCCACTGTCACTTTTAGAAAACTATAAATGTTGGAGTCAGAAAATAAACTTCCCTTTTTTCCCCCTTGAGAGCAGCAGTGTGTGCGCTCGTGTTGTTTTGTGTCCTACAGTGACAGGAAGAGCTTTGAGCGCTGCTTCAACTCCATCCCCCATTGGGGACCCCCACTGGATGGTCCACAGTGACCCTTGCTGGGCAGAGACTTGGTCATCCATGGTCCTGGTGATCCGTGTTGGGAAGACACCTGGCTGGTGGTCTCCACATCTTCCTGGCTTCCCTTGGGCACTTGGACACAGCCATAGAAAAATCCATTGGGATGCAAACTGACATCAGAATTTCATAGGGGACAGCACATTTTTTTTACTTTTGACACCAAAAAGTCTGACCTTTGGCATCCAATCCTTGCTTTGGGTGGCATCCAGGAATTCCAAATGGTGTTGGAGGTCTTTTCCAACCTGAATCATTCCATGATTCTAATTCTCTCTGGCCCACCAGCATCTTCCACAGCCAAAAGGTGATGGACTAGGGCAAAAAAAACAGGATTTTGGAGACAATGGAGTGGAAATCCCTCTTAAAACAGGTCATTTCTACCCACCCAAGCACATGGATCCTCAGCCAGCATGGACACGTAAATGCTTTTATTTTGGCCTTTATTTTCTCTCATTTTTCTTTGCCCTTCACCCAGCATTGGGGTAAATATAAAGACATTTAAATATCACACGGGTGGTGACATTGTGGTACATGGGTGGGGACATGTTAGGGATGGGGACAGGGACATGGGTGGGAACATGGCTGTGGATGGCGATATTGGGCATGGGGGGGTGTCACAGATAGAGATGGCGACATGGGGCTCTATGGCCATGGATGAGGACATGGGGGACATGGCCATGGATGGTGACACAAGTGGCCTAGGGGACAAGTCCATGGGTTGACATGTCCATGCCATGGGGTGTCCCATGGCCAAGGACAACACATCCCCACCACCACCATGATACTGTCCCTTTCATGCTACCATTTATTCCCTGCTCTTCCCCTGGCTGTGACACCCGCCTTGTGGGATGTCCCCATGTCCTGGTGACCCGTGTCACTCAGGCCACTCCCACCAGTGGCTCCAGCAGCAGCCAGAGCCCATCCTTGGCATGCAGGATCAGCTCGGGCTGGCGGCACAGGGGTGACCTCACGTTGTCCCTCCGCAGCACCAGCTGGGACGGTGTCAATGCCACTACCACCTTCATCTCAGCCATGGCAAAGCTCTGCCTGATGCAGTTCCTGCCACCACGTTCCCACTGTCACTGTCATCCCACTGTGAACCCAGCCAGGGACAGGGCTGGCACTTGGGGACACTCCTGTCCCCACTCCAGCACATACCTGGGGCCAGCAGAGAAGGAGATGAAGGATGGCAGGAAGGACTGTCCCTTGCTGTTCTCCAGACAACCTCAGAGGATTGAACACCTGGGGTGACACCGACACAGTCACACTGAGGGGACACAGCTGTCACCACTGTGGTGGCAGGGACACATGGAGGCCTTGAGAACAGTTAATAACAAGTCAATAACAGGATGAGAAAAACAAGTGTTAGTCTCAACAAGAAAACCACAGGTATCGGCAACAAAGAGGGGTTGGTGTGTAATCTGCAACCAATGATGAGCTCGGGTTTTGTAATATGTATAAGCTTAATTAACACCACTATAAAAGAGTGTAAGCTAGATCAATAAATCGGAGTTCGATGCTGATCAATTAGGATGGGTCGACTCCCTTCGCTTCCTCAAATGGTGACACCCGATGGTGATACGGCAATGCACCATGGAGAAGTGAAGATACGGCAATGCACCACGGAGGAGTGAAGACACAGCTCAGGTCCTGAGAAGCAGCCGGGACGGCAGAAAATGCGGAGAACAGAAAAAAAAAAAGCGGATAAAAAAGAAGCTGAGACGCGTCGTGCCTCGGGTGTCGTACAGGCGAGCCCGACTGATACGTGCTGCATGGACCTTGAAGAGGCTGCAACAGCGCTGACGATTTTAGGTATGAAAAGGCAAGCAGCATATGATTTATTTACTGCCTTTTTACAAAAAAGGCAGGTTAAGGGGATAGATTTGCAAACGGATTTACCAGGGCTTTTGGCTTATGGCTATGATAGGGGAGTTTCTATTAACCCCCATACAGTTCACGAGTTAACGGAGTGGCATAAATTCGGTGATTTATTATGGGAGGCTACTTTAGAGGGTGATAAAACTGCCTAGAAGTTAGGTAAATTATGGCATGTCGTTCGCAATGAATTACTGCAGTTTCAGGCTGAGAAAGAGGCTGCCCAGCAGGCTACCGCTGCTCATGGGTGTAATAAAGATTATGATCAGGACAGGGGATACGATCAGGATAGGGGATTACCATTAGCCCCTGCAATGAGGACGGTCTCATTACCTGCTTCGCCACCCTCTTCTGCTTTAAGCCAGGCTACACAGAGCGCTTCTGAGGCTTCCACACCCCCTGAACAACATGAACTATGGCCAAGACCACCCGATAATCTCCCGAAAATCAATGAGCCGATCCCTGGGGCGGAAAATGACCTAGCGGGGGCTATTGCAAGGGAGCGGAGGTTGGCCTGGGCTGCACTTGCCAGAGACACTTTGAAAAAGGGGGATGGGGAGCTTATCAGCGCTGCTACCCAGCTGGCTTGTCCTGTTATATTCAATCCGCAAGAAGGAGGGGGCATGCAGGCTACTATGACAGCCATTGACTGGAAATTGCTGTCTCAGCTGAGGTCTACTGTTAGTTTGGAGTGAAAAGTGAGCCAGCCAAACAGATGTTAGATTATATTTTTGATGCCAATCTTCTTTTGGTGAATGATTGTCATGAGATAGCTAAATTGATCTTTACTCAGCCTCAGCAATTGTTATTCAATGCTCATTGGCAAGGGCTTGTAAATGAATGCGTAGCACAGTTAGGGCTAGGCTTACAAGAACAGGCAAAGACCTCTCAAAATCAGGTGTTAGCTGCTCTTGGACCTCTTCAAACGTCAGCAACACTGCCTTCAACGCCTAGTTGGTGCCAGAGCCGCAGTGACCACGCACCAACAGAAGTCGTCGCTGCAGCATCAGCACCCTCTCGTGTCTCCAACCTGACACCACAGGGAGCCTCGGCTTGGAACCGGCAGCCGCCGTAGAAGTTATGCTGATGACCTGCACCCACGGAAGATCCCGACAGGGATTCACGGACCTATTGTTTTACAGGGTCACAAGGTGGGTGCTTTGCTTTTCGGAAGATCATCTGCATTGGGATTATTTGTTTTGCCTGGCATCATTGAAGTGGACTATATGTTATGGTGCATACTCTTTTCCCACCACTCCAAATTAACAAAGGACTGAGAATTGCTCAGCTGGTGCCACTTGAGCCAAATGACTAAGGGATTACAGACTATGAAAGGACAAGAGAGGGGGGAAAATGGTTTTGAATCCACTGGAGGACTTACTTTACTGGCTTTGAACCTTTCCGAGAGACCCAAGAAAAGGGTGGAAATGGAATTTCAAGGACAGAAAGGATCATTTTCAGGCTTGTTGGACACTGGAGTAGATTCCAGCAGTATTAGCCCTAGCCGTTCGCCTCCTCTCTGGGTTCGCATGAATGAAAAACAGCTAACAGCTTTCCTTTTCAGTAGTCCAATTACCACCTACCGTGCAATGCCTGATAAGGCAGGACATTATGGCTCAGTTGGGGGTGGTTTTAACCCTTTGGAGTAAAAGCCATTGCTTGGACTGTGGCTGAGGAACCTTGTGACATATACTGTAGAGATATTAGATGTGCTTTTAATGTATTAGATGTGCTTTTAATGCTTCTGCTTATTTTACCTTGTATTTTTAATTATATTCAAAATATGGCCAGTAGAATGATAGAAAAAACCTGGCAGACTAACCTCCTTGCGCAAAAAAGAAAAACGGGGAATTTGTTGGAGAATTTTGCTCAGACATGGCTTGAAGGAAAAAAGGCCATGAACATATACAGCTGGCTAAAAAATAAAAGGCAGCTGTGAGCAGCAAGTTCTCAGGCTTTTCCCTTAACAACAGTAAACACCATGTCCTTGAGGAAGTGATGAGAAAAAACATGGTAGAAAACATGGAGGCCTTGAGAACAGTTAATAACAAGTCAATAACAGGATGAGAAAAACAAGTATTAGTCTCAACAAGAAAACCACAGGTATCGGCAACAAAGAGGGGTTGGTGTGTAATCTGCAACCTATGATGAGCTCGGGTTTTGTAATATGTATAAGCTTAATTAACACCACTATAAAACAGTGTAAGCTAGATCAATAAATCGGAGTTTGATGCTGATCAATTAGGATGTAGTCGACTCCCTTTGCTTTCTCAAGGGACACCTCATAGGGTGGCCCTACCTCAGGCTTGGGCCAGAGGTCTGGGCTGTGGTGGGTCCTGTAGATGCTCATCAGGCAGATGACCCCTGGTGGGATGGGAATGGCCACTTTAGGGACAGCAGATGAGGGTTGGTGGTGACACTGGGGACACCCTGTCATACCCTTGGGGATGACATGGCCATCACGCTGGGGGATGTCCTTGGTGCAGCGCCGGGACACAGCAGTGACAGGATTGGCGTTTTTTACATCCTGTGACCTCCCTGTCCATGGGATGTTGTGTCAGGCACTGCGTGAAAAACGCCAATCACTTGTTTTTCAAAATTTTAGAAGTTTAATAGTAATAAAATGGTTATAAAAATAGCAATATTACTAGAGTGATAAAAATTTGGACAATTAGGATTTAGGACAATATGAGACAATAAAAACAAAGAGTTACAGACGGTCCGGGTACCTTTTTCTGGTACCCATTCAGCACCACAGCCACAAACAAAGGCACTGCACAGTTTTTTCCACCAAGATGCTTGAGCTTTACAACAGCAATTTCAGCTGTCAAACACAGAGGTTTGTAATATTGTTAGCATCTGTGCTGTCAAGGTCACGCTGCACCATTGCAGATGAGAGTGAACCCTCATGGACTGTGTGCTTTGCAAATCTGGCAAATTGATGTCACACACATCCCTGATTTTGGCCGTTTAAAACACACCCACGTCTCAATTGGCACCTTTTCCTCAGCAATATGGGCTACAGTACACACAGAGGAAAGGGGACTGGGTGCCATGGTACACTGGCAATCAGCTTTTGCAGCCTTGGGCATTCCTCAAACCATCAAAACTGATAAAGGGCCTGCTACACTTCCCAGAAAACCAGGCAATTTCTACAGCTCTGGGGTGTATCACACCAAGCCAGCATCCCTCATTTACCAGCTGGACAAGCAATAGTGGAAAGAGCACATGGTGCCTGAAAAGGTATAGTTAATAAACAAAAGGGAGGTATGTGGTGAGGGCCCACAGAGTAGAATAGCTAAAGTTCTATGCACATTAAATCACTTAACAGTATTAGGAAAATCCCTGAACCCAGTTATGCTAAATCACTCCTTATCAATGCAATCGTGTGATGTTCAGCTGCCCAAATCCAAGGGAATGGCACGAGACCTCCTTACCAATACATGGGGGGGCTCCCTGGGATCTCATTACCTGGGCTTGGGGACATTCATGTGTTCCAACAGACAGTGGGACACATTGGGTACCTGCCAGATGCATCCAGCCTGCACTGCATCCTGACAGCACCTCCTGATAAACCCTCAGCAGACACAGAGCCGTGTGATCAGTGATTGGTGACAACCTCATGGAAATCTGGGACTGCAGTTCACATAAAGATTCATCTGTTTACAAATTATTCCCCTGTTTACAAACTGTTTTCCTTGTCTACAGATTGTTTCCTAGTTTTTGTGTTTGTTTTTCTTTCTTTAATAAGGGTTGAATGATTCTTGTTCTTACAGACTGTTTTATTTTCTTCAAGGCTTAAATGGTTTGTTGTTTTTACAAATAAGTTGCAATCTGTAACCTATAAGCCTAATGCCTGGGGCATATTTACCTGAGCTCTCCCCTAGCAGTTCCTGGACATAAATGCTGCAGCTATAATGCAAATCAAAATTTATAGAAAAGAAAGGGTGAGATGTTGGTGTCACCTTGCCAGCCCCTGGGCTCAGTGACAAGAGCTTTAGCCAATTTGATCTCTCATAAGCCTGCAGACATCTCAGTGGCCCAGGACCCAAAGGGGTGTGGAGTTCAAACCAATGACAGCATCCAGACCAGGCCTCTCAAATGCTCTATATAAAGGAGGGAGTGGAAAACAAAACCCTCTCTTGCCACACAAACATCAGGGTGAGTGGTGTCTGTCTCCTGTGCCCCTCACCCTCCACATGTCACCTAACACAGAGGCAGATCCAGCTCTGGATCACCTCCATGCAGGTGAATCCTGGTGTGTGATCCATGCTGGAATCTCATGGATCCTCTCATTCTGCAGAAACAGGCAGAGAAACCAATTGCTTGATCACAGGTACAGAGGGGAATCTGTGCGGGATTCCAGAAGGGATATAGGGCAGGATTCCAGACCAGGGCATGATTCCAGATCAGGATCAGGTAGAATTCTAAAGTGTATCTGGGCTGGATTCCAGAGCAGGATCAGGTGGGATGGATGGGGCAGCATTGGAGTGGGATTCCAGAACAGGATTGAGGGGATTCCAAAACAGATCAGGTGGTGTTGATAGAGCAGGACTGGGGTACAAGGGATGCAGTAGGATCTGATGGGATCCTTGCTCTCTGTGGGCTCTTCAGCCAGATCCAACCCATGGCGACAGAGACAGGGTGACACCAACTCTTACTCTCATCACCAGCTGAATGATCCATGGTGCAGGTCCAACCCCTTCCCTCTCCCTGCAGAAAGCCACAAATTGCTGGCAGAGTTCATCCTGCTGTTCCCACTCATCACACAGCAGCCCTTCCCAACAGACTGACTTCCTGTTTTCCCATGTTTTGAACACAAGAATTACAGTTGTTCAAAATGTTTTATTTCTCATGTATAAATACCCTGGTTTGGGCAATAAATCTCAGTCCCATCCTCCAGTGCCCAGCACTTCCTCTCAGGGAATGAGGAATAGAAAAGGGGACATTGGGAACTGGGATAAAGACACTGGGGATGGGGACACTGGGAAAGGACTGGGGACACCAGGAACTTGGAGTGAGCACAGCAGGAGTGAGATGAGGACGTGACACCCATGCCCAGATCCATTCCTTGGGATTGATTTTCCACCCTGTGCCCCATGTCCAGGAGCAGACATGGGGACCAGGGATCATGGGGACATGGTGGATACAGGGGATACACACACATCCAGGGAATGGGCAGACCTGGGGGACACAGTGGGGACATGGGGGACACAGGGAGTTGGGATCCTGAGGATGTGGGGAGAAGAGATTCACAGGACACTGTGACTGGGGACACCAGGAGTTGGCTGGTGACACAAACACCGGGAATGAGGACACTGGGGCTGATTCCCCTTTATTCCCTGCCAGATGCAGCCCCCTTCTCGCTGCCCATCCCGGGGCCCTCGGGCTGCCCAGTGCTGCCTCCTCCAAGGAGCAGGCGGCTGTAGGTGCCGCGGCGTTCCCGCAGCTCCACTGGTGTTCCCGTCTCCATCACGGCCCCGCGCTCCAGCAGCACCAGGCGATCGGCCCCGTCCAGCACCCGCGGCTGGTGGGACACGACCAGCACGGTCTTGGCCAGCCCAGTGCGCACCCAGCGCTGTGCCTGCGGCCAGAGAATGCTCTCATCCCAACCCATCCAGCTCAGAGAACACTCATCCCAACCCATCCAGCTCATCCCAACCCATCCAGCTCAGAGAACGCTCATCCCAAACCATCCAGCTCAGAGAACTGCCATCCCAAACCATCAAGCTCAGAGAACTCCCATCCCAACCCATCCAGCTCAGAGAACCCTCATCTCAACCCATCCAGCTAGAACACTCATCCCAACCCATCCAGCTCAGAGAACGCTCATCCCAACCCATCCAATCAGAGAACGCTCATCCCAACCCATCCAATCAGAGAACCCTCATGCCAACCCATCCAACTCAGTCCTACCCTGTCCCACCTGATCCCACCCAGTCCCGACCAACCAATCCCACCCCACTCTCAGTCCCACCCTAATCCTATCATCCTGTTCTTACCATCTCCCTGTTCTCCATCCCATCCCCATGCCCACTATGCCATCCTGCCCACACTATCCCCATTCCCACTGTCCCATCCCATCCTACCACTCCAACCCTTCTCATTGCACTCCATCTCTGTCCTCATCCCAGCATTCCCATCCCCTTCATTCCCACCCCATCCCACCCCACCCTATCGTATCTCCTTGTCTTCATCCTTTGATTCTACTTTCCTGCCATCCTACACCCCTGGTCTCTATCCCATCCTACTATCCTGTCCTATTTCTCCACCTTGTTGACCCACACCACCCCATCCAATCCCTGTCTTCATCACATCATTCCCACTCCATGCCAATCATTATCCCTTATTGCCACTACCTCATCCCACCATCCCATTCCAGCCATCCCAGCCATCCCATCATACCCCATTTTCACCAACTGCACCCCTATCCACACCAACCCCCTCCATCCCACCCCACTCACCGCTCCATCATCTCCATCATCCAGCGCCTCGTCGAGGATGAGCACGGCTGGACGCCGGAGCAGAGCCCGGGCCAGGGCCACACGGCGCCGCTCCCCCGCCGCCAGCGGCCCCCCGCGCTCCCCCACCTCTGTGGGAGCGACCACAGGGGATCAGTGGGGTGCAGCCCTGGAGTTCTCCCCTCTTCTCCCACCCCCCACACTCCGCCACCTCTGCGGGGGGACCCTGGGATCAGTGGGGTGCAGCCCTGGAGTTCTCCCCTCTTCTCCCACCCCCCACACTCCCCCACCTCTGTGGGAGCGACCACAGGGGATCAGTGGGGTGCAGCCCTGGAGTTCTCCCCTCTTGTCCCACCCCCCACACTCCCCCACCTCTGCGGGGGGACCCTGGTGTCGCCTTCTGATGCAAGGCGAGGTGACCTGGTTCTGAGGAAACGGCACGGCGACCCAAACTCTCCAGGGTCACTCGGGCCAAGAACACACACGGACACCAGTATGGTGGACGGTTCAAGACCTTTATTGTCCCGTTTCGTCGGGTTTTATACCGGGAAAGTTTTTTCCCTACGTCAGGGGGCTTTACTTTACTGTAATTGGTTAGTAAGGAGTAGAAAGTTACTAATGTTAGGGGGGACTACATTCTTGGGTGATCCCTTATCACTAGAAGTTAGGGGGAGAGGAGCTCTACTGCTTTCCGTAACATCGCGAGATTTTCCGAACGCCTGACCCTATCTACTACATCTCCCCCCCCTTTTTTACAAATGAACGAAGTAGTCATATACATAGGTACTGAGCTGAGGCATAGGGTTGTCGACAGAGAAAGGGGTTCGGTGAACCTGAGTAGAAAATCTTGTGACTGGCAGTGTTCTCCGGTCGAATTCACAGCAGTGAATTGCCGGCCTATGAACAGGATGTTGGCCCGTTCTAGGCGGGTCTGAATGAATGAGATCAGCTTGTTCAGCAGGCATGGTCCGAAGGTGACAGCTAAAAGTAGCATTGCCAATGGACCTGTTAGGGTAGAAAGTAGGGTGGTTAGCCATGTTGATCGATTGAACCAGGACTCGAACCAACCCTGTTGGGCTTCCCTGTCTCTCTGTCTCTGAGCCAGTTTGTTTCGGAGTTCTGCCATGGAGTCTCTCACGACTCCCGTGTGGTCTGCATAGAAGCAACACTCCTCTTTCAAGGCGGCACACAGGCCCCCTTGTTGCATGAACAGGAGGTCTAGTCCTCGCCTGTTCTGCAAGACCACTTCTGAGAGTGAGGAGACTGACTTCTCTAAAAAGGAGATGGATTTCTCGATCCTCTGTGGGTCCTCGTCAATTGTTGTCTGCAGCTGTGACAGTCCTTGGTGCTGGGTCGCTACGGCTGAGACACCCGTGGCTGTTCCTGCTGCTCCTGGGCCCAGCAGCATTGCGACAGCTACACCTGTTGCTATTTCTCTTTTGTGGAGCCGGCTGGGCTCCTCAAAATGGCGATACACCTCTTCATCTGCGCGGCACAGGGCCCTAGGAACAATCAGAACTTGGACACAACAGTCGTTAGAGTCATTGAATTTGGCAAGGAACACACAGGGACTCACTCCAGATCGCTGGCAAACCCACATCCCAGGTGCGGATGGGACTACCCACTTACTGTTTTTCCCGTTGGGTTTGACTACTTTGGTGCAGACGTTGCTTTTCTGCCTAGCTAGGGTTGCATTGCCAAAGCATCTGCCTCTGCCTGTGACTTGACTCAGGGTGATTCCTTTGCGGGGGGTGTCCCATCTACATTGGTTGGGTGCATCTGCTGTGGGGTAACTGAAGGGAGTGTTTAAAGCGACTCCTTTGTAAAAGGGAGATTCGACGTTGTAACAGAGCCAGCAGGATTTGGTTAGGTAAGGGTTGGATTCGTTCAGGGATAGGAAGGTAGCTTCTAACATACGAAGGATTGGATCTAAATCTGACTCGGCTAAATGGTCTACCTGAAAGGACATGTGTATGGAGTGTGGGGAATTGGGGTCTACCTTTGGCCGTCCTGGAAACAGGTCGGTGATGCAGAGCACGAAGGATGGGGTGTTCGGTGTGGTGATTTCTGTGAGCACCTTGTCACTACTAAGGTGTTGCGTGACCCACTTGAACGGCTGATGGGGGTAGTGGTCTGGGCTGACTTGCCCTCTGGCAACAAGCCCCAACAGCAAGATCACACAGAAACACCATTGATGCCTGGGTCTCACCCGTGCGGGTCTCTCGGGTGCTGCCTGACGGCTTGGTGGTCTGTCGCTTTCGTCTGGAACCGGGATGTACGCTTCACGAGGACATCCCACGAGCAGGTCCTGTAAACAGAAACTCGCAACTCTCGTCAGTCTTATTCTGCTCGCTATGGAGGTCCGGCTTAATTGGCTTAAGTGGACACCACCTGATTTGCCGTCCCTTTTGACAGCTGCGTACCCCCTCCCCGTGAGCATCGGCCTCCGGCCCCGTTCCCATTCGCCTAGCTCGTTTCTAATTACCACCTGTGGGCCCCCTGCTCCTGTTTCTGCTCCCAGGCCTTCTGATCCTCCCTTTCTCATCTGCTCCAGTCGCTCCAGCTGCCTCTGGCCCTCCTGGTACAGCTCCTCAGTCCTCAATGCCCGCTCCTCTGCATTCTGCTCCGTCTGTTTCACAATGCCCTGCTGGGCTCTCATCAGCTCCTGCTTCCTCTGGCGCTCCAGCTCCTCCTGGACCTCCATGTCCTTCTCTCGCTCTATTTCCATCATCTTGTTCAGGCGCCTCTCTTCCTCCGTCAGTTCCTCGAGGATCGTCTGCTTCTCCAGGACTTGCCTGTCCCAGATCATGTCGGACTTGGCACTGAGGAACAGCGCATTCAGTTCCCACACATCTTCCTCCTCTTCCGGCTTCATCCTTGTCGCTCGCTGCGGCAGCTTCTGCTTCCCCTGCTGCAGCTCTTCATCCACGTCTCTCCCGTGGTCCCTCTCGTCCTCCAGCTCTGCCTTTGCTTCTTCCAACATTAGGGCTGCTGCTGATGTTGACACTCCTGGTCCCTTTTTTGTGTGAAGCGTTAAAGCCACCGACTGAGTGCTTTTCCACGCCCGGGACTGCCCTCCCACTCCGTTCACTGGAGGGACTTCTTTGAATTGCCAGTGTCCGGGCCAATGTGCTTGGGGAAAAATCGTGCAGTCTGATCCCGTGTCTGCCCAGAACTGAAACCCTATGACGTAGGGATGCTGACTGCCGTAAAGGCGGCATGTCCCCCACACCATCAGGGGCTCCTTCCCTATTCTCATGGCCAAGGCCACCCAGGGATCCCACGCTGGGGCGTCCCCTGCTGTTCCCGTGACTCCGGCGCGGCTTGTGGCAGTGGGGGGTGCGAAAGCATTACTGGTGGTGTTGTGCAATTCTGGCACTGCGTTGTATGTGGGGATGTAAAATTGACTGCTCCCTGTGGGGGCATGGGGTACGAGGGCCCCCTGCCCCACTGGGGGTCGCTGTAGCTGGGCCGCTGCACATTCCAGGTGGGAGGGGGCTGAACACGGCCCGGCCACCCCCTCCCTCCCCCGTTTCCCTGGAGCCTGGATCTGCATTCCTCAGCTAAATGTCCCATCTTCCCACATGCCCAGCACGGTCCCCTAAGTTCTCCTTCTCGTGGTGGAGCAGCTGCTGATAGGCGCCTTGGCTGGGGACAGTTTGCTGCCACGTGGCCTGCCTGGCCACACTCAAGGCATGCCATCGCACTGGTTATTGCGGTGTGAACTGCTGCTTGGATGGGAGCAAGGTGTTCCTCCTTTTCCACGTGTCTGATCATGTCGGCTATGTTAGCCCCAGGTGGCAGTGATCTTAAAATGTCCTTGGTGGCTGAATTGCATTGCTGGCGTAGGCAGTCTGCCAGCACGGGACCCTTCGCCTCTGAGGGTAATGAGGAGGAATCTAATGCTGCCTGCAGCCTGTCCACAAACTGAGTGAAGCTCTCACTCTCACCCTGTTTTATGGTGGACCACGGGGCAGGTTTAGCCACTACTTTGGAAGCAGAACTAATGGCCTCTCGGGCAGCCCGGGTGGTTGTCATAACTTCATGGGCCCTTAATCCCTCAGCCTGGGCCTGGGGGCTGATCATAGTGGGGTCTTTACCCATCAATCTCTGTATACTAGAGCCGTGTAGTGGATGATCAGGTCCCGTTATCTGGGCTAGCTCCTTTGTGCATTGATCCTCCCACTCTTGTTCAAAAACAATCATTCCTGCCCCATCGAAAATCATCCTACACGTCTGTTTGATGTCAAAGGGAAGCATGTCATGCCCCCCAAAAACCCCGTCTATGAGTGTGTTAACCATGGCAGAATTAATTCCCTTGTCTGCAATCGCTTTAACAATTGCCTGCACATCTTTCGGATTGACCGGTGAATAGGTCCTTTGGTTTCCGCCTGCCCCCCCCACACGGACAGGGAACACTAGCTTAGCTGAAGGGGTGTACTCGGCGCAGGCTATCTTTATTTTTCGCCAGTCTGTAAGCGGGGTCAGGTCTTTCTCCGATGACCCCTTCACCCATGCGGGAGCGCTGTGACTGGAGACTTTATATGCTGCTGTTCTCCCTTTGTTAAGGCTAGTATCCGAACCGGAGCTCCCCAACTCCCTCTCGGACTCGTCCCGGCTCGGGTTTGAGTCGGAGTCAGATGTGGATTGGCCGAGCACTTCCGCGCTGCTCTGCCTTTTTCTCGGGCTCCGCCCCCCCCCCCACCTGCGGAGGGCGGACTGTTCCCTCCCCCTGGGGTCCCCCCGCCTCCTGCTGGGGGAGGTCCTTGCCTTATGTGGGTTTAATTTGGATAGAGCGCTCTGATTGGTCTCACCCTCCACCGCGGGGAACGCCCCCCCTCCCCGCTCTCCCGCGCATGCGATGTTAGGCGCGCTGACTCCATTTCCGCCCTTTTCCCCCTCTTCTCTTCCGCCCTGACCATGCGGTCGGTCGCCATTTTCGAGCCCATACGGCGGCGGAGAGATCGTATCGATCCGGGCGGTTTCTGACCGTCCCGCCGCTTCCCGCGCCTCCTCCGCCAGCCCCCCCCAAAAACACTGCGCCCGTTGCTCTGCCTCCTGCGTCGGGTCGGCAATCGGCGGGGGGGAGATGGGTAGAGGGGCCGCGGTTTTGTTGAGGGGCTCCGGGGGGGGACTGGGATCCGGCGGGCTCCACGGGGGGGTTGGGGGGTCTCCCGGGGGTTCTGGGCTGGGGTTCGGGGGGAGGTGGGACGTGCCTAGCCCCCGCACATCCCCGTCTGCAATCTGATCACTTTCCGGGGTGGTCTGTGTCGCTGCCCCCACCCCTAGCTGCGGAGTAGCTATTAAGCAGCTTCTGGCAGCTTTCCAGGTTTCTTGCTCTTCTCGAGCTTTTTGCAGAGCCCGGATGACTCTGCCCCACGATTTTAGGGCTTTCCCCGAGCCCGAAGACATGGTATCCTCGGCCAGGGTTTTCGTACAATTATCCCACACCTCCGGGTGTAAAATATCCCCGGGGCTCTCTATAGCCCCCAGCTTAATCAATCTCGACAATGCGAGAGTCGTATCTTTAAGCTTACAATCAGTTCCCCATCGTGTGCACACTTCACTTACGACCTTTGTTATAGCTTCCATGATTCGAGGGCGTCCCCTCCGCTGCACAAGGCCAGCTGTGCAGCCGCCGTTCTCTGTCCAGGCGATACCCGTTCCCCGGGCACTGGTTCGATCCCGGGTTTCCGGCACCACTTGTCGCCTTCTGATGCAAGGCGAGGTGACCTGGTTCTGAGGAAACGGCACGGCGACCCAAACTCTCCAGGGTCACTCGGGCCAAGAACACACACGGACACCAGTATGGTGGACGGTTCAAGACCTTTATTGTCCCGTTTCGTCGGGTTTTATACCGGGAAAGTTTTTTCCCTACGTCAGGGGGCTTTACTTTACTGTAATTGGTTAGTAAGGAGTAGAAAGTTACTAATGTTAGGGGGGACTACATTCTTGGGTGATCCCTTATCACTAGAAGTTAGGGGGAGAGGAGCTCTACTGCTTTCCGTAACATCGCGAGATTTTCCGAACGCCTGACCCTATCTACTACACCCTGGGATCAGTGGGATCCCAGCACGAGAGGTTCCCCCCCTTTCCCCTACCCCCCACACTCCCTCACCAGTGTGTGAGCAATCCCATGGGATCAGTGGGATCTGACCTGCGTGAGCAATCCCATGGGATCAGTGGGATGTGACCTCAGGGATCCCCCGCACACCCCACCATGTGCCACCCACTCCGCTCTCCCATCGCTGCCAGAGGATCCTGAGATCAGGGGGATGTGCCCCAGGGGTGCCCGATCCATCCCCCTAGCTCTCACCAGTGTCCCAGCCCTGCTCCAGCCCCTGGATGAACTCCATGGCTCCAGCAGCAATGGCAGCCTCCCGCAGCTCTGACTCTTTGCAGTGCTCCAGCCCCAGCAGGATGTTCTCACGGATCGTTCCAGAAAACAGGACGGGATCCTGCTCCACCAGCACCACCTGCCCCAGCCCCAAGCCCTATGATGCTGTCTTGGCTCCTGGTGTCCCCACCCCTGTTCCATGACCCCATGCCACCTTGGTGTCCCCATAGTGTCCATCCCTGATCCCATTCTCCCCATCTGTGTCCCCAGTGTCCCCACCCCTGACTTCCCACTTTTCCCATCCCCATTCCTTTCATCCCCATCCCATTTCCCAATGTTCCTATCCCATTTCTTGTTGTCCCCACCCTATTCCTGATGTCCCCATCCTCTTCCCAGTATCCCCATTTCTGCTCCCATGATCCTGTGGTCCCAGTTCCATTTCATTGTTTATTGCAGACATCTTCTATGGAAAATCCTTTCCTTAGGATTTTTCCTCCTGAGAAGCTGAGAGGCCTCAGGAACAAAATGTAAACATTGATTATCTGCTACTGTGGAATGCAACGGGTGCATCTGTGATGGGCCCATGTTGGATGTTTGTAATTAATGGCAAATCACAACCCAGCTGGCGCAGACAGAGAGCCAAGCCACAAGCCTTTGTTATCATTCTTTCCTATTCTATTCTTAGCTAGCCTTCTGATGAAATCCTTTCTTCTGTTCCTTTAGTATACTTTTAATGTAATATATATATCAGAAAATAATAAATCAAGCCTTCTGAAGCATGGAGTCAAATCCTTGTCTCTTCCCTCATCCAAAAACCCCTGTGAACACCATCACAATTGTCCCCTGACCCCTGTCCCCATTTTCCCCATTCCATGCCCAGTGTTCCCAGTGTCTCTGCTGTCCCACCTTGCGGTGCAGGTACTGGTGTTCATACTCTGGCAGCGGGATCCCATCCAGCAGCACCATCTGCTGCCAGGATCCCGCAGGCACCCCAGCAGCGCCACGGCCGTGCTCTTCCCGCTGCCATTGGGCCCCGCCAGCGCCGTCACCTCCCCGGAGTGCACCTCAAAGCTCACGTCCTGTGGGATGGGGACAGGTGTGAGAGTCTGTCTGAAATATTCCTCATCTGCCTCACCATCATCATTGGGGGACCACTGAAGAGTCCCCACTGTCTAAAATCTCTGGTTCTGAAGGAGAAAGTCACATGCCAACAAGGCCCCGAGACCTGAGAGCATTGTTAAGCTGTTGTCCACAGGTGTATTTACTATATGCTACACTGAGCCCAATGAGAAGAAGAAGGGGGCACCTTGCCTTTTTGCAACAGTAGCCTTGGAAGCTGTCCCCTCTTTGCCTGGCTGGACTTCTCCTGAGTTTTGGGTGGTCCCCCACAAAAGACCCTTCACTCTTCTTACAACTGCCGTGACAGACGGACTGAGATGTAAGAAGCCTCTCCATCAAAGACCAAGACATGAAACCCCCATGTGTAAAGGCCCCCCACACTCTTTCCAAGGACTGGGACTGAGACCCTCAACCTGGGAGAGGTGTGTGGGGCAGGCAAGCTAACCAAAGCAAGATGGATGTTGCAGGTGTGAGCAGTGGACCATGAAAACAATGGCTCACGCCCACTGCTGAACATGGACTGTGTGTACCCCTTTTCCAAACATTATTCTTTCCTCCCCGAAGATACAATAAACTACCTTTGACTCAGTTGCAAAATCCATTCCCCTTCCCCCATCGCAAAAGAGTATAATTGGGGTCCAGATGGACTGCAACCCTGAGATCTCCCCGATGTAACAGGCGGATCCTCGACTGGACTGGACCAAAGGATTTCGTCTCTGCATTTGGTAGCTATATCCCCCTCCTTCTCTCTCTCTTTTCTCTCTCTATCTTTTTCTCTCCCTTAATCTCTCTGTTGGATTTTGTTGTGGTCATTCAATAAAGCTGCATTTGTTTTATTACTGCAAACTCCCTGTGCCATGTTGGTTTTTTTGCACCCTGAGATCAATCCATGAACTATCAAGAAACCCGTTCGTAGGGATGGATTGTGACAGCAGGTGATGCCAAAATTCCCACCCCTGGGAAACCCCACCTCCCCCCAGACCCACCTTCAGCACAGGGTGCTCTGGATTTCCAGGATATGTGAAGGAGACCTTCTGAAAAGTGAAATGGCCCTGAAGCTCGGGGGGCTCCCGCGTCCCCCCGACATTCCCTGCGGGTTTCCGATCCAGGTATTCCCAGATCCTCTGTCCAGCAGCTGCGTTGGTCAGGAATTCATTGAAGCTGTAGAACAGCACCTGGGGAGAAGGAAGGGGGTGGCACCAGGATGGACAGAAGCACAGTCGGATGGACAAACACGTGCATTCCATGGGATCACCTGGGTATGGCTACCAACTCTGTCCTGGTACAGCAGGAAGGTGACGAGGACCCCAGGAGTGATGGATCCGTCACGGAGCTGCTGGTGGCTCCAGCACCATGACCCGGATGGACAGTTTGATCACCTGTAGGTGGGACAGGGATATTGCCGCCCCCAACCCACTCCTGGTGTCCTCATTCCATCTGCCCTCATTCCAACCCACTCCTGGTGTCCCCATTCCATCTGCCCCCAATCCACTCCTGGTGTCCCCATTCCATCTGCCCCCAACCCACTCTTGGTGTCCTCATTCTGCCTGTCCCCATCCCACTCCTTTGTGTCTTTATCTCTGTTCCTGGTGGCCTCATCTCTGTTCCTGGTGTCCTCATTCCAGTTCTGGTGTCCCCATCTCACTCCTGATGTCCCTATTCCTGATCCTGATGTGTCACAGACATATTTTCTGAAAAATCTTTTCACCAGGATTTTTCTCCTGAGAAGCTGAGAGGCCTCAGAAACGAAATGTAAACAATAATGATCTGCTGCTGTGGAATGAAGCAGGTGCATCTTTGATTGGTCTCATGTGGTTGTTTTTACTTGATGACCAATCACAGGTCCAGCTGTGTCAGACTCTCTGGTGAGTCACAAGATTTTATTATTCATTCCTTTCTAGCTTTATAATGTCTCCTTTCTCTTTCTTTAGTATATGATTTTCTTTTCATATAATATATATCATAAAATAATTTTGTCTCTTTTCTCATCCTGGGGACCTGCAAACACCACCACACTGATGTTCCCAACCTTTATCCCAGTGTCCCCATCCTGTTTCTAATGTCACCATCCCCATTCCTGCCATGCCTGTTCCTGAACTCAATGTCCCTGTTCTGTTGTCCCCATTCCCGGTGTCCCCATTGTACTCTGAGTGCCCCCATTTCAGCTGCTGGTTTCCCATTCCTGGTCCCAGTGTCCCCATTCCCAGTGTCCCCATTCCCAGTGTCCCTGTTCTGTTGTCCCCATTCCTGGTGTCCCCATTGTACTCTGAGTGCCCCCATCTCAGCCGCTGGTTTCCCATTCCTGGTCCCAGTGTTCTCATTCCCAGTGTCCTCATCCCTGATCCTGGCATCCCCATTCTCTGCTGTTCTGATTCCCAGTCCCCCCTGACCCTGTAGACAAAGACGACGATTGCCAGCTCCAGTTCTATCTGCTCCTTCAGCCTCAGCTTGTTGGAAAAGAAATGAAATTTAGCAAAATGTTTAATTATAATGAGTTGTGTGAACTGGTTTGTTAAAAAGTAGTTTTGTAGCCATTGAAAGTGTGTTGGGTTTTGTGTGTAACCTAGCAGGTAGTCTTAGGGATTTAATAAATAATTAAACTAGTGCAGGAAAGTAAGAATGCTAACCTGTCTGGAGGCAGCATACAATGCTCTTAAAATAAGATAAGCAGAAGATTAATGATCTTGTTTGTGAACCAAGGAATGTATCACAAGGGGTGTGTGACTAGGCAAGGGGAACGGGGAACTGTTTCTTGGAGGCTAGGCAAGGGGAACGGGGAACTGTTTCTTGGAGACTTTGTTGTGAATCGCATGTATAAGAGGGAAGCACCCATACGTGAATTTGGGGGCTCGGGTTTTTGGGACGTGAGTCCCCCAGCTCCCCAGGCCCTTAATAAAGCACCCACAAAACTTATCCGAGTTTTGTGTCATTTATCAATTGGGCAACAGTTTTCTGGCGACCGCGGCAGGATTCCGAAGGTTGCTGGGGGGGTTCGCGTCCCAATCCACTCCAAGCCGGCACCGAGCACTTCTCGGGGAGACATCGGTCGTGCCCGACCCCCCCGCGCCTGTTGGACAACTGCCAAGGTAAGCCCAAAGGTGCTTTATATTGGAAAAAGGTGATAATTGGATTTGGATTTGGTGGTTGGTAGAAAAGCCTAGGCTCCGGCCATAAGACGTCTAAGGACGCAGGACCGGAACTCGCCTCCTGTTTGTTTTAGGGAAGGACGGCGAGAAGGTATATTGGTTTAAGGTATATTGGTTTATTGGGATTAATAGTGGAATTAAAGGTTGTAATATGATGTCTTTTAAAACTTTTAAAACCTTAGTGCAAGCCAATGGTAAAATACCTGGAAATACACCATTAGGTTGTATATTGAAACGGTGGAAAAGTGAGGGGTATTATCAAGAATTGGATAAAAGCAAAGTGATAGATTATTGTAATCATTGGTGGCCTGAATATGAGATTGGGGAAGCGGGATGGCCGGTGAATGGTACACTGGAATTGGGGATAATGGAATCTTTGATGCAATTTTTAAGGAGAAATGAGAAATGGGATGAAATACCATATTTGGATTTGTTTTTCGTTTTGTACCAGAAAGAGGAATGGCAAAAGGACTGTGGTATTTTGGTTTTAGAAGTGAATGATGAGAGGGAGTGTGTGGGATGTAAAGAAAGAAAGGAGCGTAATTTGTATCCTTCAGTCGAGGAAGATTTGTCTTATTGTACAGCACCTCCGAGGGTTCCGGTTGCTCCTAATGTGCCCCCTGCTCCCCCTGCGGATATAGCTATAAAAACAGGATCTAGAGAGAGTGATAGTGATGGTGGTGATGGTGAAAAGAATGAGAGTGTTAAAAGAACTCCGTTAGCAGGGCGGACTCGCAAGGGAAGGAAGGGGCAGAAGGGGCCACAGTTAATTGCACGGTTAAGGGAAGCTGTGGGACCACAGGGAGAAAGGATACTTATAAAGGTGCCTTTCTCCCCCGGGGATTTGGTAATATGGAAGCAATCAGCGGGGAGTTATCGGGAGGATCCTGAAAGGGTGGCAAGGGTGGTTAAAATGGTAATAAAGATTCAGAATCCAGACTGGAATGATTTACAGGTATTATTAGATACTATAATGGATTCCACGGAAAAGGAAATGGTTATTAGAGCCACTAGAGAAAAGGCTTATGAGGAAATTCGGTTGAGACAACTAAATGAGACAGTTGATGAATTGGTACCAAGTGAGGAACCTAAGTGGGACACAAACTCTACGGGAGGAATAAGGGCTGTAAAACGATATCAGGAATTGTTGGTGGAAGGAATTAGGACAGGAATACCTAAGACTATGAACTGGTCTAAGTTGTATTCGGTCAAGCAGGACAAGAATGAGTCTCCGTCTGCCTTTTTAGAACGATTAAAAGACATGGCTCGGAAGTTTACTAATTTAGATGTAGAGGATCAATCAGGAAAACTTCAATTGGCATTGTTGTTTATGAGGCAATCACAAGAGGATATTAGGAAAAAGTTACAAAAGCTGGAAGGAGAGGATACTAGGAGTTTGGATAAAATGCTGGAGGTAGCGTGGAAGGTATACAACAACAGGGAAAAAGAAACTGCAAAAAGACAACAAGCTAGTATTCTGGCTGTAATGCAACAGACAGGAGCAGGAGGAAGACCCATTAGGGGTCGAGGTTGGGGAGGAGCTAATCGCAGACAGAGGGGGATGGCAAGAGGTCGGGAAGGATTTGGGTTTGCACCTAACATGGGGAGGTTGGATCCAAACCAGTGTGCGTTTTGCCGACAATTGGGACACTGGAAAAATGAATGCCTGGTTAGAGGAGGTATGGGCATGGGAAACATGGGATTAAGGACAGGTCCAATGGAGAACGCTCCTGTGGGAGGACTTACGGGAGGATCAGCAGAGGCCGCTCAAGCACTAGTTTTGGGAAACTATCAGAATCAAAGCTGACTAGAAAAGGATTTGAGGGTAGTTTTAGAAATAGATGGAAAGGATCAAGAATTTATGGTAGACACTGGAGCTACGTATTCTGTACTCAATAGACGATTGGGACCTTTGAGTGACACAACGGTACAGGTGGTGGGGGCAACAGGGAAGCTAGAGGAACAACCATTTTTACAACCTTTAAATCTTAGGTTTTGGGGGAAGGAATTAGATCACCAATTTTTGTATATGCCAAACTGCCCCACACCCCTTCTTGGTAGAGACCTGTTGTCCCAACTTAATGTGAAAATAATATTTGAAGGGGGAAGGGTGAAATTGGAAATACCTGAGGAACAAATAGCAGGCATTTTTGTGATCAAGGAAGTGGATGCCTCTCCTATTCCAGAAGAAATTGAGCAGGCTGTAGTGCCCTGGGTATGGGAGTCAGGGGTCCTCGGAAAATCTAAAGCTGCGCAGCCAGTAAAGGTGGAACTAAAGGAAGGGGCCCGACCAGTGAGGATAAAGCAATACCCCTTGAAGCTTGAAGCAAGGAGGGGAGTAGCCCCGTTAATTAAACAATATTTGGTTCAAGGAATATTACAGGAATGTGAATCGGAGTATAATACTCCAATTTTTCCAGTAAAGAAACCTAATGGTAAGTACCGTTTGGTACAGGACTTAAGGGCTATTAATGAAATAGTGAAAGACATACATCCAGTTGTTGCTAATCCTTATACCTTGTTAACATCTGTATCGGAGGAGTTTAAATGGTTCTCAGTGATTGACCTTAAAGATGCCTTCTTCTGCATCCCACTGGCAGTAGAGAGTAGGAAATATTTTGCCTTCGAGTTGGAGAGTCCTGATTTTGGGAGAAAGAAGCAGCTTACGTGGACCAGAATCTCACAGGGATTTAAAAACTCCCCTACTATTTTTGGAAACCAACGGGCCAAGGAGGTGGAGGAATGGAAGATAACCCAGGTAACAATATCCCCATCCTTGTATGTAGTCCTGCAGTACGTGGACGATATCTTTCTGGCTACTAAGGAAAGGGAAATGTGTGTGGAATTAACAATTAAATTACTCAACATGCTTGGCCAAGCAGGGTATTGGGTTTCTAAGGAAAAAGCTCAATTGGTCAAAAATAGCGTTATTTACCTCGGTTGTGAGATCACACAAGGGCAGAGACGTTTGGGAGTAAACCGAATAGAGGCAATATGTGCTATTCCTTTGCCTCGTAACCATCAGGAATTGAGATCTTTTCTAGGAATGGTGGGATGGTGTCGACTGTGGATCATGAATTTCGGTCTCCTAGCCAAGCCACTGTATGAGGCCTTGAAGCAGCATCGATTGGAGTGGATGACACAGCAAAAGAAGGCCTTCCAGGAATTGAAGCAGGCACTAAAGGAGGCCCCAGCCCTAGGACTCCCTGACCTGACCAAGGAATTCCAGTTGTACGTGAATGAGAGGCAAAAACTGGCATTGGGGGTCCTCACCCAGAAGGTGGGATCCTGGAAGAGGCCAGTGGGATACTTCTCTAAACAACTGGATTCGGTAAGTTCCGGGTGGCCCTCATGTTTACGAGCCGTGGCAGCAACAATAATTCTTACTCAAGAGGCCTGGAAATTGACTTTGGGGGCAAAAATGAAAGTGTTTGTTCCCCATATGGTCATGGCCGTTTTGGAGCAAAAGGGGGGTCACTGGCTATCATCCAGTCGAATGTTGCAATACCAGGCCATCCTGAGAGAACAGGATGATATTGAAATAAGGACTACTAATCATGTTAATCCAGCAGAGTTTTTATGCAGTGACCAGGAGGCTGGGGGACTGGTGCACGATTGCGTAGAGGTAATTGAACAAGTGTATGCCAGCAGACCTGACCTAAAGGATGAACCATTGGAAGAACCTGAATGGGAACTATACACTGATGGATCCAGTTTTGTCGAGAATGGGACTCGCTATGCCGGGTATGCAGTGGTAACATTGGATCAGGTAACAGAGGCAAAGGCTTTGTTACCTGGAACTTTGGCCCAGAAGGCAGAGGTGATTGGACTCACCAGAGCCCTGTATTTGAGTAAGGACAAAAGGGTTAATATCTGGACAGATTCTAAATATGCCTTTGGTGTGGTTCATGTACATGGGGCATTATGGAAGGAAAGGGGGCTTTTGAATTCACAGGGAACCAACATCAAGCACCGGGAAGAAGTGTTACAGCTACTGGATGCGGTACACAGTCCCAAAGCAGTTGCAGTAATACATGTTAGAGGACATCAGACTGCGGAAGGAGACGTTTACAGAGGAAATCGATTTGCTGATGTTACAGCACGGCAAGTGGCACGGGAAGTATGGACTCAAATGGCATTGGTATAAGAACAAATCCGGCTACCCCATACCTGAATCAGGAGCCCAAATATTCAATAGAAGATGGAAAACTAATAAACTTCCTAGGGGCACAGAGGAATCAACTTGGGTGGTACGTTACACAAATGGGACAAATAGTGGTACCTACCCGCATAATTAAATTTATTTTGGAATCAGAACATAATAAATGTCATTGGGGGGCAGAAGTATTGGTAAAATTTTTGAAGAATGAGATAATCTCTAATCAGATGTTAACAATGGCAAAAAGAGTTAATGCAATGTGCCCGGTATGTTTGAAAAATAATCCAGTAGTTAGGAGACAAATACAAATGGGAAAGTTGCAAGTCGGGCCACAACCAGGAGATTACTGGCAAGTTGATTTTTCTGAATTGCCTAGGGCACAGGGATACAGATACTTGTTAGTGTACGTATGTACGTTCTCAGGGTGGCCGGAAGCTTTTCCATGCAGAACTAATCAGGCTAAGGAGGTGGTAAAAACCTTGTTAAAAGAAATAATACCAAGATTTGGAGTACCTTTAGGATTGTCATCAGATAGGGGTCCGCATTTTATAGCCGGGGTAGTGCAGGAATTAGCACGACTGTTAGATATAACCTGGAATTTGCATACCCCCTGGAGACCTCAGTCTAGTGGGCAGGTGGAAAGGATGAATCAAACCCTGAAATGACAAATCAAAAAGATTTGCCAGGAAGCTAAACTGCACTGGCCTCAAGCTTTGCCTTTGGCCCTACTCAGGATTCAAATGAAACCAAGGGGAAAGGTAGGCCTAAGTCCATATGAGATATTATATGGCAAACCATATCATGCAACTGTATTAAAAGGGGAGGTACATGTGAGTGGGGACCAGGCGATTGCAGAGTATGTTATGTCACTTAATAAGATCTTGAATTCTTTAAGAAATACATTACAGTGGAATAGACCGCTCACGCTGGAGAATTCTGTCCACGACATCCAGCCTGGGGACCAGGTGTACGTCAAGAAGTGGATCACGGATCCGCTACAGGAATCATGGAGCGGACCCCACCAGGTGATGATGACGACCTACACGGCGGTGAAGGTCCAGGGGATGGATGCTTGGATCCATTACACCAGGGTAAAGAAGGCACCGTTCCAGTGGGAAACCCAGATAGTGTCTCCAACACGGATGATCTTCCGTGCAAAGTCGCCTTCTTAATTATATTACTGCTAGTGATCATGAGACTAGTACCCGTTCAAGGGTCTACTCTAGTACAGGTTGAAGAAACAAAGGTTACAGTCATGGAAGGGATGGATGTTCAACTAACTTGTGTTATCTTTGACAGCCAGAGAGTTGAGGCCGGTGAAGTTATTGCAATATGGCAACAGGGGGCTGAAAGAAGCCGAGGCAAGATAGGAGTCGGTTGGGATCAGGATAAACAACAAGGAAACACGGTACTGAATCTTACCAAGGTAACCACAAACAATACGGGAGAATATACATGTTTGGTCAAAATACGGGATAGTTTTCATTACAAAAGAGTGAGTATGAGGGTTTTGCCATGGACAGGGGATCGTGCTGAAAACATAAAGGTTAATCCAGTATCAATGGCAGTGGACATGTGGGATGGGCCACCTCTCAGAATAAATTGTTCCTTCCTAGTAAGATCAAGATATCAAAGGAACCTTTGGGTCAAATGGTGGAAGCAAAATAGGGACTGACCTGGGACAGAATAGAGGACGGGACCAGTTGGTGGGGGAAGGAAGGCAAAAGTTGTGGGTGGTCGAGTGTCACTAATCCTAGAATAAGAAATGCATGGTGGAGGCATGACAGAATGATGTTATCCTTACAGAGACACGGTAGAAGGAGTAGATGGGAGGTTAATGATACAATAGAACGAAATACTGAGCAGGAAAACTTAGTGGTAGGATTAATCAGAGATTTTGGGATCATGCAGAATGTGACTAAAGTAACAGCTTGCCTGCCATTACCACAGGCTGCAGGTGAACCAATTCCCTGGGGAATAATACCGGTAACCAAAATGCCTGAAACATTCAAGAATGTTTCATGGTCCTGCCAGTCAGTTCCCAAACCAGTAGATGTATGGAGGGATTTGTGTATGACCATTCGGGCTATGACTAGAGAGGAATGTGAAAAGAAATCCAATCATTATGGTTGGATTCAAAATACCAGGAGGTGTTTAATTGCAACCCCAATAGATGAGCCATGCAATACAGTACGAATAAGAACGAAATCCCAACGAAATGAGATGAGTTGTCAGAATGTCACACAGAATTTTGACACCTGGAATAGTTGGAAGACTGTCGGTGGAAGGGAACCAGGACATCAATTTGATCATCACAGGCTCAATTTTATTGATCAGTACGGCGGGTTAAATACAGTTAATAATGAGCTTCATACATATTGCAAAAGTTGAGCTCAGGATTGGTCAGCTTACATATCAGCACCTACGCCTACTTCTACATTCCTATGGTTCTACTTTTGATACTTTCTACATATTCCTAGGATATATTCAGGACTAATCTCAACTCCCTATCCTCATGTTGCAGCAAGGTCACTGCTGACTCTTCCTTTCAGCTTGCTGACTGCTGACTTTTCTCCTTCAGCTTAACCAGTGGCATTATGTCAGTGTGGCCTTTCTCAGCTAACCAATTATTAATAATACTCTCCACAGAAGACATTATGGGGACCTAGTGTTTTGGAACACTATAATTACCTTGGGGAAGTACAATGGTGCATCCAATGGTCAGGAGTAAAGAATCAGTCACATTATAGGGCCCTTATCACGTCTACATCTTCCTGAGAGTTCAGACTGCAGAAAGAGGATTGGAATTGTACTGAAGTTTTTACATGTGATACACCGGAAGACCGAATCGGATTGGTACCGGTGAAAATGGCATTAAAGTGGGGATGCGAGTGTAGGGGGTATGATCACACGGTTAGCAGAGAGTCCATGGATGGACCTATAGATTGCAGATATACTACTGTGCACAGCCCTGGAAATCTAGTCTGGGTGTTGGGACATGGACAGTGGACCACACATTTACCTCTAGATGGATCAGTAACACAAATCACCCTAGGGGTTCCCACATTGTGTCCATACTGGAAACAGAATAGATTGATCCAAAGGAAAGGACTCAGAAAGAGGGAAGAATCCCTAGAGGAGCAGTGGCATGAACCTGGCTCAGGAGTGCAATTTGGATGGATATTAGAGTCATTATTCCCTCCGGTAGCGACATATCGAAACAGGGAAATGCTCAGCAATTTGTTAGGACAGACAGAAAGGTTGGCAGCAGCTACTAAGAAGGGATTTAAAGATCTAAATTTGCAATTGCAAGCTACATCAAGAATGACCCTACAAAATAGAATGGCATTGGATTTGCTACTGTTAAAAGAGCATGGAGTTTGTGGTTACCTGAGTAGGAGAATAGATCATTGCTGTGTACACATTCCAAATGTTACACTTGAAGTTGAGAAAGATATTTCTCAACTGGCAGAAGTGGAAACAAAAACCAAGGAAATTGAAAAGGAAGCACAGCATAATTGGATAGGAGCAGTATTTGATTCTTTGGGGCTTCACCTGTCTGGCTGGATTGCGTCTGCTATACAGTATGTACTAATGCTTTTAGTATTTTTAGTGACTATATAGATTGTATATAGATGCCTCTTAGATGTGATCGAAAAGGAAAAGAGGCGATCTCTCCGGTTGCTGAAGGCGATGACCCGCGGGCGGCAGAATGAAGAACACTCCCCACCTCGTTATGAAGATGTTACTGTCAATACTGTTGATTGAGCATCCTTGCAGCAGGACTGAAGGATGCTCAAAAGGGGGGAAATGTTGGAAAAGAAATGAAATTTAGCAAAATGTTTAATTATAGTGAGTTGTGTGAACTGGTTTGTTAAAAAGTAGTTTTGTAGCCATTGAAAGTGTGTTGGGTTTTGTGTGTAACCTAGCAGGTAGTCTTAGGGATTTAATAAATAATTAAACTAGTGCAGGAAAGTAAGAATGCTAACCTGTCTGGAGGCAGCATACAATGCTCTTAGAATAAGATAAGCAGAAGATTAATGATCTTGTTTGTGAACCAAGGAATGTATCACAAGGGGTCTGTGACTAGGTAAGGGGAACGGGGAACTGTTTCTTGGAGGCTAGGCAAGGGGAACGGGGAACTGTTTCTTGGAGACTTTGTTGTGAATCGCATGTATAAGAGGGAAGCACCCATACGTGAATTTGGGGGCTCGGGTTTTTGGGACGTGAGTCCCCCAGCTCCCCGGGCCCTTAATAAAGCACCCACAAAACTTATCCGAGTTTTGTGTCATTTATCAATCAGGCAACAAGCTCCTTGGCCAGGTTACATCTGTGCTGCTCCTCCTCCTCTGCCGAAAAGGTTCGGATGGTCTTGATGGCAGCAATAGATTCCTGCACCCCTGCGGCTGTGCGGGCGGATGCTTCCAGCATGGATCGCTGAAGTGCCTGTGGCAGCAACAGGGGATCTCCAACTTTCCCAGGTGACCTTCCTGGCCCACCATCCGCATCCCATCCCACCACACCCACTGCATCCTGTCGTGGGTTGACAGCCTTTATCCCAATATCGTGTGTTGTGTCTGGCAGCTGTGCCTTTTCTCTCTTCCCCCCCCCCCCGGCCGTCTTGCTGCGGCGGGGCGGGGAAGAGAGGTGGGGAGTGTTTGACCAGGCCTTTTTGCTTTTGGCCTTTTGCTGCTTGGCTTGGCTAGCCGCTTTGCTTGCTTGCTTTCTGCTTTTTGCGCTGTTTTTTTTTTCCTTTTCTTTTGTTCCCTCTTTCTTACCCTCCCCTGAAGATACTGGACCAGTTCCGGACCTGACCTGAGACGTCCAGGACACCTGGAGCTTGCAAGAGAAGCTTGACGCCCTCACCATACACAGTCTGTTTCTTTCCTTTTCTTGTGTTGGGGAGTGTTCTTTTGTTACTTGTAAATAAATAGGTTTTGTTTTCCACTTTGCTCCTCCGAGAAATTCCTTCCCGAACCCGGTGTTGGGGGAGGGGTGGTTGGAGGTTTGTTTTGTTTTGGGGGGCTCCCTTTTGGAGATTTCCCCTAATTTGTCCTAAACCAGGACAATATACTTTTTGGTGCATTGGCCGGGAAACGGAGGCCAAAAAAAAAAAACAGTGGAAAAAAACCCTATAACAATAATATTTTGGTTTTGGCTATTTTGGTGGGCATATTGGTGATTCATAATGTCATTTGGAGTGGAATCATGCCGGTATTTCTGGTCCCTAGGGGTTTTTGAAGTTTTAATACTTTTGTGGTCCCTGGGGTTATTTCCTTACCCAAAAATAGCTCTGATGTTGTCCCTAATAAGCAGCTTTTGTAAGCGGGGGGCACTAACCAGAATAGTCATTGTGCTGGTCTTATGTGTGATGATGTGTCGGATAAAAATGCTGGACTTTTTTTCAGGAATGTATGGATTGCTGTTATGGTTGTTTACTCAGTTTGTTTGGGGAGAAGAAGGGGAAGGGGCTTTTCAGCCTTTGTCCTCCTTCTTGTCATCCAAATTGTTGACATCTCTATTAGAAAATACTGAATTTCCCCTGAGTTTGAAAGAACCATCTTTCTGGCATTTAATTTATTAAGCCTTTTCTATACTGTCTGGAGTGTGTATAAAATGAAGACTGAGATTTCTAGAGGGGTTAGAGACACTCCTGACTTAGGAGTAAAACAAAGCAGGAAAAATCTTGACTGGAGTGGGAAATGGGAGGACATGGGCCAGACTTTAAAGGAATTTTCCGATCCTATAGATTGGGACTTTCCATCTGATCAAATTCAGGATCCAGTCGAGGTGGCAAAGTATTTGAGGGAGAAGTGCCACGGTAATACTAAGGAGGAAAGGGTTACTGCAGTGAGCTGGGCCTTGGCGTTTGTTTACCGTACTCTGCTAGATAGTGTGGAGCAGCAGATAGCAGAAAGGGAACAGGGAGATAAGTTAGTTACTATCCCAGTGACCCAGGCTGCAGCTAACATCCCAGGCTCCAGGCTAGCAGCTGAATCAGACAATAGGCCCCAACCCATGGCTGTTGCAGCTAATACAAGAGGTGGAAAGTGTAAAGGCAAGACTGATCGAAAGGTGGAGGATGATGATGATGATGCAGGAGAAGGACCCTCACCAAAATCAGAGGCCACATCAAGGGGCACAGAATCTGGAGCTAATATTGACTCCTTTTCTCTGAAGGACCTCAGAGGCCTAAGAAAGGATTACAGACGACAACCTGACGAATCTATAATTAGTTGGTTAGTCCGCCTTTGGGATGCTGCAGGGGAGGTTACGATTTTGGATGGTACTGAAGCGAGGCATTTGGGATCCCTGTCACATGATCCTGTCATTGATCAAGGTATGATGAGAGGGGCTAACCCTCACAGCCTCTGGGAACGGGTCTTAAGAAGCGTAGCAGAACGATACCTGTGTACGGATGATCTCTATATGCAGCAGACACGGTGGAAGACCATAGAACAGGGGATCCAACGCCTGAGAGAGATGGCGGTGGCAGAGCTCATTTTCTCAGATGATACAACAACTAGGAATCCGGACCTGGTACCATGCACACCTATAATGTGGAGGAAACTTGTGCGACTTGGGCCACCTGAATACGCTTCTGCCCTAGCAATAATGAAGTGGGATGATACATATGAGACTGTGCTCGATATGGCAAAGAAGCTTCGAGCGTATGTAGATGCTGTGCATGGCCCAACTCATGCCAGAATTGCAGCAGTGGAAACCCGACTGCAGAAACTAGAGGACAAAATAGAGGAGAATCATAAGAAACTCCGGGAAGAGATTAAGGAGGACCTTATTCAAATCTCAGCTGTACAAATTAGAGGCCCTGGTGTCCAACGCTGGCGCTCCTTTGATGGGGAGAGAAGGTACATCCCACGGGCTGAGTTATGGGCTTTTCTGCGTGACTCTGGAGAAGACATGAGGAGATGGGACAGAAAACCCACCGCTGCTTTGGCACAACGGGTGCATGATTTGAAGAAAAGAGAAAGTATCACCAAAAGGATAGCAGCTCCGGTCGCTTGTAGCCGAGATGTTAAGTATGCTGATGACGATGACATGTCCGATCCCCTTGAAGGAACTTCTAAGGCATATGCCCAAGGAAAGAAGGACAATCTGGCTTAGAGGGGCCCTGCCTCCAGCCAGGAAGAGGCACGGGAGAACCGGGTTTTCTGGAAGGTGTGGATCAGATGGCCTGGCACATCAGAGCCACAAGACTATGAAGCATTGGTTGACACTGAATCACAGTGTACCTTAATGCCATCGGAACACGTGGGGACAGAACCTGTTTCCATTGCTGGAGTGACAGGGGGATCACAACAGTTGACTTTGTTGGAAGCTGAGGTGAGCTTGACTGGGAAGGAGTGGCAGGAACATCCGATTGTGACTGGTCCAGAGGCTCCGTGTATTTTGGGCATAGACTTCCTCCGGAATGGCTATTACAAAGATCCTAAGGGATTCAGGTGGGCTTTTGGAATAGCTGCAGTGGAGATAGAGGGTATTAAACAATTGAATACCTTGTCTGGACTATCAGAGAACCCATCTGCAGTAGGACTCTTGAAGGTAGAGGAACAATGAGTGCCAATTGCCACCTCAACAGTGCACCGCAGGCAGTACCGGACGAATCGAGATGCCGTGATCCCCATCCACAAAATGATCCGAGAGCTGGAGAGCCAAGGGGTGGTCAGTAAAACCCACTCACCCTTCAACAGCCCTATCTGGCCCGTGCGAAAATCTGACGGAGAATGGAGATTGACTGTGGACTATCGTGCCTTGAATGAAGTGACTCCACCACTGAGTGCGGCTGTACCGGACATACTGGAACTGCAGTACGAGCTGGAGTCCAAGGCAGCAAAGTGGTATGCGACCATCGATATTGCTAACGCGTTTTTCTCCATCCCTCTGGCAGCAGAATGCAGGCCCCAGTTTGCTTTTACATGGAGGGGAGTGCAGTATACCTGGAACCGACTGCCCCAGGGGTGGAAACACAGTCCTACCATCTGTCATGGACTGATCCAGGCTGCACTAGAAGAGGGTGAGGCTCCAGAACATTTACAATATATTGATGATATCATTGTTTGGGGGAACACGGCAATAGAAGTGTTCGAGAAAGGAGAGAAGATAATTCATATTCTCTTGGAAGCCGGATTTGCCATTAAGAAGAGCAAAGTCAAGGGACCTGCCCGAGAAATTCAGTTTTTGGGAGTGAAGTGGCAAGATGGACGGCGTCAGATTCCTGCAGATGTTATTAACAAAATCACTGCTATGTCCCCACCAACTGATAAGAAGGAAACACAAGCTTTCTTAGGTGCTATAGGTTTCTGGAGGATGCACATCCCTGAGTATAGTCAGATTGTGAGACCCCTTTATCTGGTTACCCGCAAGAAGAACAACTTCCATTGGGGCCCTGAGCAGCAGCAAGCTTTCATCCAGATCAAGCAGGAGATCGCTCATGCTGTAGCCCTTGGTCCAGTCAGGATGGGACCAGATGTGAAGAACGTGCTCTACTCTGCAGCCGGGAGCCATGGTCTGTCCTGGAGCCTTTGGCAGAAGGTGCCTGGCGAGACCCGAGGCCGACCATTGGGATTTTGGAGTCGGAGCTACAGGGGTCTGAAGATAACTATACTCCAACAGAAAAGGAAATCTTGGCCGCCTATGAAGGAGTCCAAGCCGCCTCAGAGGTGATTGGTACAGAGGCACAACTCCTTCTGGCACCCCGACGACCGGTGCTGGGATGGATGTTCAGAGGAAAGGTTCCCTCTACCCACCATGCCACCAATGCTACTTGGAGTAAGTGGATTGCCCTCATTACGCAGTGCGCTCGAATTGGGAAGTTAAATTGCCCTGGGATCCTGGAAATAATTACAAATTGGCCCGAAGGTGAAAGCTTTAGTGTCGCGGATGAGGAACAAGAGCCAGTGACCCGGGTTGAGGAAGCTCCGCCATACAATCAGTTACCAGCAGAAGAAACGCGTTACGCTCTATTCACCGATGGTTCTTGTCGCGTCATAGGGATGAAACGGAGGTGGAAAGCAGCTGTATGGAGTCCCACTCGACGGGTTGCAGAGGCTACTGAAGGAGAAGGCGAATCCAGTCAATTTGCCGAAATCAAAGCTATTCAACTGGCCCTAGGTATTGCAGAGAGAGAGAAGTGGCCAAGGCTCTATTTGTATACCGATTCTTGGATGGTAGCCAACGCTCTATGGGGATGGCTGAAGAGATGGAAAGAGGCGAACTGGCAGTGAAGAGGAAAACCAATTTGGGCTGCGGAAGAGTGGAAAGATATCGCTACTCGGTTAGAGAAGTTACCTGTGAAGGTTCGCCATGTAGATGCCCATGTCCCCAGAAGTAGAGCTAATGAAGAGCAGCAAAACAACCAGCAAGTACATCAGGCTGCAAAGATAGGGGAGTTGAAGATAGATCTCGACTGGGAGCATAAGGGAGAGTTATTCTTAGCACGATGGGCCCATGATGCCTCAGGCCACCAGGGTAGAGATGCCACCTATAAGTGGGCACGAGACCGAGGGGTGGATCTAACCATGAACAGTATCTCTCAGGTTATTCGTGACTGTGAGACGTGCGCTGCCATTAAGCAGGCCAAGCGGGTGAAGCCCCTCTGGTATGGGGGGCGGTGGTCTAAGTACAAATACGGGGAGGCCTGGCAGATTGATTACATCACACTGCCTCAAACCCGCCAGGGCAAGCGCTATGTACTGACCATGGTAGAAGCCACCACGGGATGGTTGGAAACCTACCCTGTGTCTCATGCCACAGCCCGTAACACTATCTTGGGCCTTGAAAAGCAGGTCCTTTGGAGGCACGGTACTCCCGAGAGAATTGAGTCGGATAATGGGACTCATTTTAAAAACAATCTTATTAATACTTGGGCTAGGGAACATGGCATCGAGTGGATATACCATATCCCCTATCATGCACCAGCTGCAGGGAAGGTGGAAAGGTATAATGGATTGTTAAAAACCACCTTAAAAGCATTGGGTGGGGGGTCTTTAAAAAACTGGGAGCAGCATTTAGCAAAGGCTACCTGGTTAGTTAACACTCGAGGTTCCACCAACCGAGCGGGTCCTGCTCAGTCTGAGCACCTTAATATAGTAGATGGGGATAAAGCCCCAGTGGCCCATGTCAGAGGTTTGTTGGGAAAGACAGTATGGATCAACCCTGCCTCGAGTACAGACAAACCCATCCGTGGGATTGTCTTTGCTCAAGGACCAGGTTATACATGGTGGATAATGCAGAAAGATGGAACAACACGGTGTGTACCTCAGGGAGACCTGATTGTGGGATGAGACTCATATATGAATGTCATTGTTTGTTGAATGTGAGACAGAAGGAAACTGTAAGTGTCAAAGGTCTGAGCAAGTAAGATGAGAGGAATGCGTAAGTGTCAAAGGTGTGAGTAAGTGAAATGAAAGTTTTATTGTATATTCACGATATGGGATAAGGGGTGGAGTGTCGTGGGTTGACAGCCTTTATCCCAATATCGTGTGTTGTGTCTGGCAGCTGTGCCTTTTCTCTCTTCCCCCCCCCCCCGGCCGTCTTGCTGCGGCGGGGCGGGGAAGAGAGGGGGGGAGTGTTTGACCAGGCCTTTTTGCTTTTGGCCTTTTGCTGCTTGGCTTGGCTAGCCGCTTTGCTTGCTTGCTTTCTGCTTTTTGCGCTGTTTTTTTTTTTCCTTTTCTTTTGTTCCCTCTTTCTTACCCTCCCCTGAAGATACTGGACCGGTTCCGGACCTGACCTGAGACGTCCAGGACACCTGGAGCTTGCAAGAGAAGCTTGACGCCCTCACCATACACAGTCTGTTTCTTTCCTTTTCTTGTGTTGGGGAGTGTTCTTTTGTTACTTGTAAATAAATAGGTTTTGTTTTCCACTTTGCTCCTCCGAGAAATTCCTTCCCGAACCCGGTGTTGGGGGAGGGGTGGTTGGAGGTTTGTTTTGTTTTGGGGGGCTCCCTTTTGGAGATTTCCCCTAATTTGTCCTAAACCAGGACAATCCCCACTATTGCATTCCCGCTATCCCACACCCTTCTCTCTCACCCTCACCATTCCCATCCATTCTCTTATCCCACCATCCCCATCCCCACTGTCTCATCCCATACCCACCATCCCACCTTATCTCATCCTTCTCATCCACACCAGTCCCATCTCGACCATTTTGTTCATCCTCATGTCAGCACTTCCACCATCTCACTCCCCTGGTCTTTATCCCCTTTCATCCCACCATTTATCGTCCTCCTTTCCATTCTCCATCCCATCCCCATCATCCCATTCCCCTTGTCTTCATCCCCTTTCATCCCACCATTTCCACCTCCATCATCCTCCTTTCCATTCTCCATCCCATCCCATCCCATCCCATCCCATCCCCACCATCCCATTCCCCTAGCCTCCATCCCAGCTCCACTATTCCCACCTTTCTTCAGTCCCCTCCCACTCTTTCCCTCCTACTCCTGACCTGTTTGCGGGTGCTCTGGATGCAGCGGGTGGTGATTCCAAGGGGCACCTCCAGCAGTGCCAGCAGTGCCAGCCCCGGTGCCCCACCATGAACCCCCCCACCACCAGGGCCATCATAAGGCTCCGCAGTAAATGAGCCTTGCTTGGTCCTATCCTATGCAAGCTGTTACAGTTCCAGAGCTCAGTCCCCAAGGGGACTGGGTGCTAGAAGCCAGCTCGCTCTCAGACTAAGGCTGCAGGACAGCCTTAGCAAGCAGGGAATATTCAGCTCTTAGTGATTAGGCAGCTCTTATGATTTCAAGCTCTTTTGCTTGCTAGGTAGCTTTTCCCTTGGCCTAAGGCTCCAGCAGACGGTAGAGAGAGGAGAAGCAGAAGACGCTGGCTGTAGTATGTAGACGAGTATGGCTTTATTGGAGGGTCCGTGAAGGGTCTCAGATCTTCTTCTTCCAAGTTAGTAGGGGTACAGTATGCTACTTTTATACCCTTGGCCCGGATCCAATCCTGACCAATGGCAAAGGTGTTAGAGTGACCATAAGTGACCAACAGTAGGGTTAACAACATATTGCCTTACATGGCTATAGGGATAAGGTACAAGGCGGATGTCCCTGGAGACAGGAAACTTCTTTGCCGCTGTGTCAGCATTCTATTCTCCAAGGGGCCCTGGCTAAACCTGAGGGGTTTACTACACTGCAGCTGCTGGTTGGCTCCACTCGGTGCTGCCCTGCACACCCGTGGCACTTCCGTGGAAAACTGAGCCAGGAGCTCAGCTGTAGGGTGGGAAAAGAGGTTGGGATAGTGGTGGGTGAGACCATGATCCTATCCTGGATGATCCCATTTGGGATGGGAATGATGTAATGGGGAGCAGTGGGATGGGATGATGGGAATGGCTGTGGAGATGGTCAGGGTGGAATGGGGCGGGACAGGGGAAATGGGATGGTGGGAAAGGAAATGGTGGGATGGGGTGATGGGATGGTGGGAGGCAGCTGGGGATACGCAACAGGGTGGAGGCACGGGAGTGAGAATAATGGGAACAGAACAGTGGCTAGAATGGGAAAGTGGGATGGGGACAGGATGGAACACTGGAGTAGAATGAAGCCAGGAAGATGGCAAAGGATGGAATTGGATGGGATGGTGGGAATGGGAATGATGGGGATGGAGTCGTGGGATGGGATAACAGACAGATGGGATGGGATGGGATGGGATGGGATGGGATGGGATGGGATGGGATGGGATGGGATGGGATGGGATGGGATGGGATGGGATGGGATGGAATCAATGGGATGGGATGGTGGCAGTGGGGTGGGATGGGATGGGATGGGATGGGATGGGATGGGATGGGATGGGATGGGATGGGATGGAATCAATGGGATGGGATGGTGGCAGTGGAATGGGATCAATGGGATGGGATCAATGGGATGGGATCAATGGGATGGGATATGATGGATGGGATGGGATGGGATGGGATGGGATGGGATGGGATGGGATGGGATGGGATGGGATGGGATGGGATGGGATGGGATGGGACGGGGGTGACAGACTAGCTGGGATGGGATGGAACAGGTGGGATGGGTCGGGGGGGATGGGGCTGGGCCGTACCCCGTTACCTGCTGGTGTTCCCTGGAAGAAGTCCAGGTCTTGGTGCACCAGGTGGGAAAAAAGCCGCAGGCTCAGGCTCTGACGGAGACGCGCCATCAACAGCATGAAGAGAGACCCCCGGCAGCCAGAAAACAGCACACTGTGGGGACACAGGGACACGGTGACATCGGGGACGTTGGGGACATGGGGACAGGCCCTGGGAATGCTCCAACCCACCTTGTGGCTCCAGCAGCCGCCGCCATCCTGACAGCTCCAGCGGTGACTCCGTCCCCACTCCCGATGGCATCCAGCACCTTCCCGGTGGTGTACGGCCCCGCCATCTCCCCTGGGTGTCACCGAGGCTGCATCACCACGGGTGAGACCACTGACACAGGGGGACCCTGATTTGTGGGGGGCAGGATCCAGTCTGGGGAGCAGGGATCTAATTTTGGAAAGGCGGGACACGATTTGGGCAGGAGACAATTTAGAGAAGTCAGGACCCAGTTTGGGGGGTTTCGTGAAAAATTTAGGGATTTTACACCCAATTTAAAGTGTCAGTACCAATTTTGGGGGGGTTCAGCACACAATTTTATGGATCAGAACCTAAACATAGGAGATCAGGACCTAAAGATCCCAGGTCTTAGAGGTCAACATCCATATTTGGGCATCAGACCATTAGTTTGATGGTCAGCACCCAATTTTGGGGGACCAACAGTCAAGTTTGCAGGGTCAAAACACAATTTGGAAAGTGAGCACCCCATTTTTGCAGGGTCAGCACCCAACTGAAGGGGTCAACTCACAATTTCGGAGGGCCACCACTCTATTTTAGGGTGGTCATCGCCTATTTAGGAGCTCAACACTCAATTTTCAGGTGGCAGCATCCAATTTGGTGGGGTATCCCAGATTGGGGGGTTCCCAATTTGGGGCTGCAGAGCCCAAATCGGGGGTGTCAATGCCTGTCACCACATGTCAACGTCCTAAGGTGACGTTAGGATGTTTGTATCCCCATCTGTGTGTTCTGTTTATGCTGGATATCATGTTCTGTGCCTTCAAGACTGGCTCTGAAGAGTGAAAGTTTTGCTTTGGTTTTGCTATCAGCCGCTCCCCCACGGCTGGCGGGACACAGACACGGGGCTGTACATGGTGCTGCTTTTGCTTTTTGCTTGGCGTTTTGCTTTTCTCTTGCTTCTGCTTTGCTCCTGCTTTGCTCTTGCTTTTGTTTCCCCTCATTATTTAGTTTAGCTAAGCAGTCCAAATTTTTCCCTGGACTGTTTCTCCTTTACCTTTTTTTGGACCTACTTGAGCCTGCTCCGGACCGGGACCTGAGAACACCGAGAGTTTGCACTTTGTGGCTGCAGCAGCTGCCCCAGGACCAGAGGGACTGAGAACAGAGTGACCACGCCCAAGAGAGACTTTCTGAATTTGTCATCTTTTTCAGAGTGATGAAAGAGTGTTGTCATCTGGTATTGTTCATTTTGTGTGCTTTGCCTGTTAAATAAACAGGTTCTTTCCACTTCTCTCTGAGGAATCTTTCCTGAACTGGTTTGGGGACGGGCTGTGTGGGTTTGCTTTCTGGAGGGGCCCCTTTTGGAGGTTTTCTCCCAGATTTGCCCTAAACCAAGACAGTCACCCACCAACGACAGCCAGCATGAGGCAGAGGACAGCAGCTCCAAGGACGTTCCTCTGCTCCCAGGTCAGTGCCAGAGCGCGCCGGACGCTGCTGGGAGCCTTGGGGATGCCTCCGGGGGTCTCGGGGATGCTGCCGGGGGCTGGGGGTGCGGCCCAGGCCAGCACGGCCAGGGCGGCAGTGGCGTGGGTGACCCCGAGCCAGGCGGGCGCTGTGGCCGCCAACAGCCGCGGGCCGGCCCCGAGCGGCCCCAGGAGGCTCCGGAAGGTTCCGAACACCGCGGGGGTGGCGGCGGCCGTGACGGCGGCCGCGGTGGCTCCGGAAGGACGGCGAGGGGCTGGCAGCCGGGTGGCCGCGGCCAGGATGGGCAAGCGCAGGGCAGCCTCGAGCCACACGCCCAGCACGCCCAGCGGCGCCAGCAGCAGCACCAGCGGCACCAGTAACACCAGTGCCAGGGCGTCAGCTACCAGCAGCACACTGGGCAGGAGAGCGGCGGGTGGCAGCGCCATGGTGGGACCAGTACGGACAGTGCTCTCTGTGGGGTTCCCGGGGAATGAGCAACAGCCTGTGGAGACACCAGTTAAAACCAGTTAGGCCTGGGGCGCTCCCCTGTGCACACCAGTGCTCTCAGTCTAGACTACAGTGCTCTCAGTCTGGCCCCCTGAGCTCACCAGTCCACACCAGTGCTCCCAGTTCAGCCTGGGGCGCTCCTGAGTCCAGCCTGGGGCACTCCCCTGTCCACACCAGTGCTCTCAGTCTAGACTACAGTGCTACCAGTCTGGCCCCCTGAGCTCAGCAGTCCACACCAGTGCTCCCAGTTCAGACCCCTGAGCTCAGCGGTCCACACCAGTGCTCCAAATTCAGCCTGGGGCACTCTCCAGTCCACACCAGTGGTCCCAGTCCAGCTCGGGGCACTTGCCACTCCACACCAGTGCTCCCAGTTCAGCCTGGCGCACTCTCCAGTCCAGACAAGGCACTCACCAGCCCACACCAGTGCTCCCAGTTCAACATGGGGCACTTCCTAGTCCAGCCTGGGGCACTCTCTAGTCCATATCAATGTTTCCAGTCCAGCTAAGGGCACTCACCAGTCCCCAGCAGTGCTCCTAGTCGAGCCTGGGGCTCTCCACAGTCCAGACAAGGCACTCCCCAGTCCACACCAGTGCTCCCAGTCTAGACTACGGTGCTCCCAGTTCAGCCCTCTCAGCTCCCCAGTCCACATCAATGTCTCCAGTCCAGCTTGGGGCACTCACCAGTCCACACCAGCGCTCCCAGTTCAGCTCCCAAAAACTCCGTTAAGGTACCGCTTTTGAGCCCCCGCCCATCCCGCTCTGCCCCGCCCTCTCCCCGCCATCCCCGCCCAGACCCCGCCTCCTCCCGCCCAGACCCCGCCCCCTCCAGGCACCGCCTCCTTCGCCTCTCAACCCGCTCCAGCCCCCTCTGCCTGGCAACCGATGATGTCACCTTCTCTTTGACCAATCACAGGCGTTATTTCAGGCGTGGGCGTGTCAGGCGAGGATTCCCGCGCGCGCGTTCCGGGAAACGGCGGCGGCTGCCGGGAAGGGAGTGGGGCAGCATCGGGAGCACACCGGGACCGTCCGAGGGCGACACGGTCCGGACCGGGACACGCTGCGAGCAGCACCGGGGCCCGCACGGGCCCCCGGGACTGCCCGGAACCACCGGCGAGAAGAACCGGGAGCAGGACCGGGAGCCAGCAGGACAGACCGAGACCCACCGGACACAGCAGAACCCACCGGTCCCCGTGTCCCCGATACTGTCTCCCCCCATTCGCCGGTTCCTGGCCCTGCTGAGGCCCGAGCGCGGGCGATGTACTCTGGTGGGAAGCTGATGTCGGCTTCTGCTCTCGGTACGGGGGGACCCCGACCGGGGGGGCAGGACCCCTTTGAGGGGCTTTGGGATCCGATTTGTGGGTTTGGACATAACAGGACCCCTTTGAGGGGCTTTGGGATCCGATTTGTGGGTTTGGACATAACAGGACCCCTTTGAGGGGCTTTGGGATCCGATTTGTGGGTTTGGACATAACAGGACCCCTTTGAGGGGCTTTGGGATCCGATTTGTGGGTTTGGACATAACAGGACCCCTTTGAGGGGCTTTGGGATCCGATTTGTGGGTTTGGACATAACAGGACCCCTTTGAGGGGCTTTGGGATCCGATTTGTGGGTTTGGACATAACAGGACCCCTTTGAGGGGCTTTGGGATCTGATTTGTGGGCTTGGACATAACAGGACCCCTTTGAGGGCTTTGGGATCCGATTTGGACATAACAGGACCCCTTTGAGATGCTTTGGGATCTGATTTGGAGGCTTTTTGGACATAACTGGAGGGGGACGGGATGCCGTGGGGGGTTGCAAGGCAAATTTGAGGGGTCAGGACCCAATTTGGGGGAGGCAGAATCTGATTTGAGCGAGGTCAGAAACCAATTTGAGGGGTCAGGACCCAATTTAGAGGTTTTGAGCACCCGGTTTGGGGAATCAGGATCCAATTTTGGGACTCGACACGCAATTTTGGGAATGGTCAGGATCGATTTGAGGGGATTTGGGATCCAATGTGGAGGGTTTGGACATAACAGGACCCCTTTGAGGGGATTTGGGATCCGATTTGTGGGTTTGGACATGACTGGGGAGGGGGTTAGGGTTAGGACCTGATGGGGGGTTGCAAGGCCAATTTGAGGGGTCAGGACCCAATTTAGAGGTTTTGAGCACCCAGTTTGGGAAATCAGGATCTGATTTTGGGGTTCAACACACAATTTTGGCAGTGGTCAGGATACAATTTCCAGTCCTCTTCCCTCAATTCAGGGGTCACCACCCATCGTGGTGATGCTGATGCTGTGTCCCCACCGGTGAGGTGGCCGCCCCCTACTTCACGGGCCATGTCACCGACCGGGTGGCACAGGAGGAGGACGCCTCAGGCGCTGTGTGGCCCCTGGGGCTGGGTAGGTGGGTGACACCGGGTGAAATAAACAGGGCAGGAGACTTTTTCTCCTTTTTAATGCCTTTATTAAAAGTGATCAGCTCAAGGTTGGGAAGCTCGATGGGTCCGAAACTGCTCCCAGGGTGACTCGGAGGAGGAGAAAAGTGCAGCTTTGTCCACTAAAGGGCAGAGCTGGGGGTCCCACCTGTGACGGTGTTCACAGGGGTTCTTGGATGAGGGAAGAGATGAGGATCTGACTCCATGTTTCAGAAGACTTGATTTTTTTATTTTATCATATATATTACATTAAAACTATACTAAAAGAATAGAAGACAAGGTTTCATCAGAAGGCTAGCTAAGAATAGAATAGGAAAGAATGATAACAAGGGTTTGTGGCTAGGACAGAGTCTGAGCCAGCTGACTGTGATTGGCCATTAATTAGAAACAACCACATGAGACCAATCACAGATGCACCTGTTGCATCCCACAGCAGCAGATAATCAATGATTACATTTTGTTCCTGAGGCCTCTAAGCTTCTCAGGAGAAAAAATCCTGAGGAAAGGATTTTTCATGAAAAGATGTCTGCGACACTTCACCTTGGCAGCAACTGGTATAACTGGTTCACTCTGCAACCCTTTTTTGCCCAAAAAATTGGCAGATTTTTTTTATTTATAACACCCCTGACCCCTCTGTCCATCCCTGCTGAGCCATCACAGAGCTGGGCTGTGACAGCCTGGCAGCTGAGGTCTTTGCTCAGGGTGAGAGGCAACAAAGGTTCTCAGCATCTCTGCAGGCTCGGTACTTTGTTCCTCACCTCCAGACATCACTCTGATCTCTTAATTCTGTATTGGCTCGTTGTTTTGGGGGTTTTTTCGGTAAGTTTGGTGGGGTTGCTTCCCATGGCATGCTGGTCCCGAGGTTATTTTGCATTTTCTCTGATGCCCCCCCCCCATATCCAGTCCTCTCACTGTTTGGAGAGAAGGGCCATCAATTTAGCCTCAGGCAGGGCCCTCCTGATACAAAAGGAGTGATTAACTAAAACGACTGGTGATTACAATAACAAACAGGTAGAACTTCACTGTGACTGTGTTCACAGGGGTTCTTGGATTGGGGAAGAGAGGAACATCTGACTCCCTCTTTCAGAAGGCTTGATTTATTATTTTATGATATATATTACATTAAAACTATACTAAAAGAACAGAAGAAAGGATTTCATCACAAGGCTAGCTAAGAATAGAATAGGAAAGAATGATAACAAAGGTTTGTGGCTAGGACAGAGTCTGAGCCAGCTGACTGTGATTGGCCATTAATTAGAAACAACCACATGAGACCAATCACAGATCCACCTGTTGCATTCCACAGCAGTAAATAATGTCAATGTTTACATTTTGTTCCTGAGGCCTCTCAGCCTCTCACGAGGAAAAATCCTAAGGAAAGGATTTTTCAGGAGAGATGTCTGTGACAGCCTGACTGCCTGTTCTGACAAAAGCCTGTGCTCTAAGAAACTGCTGCAGCCCAAGACAGAGATAAAGGGGGGGCCCTTGAACTCTGAAACAGAGAGAGAGGCTGCTGTGGAAAGCAGGGTCAAAATGACCCCAGGAATTCTTTCTGATAAAGAAAAATTCACAGGAAATGGAACAGGAAATCAGTAGAATGAATATGTATGAACCTGTTGTGAAATTGCATGCAGATGTATTTGAGAGGGAGCTATGTGACTGTGTTCTCAGGGGTCCAAGGATGAGGGAAGAGATGAAAATCTGACTCCATGTCTCAGGAGGCTTGATTTATTATTTTATGACATATATTATATTAAAACTGAGCAGCCCAGCTTCTGTCCAGGGATTATTTACCCTGAGCAGCCCAATTTCTGTCCTGGGATTATTGATCCTGAGCTACCCAGCTCCTGTCCAGGATTATTGATCCTGAGCAGCCCAATTTCTGTCCTGGGATTATTGATCCTGAGCTACCCAGCTCCTGTCCAGGATTATTGATCCTGAGCAGCCCAATTCCTGTTCAGGGATTATTGATCCTGAGCTACCCAGCTCCTGTCCAGGATTATTGATCCTGAGCAGCCCAAGTTCTGTCCAGGGATTATTGGTCTTGAGCAGCCCAACTCCTCTTCAGGGATTATTGATTCTGGGCTACCCAGTTTCTGTCCAGGGATTATTTCTCCTGAGCAGCCCAGCTTCTGTCCAGGGATTATTGATCCCTTACATGTAGGGTTCCTGCACACCCCAACACTCCTCAGGTGATTTAGCACCACAGTAGCCCCCGGATGCAGAGACATTTCTCCATCACACTTAAAAGAAAAGTTCAGGTGGGTTTTCCAATGAGCAATGTGGATTTCCCTGGAGTTCAGCAGCCAGGATCACATACCCCAGAACCAGAGCTTCTGTATCCCTATGGAAAGGTGATGGCACAGGGAATATCTGCTCTGCTGCTCACAAACAGCTGCAGCTGCTTTGGGTGCCTGAACATCTGCAGTGACAACTGCACCCAGCTGTTCCTGCTGCAGGGAGCGCTTTTGGGAAAACATGGGCAGGATTGAGATGCTGTTCCCAGGTGCCTTCTAGAGCAGTATCAATAATCTTTCTGGAAGGAATGAGCTCCTGAGATTTGTTTTGCATTCTTTTATAGAAGAAAAGAAATTTATTAAACTTTTGGTTTGTCCAGTGTCATTGGAGAGGTGGCACTTTCAGCCTCCAATCCATGGTCACTTTTAAAAACCTATAAATGTTACAGTCAGAAAATAAACTTCCTTTTCCTTCACGTTCAGAATCCCTGAAAAGAACTGCTGCACCTCACCTGCACATGGGTGCTGGGGCCCAGCTCCTGAGGGCAGCATCATCTCCCTGCTCACCTGTGACACAGGTACCAGCTGGGGAGTGAAAGAGCTGGGGCTGGGTGATCCCAGCGACAAAATAAAGCTATGCCTGCTTTTAATGTACGAATTGGTGTTAAAAAGTGTGAAAAACGCTAATCACGTGTTTTTAAAATTTCAAAAAGTTGAATGATAATAAAATGGTTATAAAAATAGCAATATAATTAGAGTAATAATAATGTGGACAATTTGGATTAGGACAATAAGAGACAATAGAAGCAAAGAGTTATGCACTCCGGGTACCTTTTTCTGGGCAAAATAAGCCTGATAAAGGACACACGTTAACAAGGGATTAACCCTTAAAAAACAATAACCTGTTGCATATTCACACACCTCATACATGATGCATAAATTCCATTCAAACACAGGATTCTGTCTGGTCAATGTCAGCTTCTTCCTTTGAATCCTGACAGCTTCTACCCGAGTGAGGCGGGAAGAAGTTCGTTTCTTCTGATAAGGGAGCAATAAATTCTCTTTCTCTGAAAGATTTAGGTGTCCTGTGGCTGCTGACTGGTGTGAGTCCTTTCTTAAAAAAAAAAAAAAAAGCATCTTACATAGCATAGTTTCTATTTTAACATTTTGTTACAACCTACAACTAGATTTAACACACTACTTAAGAAAACTAATACAGCATCACTTTCTGACGTAACACATAAAGTATTCGTTTTAATATCTGCCAGAAGCCAATCAGAAACCGCGCGTTATTCAAAATGCCCATTGCGTTGGGTGGAAGACGCTGATTGGTGCCGGGGCAGGCGGAGGCGGCTGCGGGCGGGTCCCGTTGCCAGCCCGGCCCTGCCCGTTCCGGCCGCGTGTCCCTGGCAGCGGAGCGGCGGCGGCGGTAGCGGGTGCGTGGTGCGGGCCGGGCCCGGGGCTGGTGCAGGGTCGGGCGGGTCCGCGGTGCCCGAGCGGGGCTGGTGCAGGGCCGGGCAGATCCGCGGTGCCCGAGCGGGGCCGGACATGGCCGGGCAGATCCGCGGTGCCCGAGCGGGGCCGAGCATGGCTGGGCAGATCCGCGGTGCCCGAACGGGGCTGGGGGAGCCGGGCAGATCCGCGGTGCCCGAGCGGGGCCGGACATGGCCGGGCAGATCCGCGGTGCCCGAGCGGGGCCGAGCATGGCTGGGCAGATCCGCGGTGCCCGAACGGGGCTGGGGGGGCCGGGCAGATCCGCGGTGCCCGAGCGGGGCCGGTGCAGGGCCGGGCAGATCCGCGGTGCCCGAGCGGGGCCGAGCATGGCTGGGCAGATCCGCGGTGCCCGAACGGGGCTGGGGGGGCCGGGCAGATCCGCGGGGCCCGAGCGAGGCTGGTGCAGGGCCGGGCAGATCCGCGGTGCCCGAGCGGGGCCGAGCATGGCCGGGCAGATCCGCGGTGCCTGAGCGGGGCTGGGGGGGCTGGGCCGATCCGCGGTGCCCCGAGCGGTCGCTGCCCCGAGTGCGGTCCCCGAAGGGCGCTGAGGCCCAGGGCTCCGGGTCGGGCCCGGCGAGGCGGCTGAGGGCGATGGCGGCGGCGCCGAGCCGGGGCCGCGGGAAGAGCCGGGCCGGGGCGGCTCTGCCCGGGGTGGGTTTTGCTGCCAACAGCGGCACCGGCTCCAGCGCCGGGCCAAGGGCTGCTGTGGCGGGGCCCGGCTGCAGCCACAGAGAGCGGCCCTGGGCGCTGGAAACGGCGGGTCCGGGCTGGGAGGGCCCCAGCAGCAGCAGGAGGAGGCGGTGGCCGGGCCCGGGATGAGCGCTGGCATGTATTATCTGAGCGGCTCTGATGTCTTTCACGCTTTAGCTCTAGAATTACTCTGAGGCCCGGCCAGCCCCCGATCCCTCTGGCAGTGCAGCTTTTCCCACTGCTGGCGTCGAGTGCTCAGGCCAGGCTGGGACCACTTTGAGGCAAGGGCTCTGAGGCAGAGGGGGAATTTTCCAGAGGAGAAATCCATTTGGATTGAGGTGAAATGTGCATCTGTGAGTTCAGTCTGCAGCTTGCTGTTTAGTCTGACTGCCTTCATCTTCTTCCTCTGAATCCTTCACAGCTGAGTGAGGCAGGAAAAAGTTCGTTTCTCCTGATAAGACAGCAATAAATTCTCTTTGGAAGATTTAGCTGTCCTGTGGCTATCTCAGTGCAAGTCCTTTCTTTTAAAGAAAGGTATTCTACATAGCAGAGTTTCTATCTTACCATTGTTGTAACCGAAAACCATAGTTAACACACAATTTAAGAACATTAATACAGCATAACTTTTTAAAATAACACAGGTAATATTCATTTGAATATTTGTAAAAAGCCAATCATAAAATACGCATTTTTTGCAGAAGTTTTTCCCTGTGGTCTGGTCACAGCTGTGCTGAGGAACAGGAAGACCCACGGCCACATGAGGGAGACCCGTGGAAAAGCCTTGGTGCCTCAAGGGGATCCTGACCAGTGGAGTGGAGAGCTGCAGGTGAGAGAAAAAGATGAAAATTCAACATCTCTCAGAGCCCTTGGGCATGGACACACCAGGCACGGGCTGTTCACTCCTTTTCCCTCTGCTGGCGTCGAGTGCTCAGGCCAGGCTGGGACCACTTTGAGGCAAGGGCTCTGAGGCAGAGGGGGAATTTTCCAGAGGAGAAATCCATTTGGACTGAGGTGAAATGTGCATCTGTGAGTTCAGTCTGCAGCTTGCTGTTTAGTCTGACTGCCTGTTCTCACCAAAGCCTGTGCTCTAAGAAACTGCTTCAGCCAAGGACAGAGATAAGGGAGTCCTTTGAACTCTAAAACAGAGAGAGAGGCTGCTGTGGAAAGCAGGGTCAAAATAAGCCCGAAAAGGGACACAGGTTAACAGAGGATTAACCCTTAAAAACAACAGCCTGTTGCATATTTATACATCTCATACATGATGCATAAATTCCTTTCAAACGCAGAATTCTGTGTGGTCGGTGTCAGCTTCTTCCTCTGAATCCTGATGGCTGAGTAAGGCGGGAAGAAGTTCATTTCTCCTGATAATGGGGCAATAAATTCTCTTTCTCTCTAAGGTTTAGGTGTCCTGTGGCTGCTATCTCAGTGCAAGTCCTTTCTTTAAGAAAATAGTATTCTACATAGCAGAGTTTCTATTTTGCTGCTTTGTTACAACCTAAAACTATATTTAACACACTATTTAGGAAAATTAATGCAGCATAACTTTATAACACACCACACAGAAGATATTCATGTGAATATTTGCCAGAAGCCAATTCAAAAATACACATCTTTAATGAAAGTTTTTTCCCATGGTTTGGTCACAGCAGTGCTGAGGAACAGGGAACAGCCAAATGAGGGAGACCCGTAGAGAAGCCTTGGTGCCCAGAGGGGATCCTGACCAGCAGCCTGGAGAGCTGCAGGTGAGAGAAAGAGATGAAAATTCAACATCTCCCAGAGCCCTTGGGCACGGACACACCGGGCACGGGCTGCAGCCGCAGAGCTGGGGAAGCACCAACCCTGGGTTCCCATGGAGGAGGAGGAGGCGGTGGCCAGGCCCGGGATGAGCGCTGGCATGTATTATCTGAGCGGAGCTGATGTCTCTCACGCTTTAGCTCTAGAATTACTCTGAGGCCCGGCCAGCCCCCGATCCCTCTGGCAGTGCAGCTTTTCCCTCTGCTGGCGTCGAGTGCTCAGGCCAGGCTGGGACCACTTTGAGGCAAGGGCTCTGAGGCAGAGGGGGAATTTTCCAGAGGAGAAATCCATTTGGACTGAGGTGAAATGTGCATCTGTGAGTTCAGTCTGCAGCTTGCTGTTTAGTCTGACTGTGACTGTGTTCACAGGGGTCCAAGGATGAGGGAAGAGACAAGGATCTGACTCCATGTTTCAGAAGGCTTGATTTATTATTTTATGACATATATTATATTAAAACTATACTAAAAGAAAGGAAGAAAGGATTTCATCAGAAGGTTAGCTAAGAATAGCAAAAGAAGGAATGATAACAAAGGTTTGTGGCTCGGACTCTCTGTCCGAGCCAGCTGACTGTCATTGGCCATTAATTAGAAACATCCACATGAGACCAATCAGAGATCCACCTCTTGTGTTCAACAGCCGCAGATAATCAATGTTTACAGTTTGTTCCTGAGGCCTCTCAGCTTCTCAGGAGGAAAAATCCTAAGTAAAGAATTTTCCATAAAAGATGTCTGTGACACTTATGCATAGTAAACTTTTTTCCCAAAGAAGTTTCCATATTCCAAGACCTGTTTAGCATGGGTCCTCCTCAGTTCCATGTTTTTAGGGCATGTGTATTCCTTGGTTGTGGTTTTGGTCCTTTCTTATCATCTTCAGTTTTGGCCACTGCCCACACTGCCTTCAGAGGATGAGTGCTGATAGCTGGCACATCTGTACCAGGTGTCTTCATCCCATGTTCATTGGATGTTATCCCATCCAAGCAGGCACTGTAACACAAGCACACTTATATCAACTACATCACTATTATGTCTAAGCTTATAATTAACAACAGAAATAAAAACTGTATCTTAATAACAAAGTTATTTTAACAGCACCCATATAAAATCCATGTTAACATTTGCACAAAGCCAATATTGCAATCTGTATCTATAGCAGGCCAAGGGCCGGGCGCCCCTTGGCGGCTCCGGCCTGGCAGAATTTTGGGGGTCCCGGTGTTTGGTGCCGGCAGAGCACCAGCGCTGGGCCGGGGGTGCGGGGGACCCTCCCTGGGGGGGGAGTCGGGCTGCCCGGGGCAGGCGCTGCAGCATCAGCCCAGAGCCATGGGGGGATGGCCTGGGCCCGGCAGGCTGGGGGCTGGCACAGCGGAGAGGGGGCTCCGGAGCTGGGGGAGCCTCTGCAGCCTGCGGTGTTGGACACCCCGATAAGGGGGGGCCCAGGAGCCCGGAGATGGTCTCACCATGGACAAGGGACACCCATGGTGTGAAGAATGCATGTTTTATGATTGGCTCTTTGCAAATATTAAAATGAATATTATGTTTTGTGTTAGAATGTTATGCTGTATTGATTTTTTAATTGATTTTTTAAGTGTGTTAAATATAGTTTAGGTTATAACATAATGTTAAAATAGAAACTGTGTATGTGAGGTATTTTTTAAAGAAAGGAATGAGGTACTCGCAGCAAGATGGCAGCCACAGGACACCTAAATCTTTCAGAGAAAGAGAATTTATTGCTCTCTTATCAGAGGAAACTAACTGCTTCCTGCCTCCCTCAGGCTTGAAGATGCCATCAGGATTCAGAGGAAGAAGCTGACACTGACCAGACAGAATCCTGTGTTTGAATGGAATTTCTGCATCATGTATGAGGTGTGTGAATATGCAACAGGTTATTGTTTTTAAGAGTTAATCCTCGGTTAATGTGTGTCCTTTTATGGGCTTATGCTGCCCAGAAAAGGGTACCTGGACGTCTGCTACTCTTTGCTTTTGTTGTCTCATATTGTCCTAAATCCTAATTGTCCAAATTACTAATGCTCTAATTATATTACTGTTTTTATAACCATTTTATTACTATTAAACTTTTAAAATTTTAAAAACAAGTGATTGGTGTTTTTCACCCTTGGGTACCCTGGGTGCTGAAACGGGAACCCTGCACAGGCAGCACCCCTGGGCCCCTCTGACTCACCTGGGGAGCCCAGGGAAGGAACCTCTGGGGTTGCCCCAGCAGCCCAGAGAGAGGGGACACCAATACACACTGGGGCTGCAGGAGCCCAGACAGGAGAGAGCCCCTGAACTGCAAAGTAGGGAGACCAGAGAGGGGAACTCCTTGGTGGGTGTTTTTTTGCTGAATTTTGGTGGTTTGGGTTTTTTTGAGGGTGGCTGAATCCTGGTGGTCTGGAGGTTTTTATGGACATCAGACACCTGGTGAATTCTAGAGATGGACTCAGGCAGGAGGAACAGCCAGTCCCCAAAATCCCACTCTTGGCATCCCTCATCCCCCTCTGCATCCTCCCTCTAACATCTTTAAGCCTCTGGGAAGAGCCCAAAGGGATGGAAGTGCCTAAAACGCTGCTGAAGTGCCTGAGCTGCTCCCAGCTGTGGATGTTCCTGTCCACAAGCCTCTCCTGGTCAGTGCCACGGGGGGCTGGGAAGGAGTTTAGGGGATCCTGAGAGGATTGGAAGGGGTTTTGGTGGCTCTTGGCTCCATTTGTGGAGCTGGGAAGGGGTTAAGGGGGCTCTGGAGGGGTCTGTGAGAGAGTTTTGGGAGTTTGGGAAGGGCTGTGTGGCTTGGAGAGAACTTGGGTGGGTCTTGGCAGAGGTGGGAAAGAGTTTTGATGGATCTTGGGGCCATTTCTATTGCACAGAATGGTTCGGGGTGTGGGGGACAGCAGGGATCTGGGGGGTGGTTTGATGGAGCTGGAGTGGCTGTGGGGCTGGGAGGGGGTTTTAGGGCAGCCGTGACCCCCAGAGCTGCCCCCAGACCCTGCGCACAAGGTGCTGCTGGGGGACAGGGGCTCTGTGGAGGGGTTTGTGTTCCTGGCACTGTGGGAGTGAGGGGGAATCCCCAGGGGTCGTGTGTGACCCCCCCCATGCCGGTGTCACCCCCTTGTCCCTCTCCACAGGGCTGCCCCAGCTCTGCTGCCCCAGAGAGAATTTGGGGAGGGGGCAGAGGGGGTGAGCAGCCCCTGCTGGGGGATGGCCCCAGCCCAGCCCCTTTGTTCAGCACCGAGCTGGGCTGGGGCTGCAGGAGGAAGAGGCCGATGGGAAGCAGATCCTGCAGCTGGGACAGGGCTTGGGGTCAGGGCAAGGTCCTGCCCTGCAGACCTGGCTCAGGTGTGACCCTGCCCCAGCAAGGGAGCGGGACATTCCCATCCCCACGGATCAGGGCTGGGAGCAGCACTTGGAGCTCAGATGTGGAAATACTGGGAGCGACTGGGAGCTCACTGAGAGGGTGAATTATCCCCCCTGCCCTTCTCAGGCCACCCTGCCAGCTGAGAAATGCTCCTTGGGCCTTGGCCTTGGCCAACAGCCCCTGGGCTCAGCTCCTCTGCAGCTCAGTACAAACACTGTCTGCCCCAGGCACTGCTGCTGCCCAACCAGCTGGTTCCTGTAGGAGCAGCCCTGGGAACTGTTTTTGTTCCCTCAGTGGCACAACATCCCTGTTCTCACCCTGCCAAAGAAAGCTGTTGGTGCCAAGTGCGGCCAGGATGAACCATTGCTGGGACTGAAGCCCCTCTCTTGGGGCCCTGCAAACAGCGCTCCAAAAGGAGCCCTTGGAGCTCTCCTGGGTCAGCAACTCCCTCTGAGTGGGGCCTCTCCCAGCTGGGAACTCTCCCGTTTGCTGCACTCGGGATCCTGAACAACAATGGAGCTTGGGCCGATCCCCCCACTCCTCCAGGCTCAGCCCTTTGCCCTTTGCTGGGGAGATGCCAAAGGGTCCACAGTGAGCATTGCCTGCCCTCAGGGGAATTGCTCACAGGTGCCGTGCACTGACTCTTTGTGTCTGTGTGCACACAGGAGTGCCTGTGCTGGGGAAATGTGGCAGAAATGCTGCTCTCTGAGGGCTTGGAGTGCCTTGGATAGCTGAGTCAGTCAGGCCTGTAGGTAAGGTTAAATCACAAGCTGTAAGTGAAGTTAAATGCTGCTAAGAGTAGTTCTTAGTTACTAAGTTGTTACCTTTATTATAAGTTATAAGCTAAGTTAAATATTGTAAAGTGTTTTTCCTCTGTAAATTGCAAAGTCATAGTTTAAGTTAGGTTAAATGCTGTTACACTCTGCTCTTTTGCTAAATTGTGAACTTGAAGGTATCAGTTAACATTAAGGTACAAGTTAAGTTTGAGCTCTTAGGCTGTATTCCTTTTATCCTTGCCCTCACTGTCTTTGTGTCACACACACAGGGACAGTTCTCAGTTCATTTCTGGTTTGATTACCTGGACTCTGTTTGGTTTTGTTGTTGCTTTGTTTCCCTGGTGTGCCTGAAGTGTCCAGTCAGGAGCAGAGTGACTCTTGCCAAGGAACTCTGTGCTGCTGTCCCTTAATATTCAATATGGTTTTTGCTGATCCCTTGCTGGGGATTTTTCAGCGCTCTCAGCCCCTTGTTTGTAACAGGGTGAAGGAGCCCTGGCCCAGGCTCTGGCCCTGGGGGACACGGGGACGCTGCCGGGGGGTCCCTGTCCCCCTGTGCCACCCCCAGGGCCCCGGCCCCCCGTCCCCGTGTCAGGCTCTGGGGTCGATCTCGTGGAAGATCCTCTGGGGGAGGCTGCGGGGCCGGGGGACCCGGGGGGACAGGGGACCCCGCTGTGCACGAGCAGGGTTGGACTGCTCTGGGGGGAGCTGTGAGGGGGGCCGGGGCAGAGTGACCTCCCCAGTGCCCTCACACAGCCCCCGTGATGTCACACAGCTCCTCAGATGTCACACTGCCCCTGTGATATCACACAGCCCCTGTGATATCAACAGCCCCTGTGATGTCACACAGCCCCTGTGATGTCACACAGCACCCTTGTGATGTCACACAGACCATGTGATGTCACACAGCCATCTCTGTGATGTCACACTGCACCTGTGATGTCACACAGCCCTGTGATGTCACACTGTCCCCATGATGTCGCACAGCCATATCTGTCATGTCACACAGCCTCCTGCTATGTCACAGAGCCAACTCTATGTCACCTTGTGATGTCATACAACAGTGCTGTGACATCACAGAAGACCAATGACACAAAGTCACCCTGTGATGTCACAATCTGTTCTCTGATGTCACAGCCTGCTCTATGATGTAACACAGCCACTGGGTGATGTCACAACCCACTCTCTGATGCCACAGAGCCACCCTCTATGATGGCAGACTCTGCTCTATAGCCTCATATCCTGCTCTGTGATGTCACAGCCAGCTCTGTGATGTCACAACCCCCTCAGTGATGTCACAAAACCCTCAAGAACTCAGTTCTATTGAAACACTGAAGTTTCTTGGACTTAAATAGATCCCTGTGAGGGACACAACTGAGAAAGTTTCCCCAGGTTCCAGCTGGAGCAGAACCCTGCAGGCAGTGATGACAGGTGGGGACAAACAAGGCAAAGGTGTCTCTGGTGCTGAGGAATGCAAAGGGCCAAGGCCTGAGCCCCAGCCCCTGGCCAGGCAGATCCTGTCCCTCCCTCCTTGCTCAGGGCTCTTCCCGGGAGGGGCAGTGGCATGTGGGGATGGGCAATGCCAGGGGCAGGAGCATTGGGTGGCCCCTGCCAGGCTGCTGAGCAGGCACAAGGAGGCAATGAGGCCCCAGGCCTGCAAGGGTCACTTGTCTCCTCCTGGCCCCAGGGCCAGCAGCCATGGCCAAAGTGCTGCCCAAGTTGGCTCTGGCAGGGCTGTCTTGCAGCTGCTGCCCATCCCTGTGCCCTGTGCAGCCCAGGCTGTCCCACAGTGTCCCTGCCCTGCGCCTCTGTCCCTGCAGGCTGTCGGCATCCCCCGGCTGCCCCACCTGGCTGGGCCCTTCCTTTGCTGACTGCTTGCCTGGCCACTGCATGGTGTTTGGATTGATTGATCAATTAGATCAAAGCTGTATTGGACTGTCTGAAAGGGGATGAGTTTCTTAATAAGTACAGTATGATATGATATAATGTAGTAGAATAAAGCGATGGATCAGCCTTCTGCAATCATGGAGTCAATGCTAATTATTACCTGGCTGGGAGCCTGCAACAGCAGGCAAATACTGCAGTACTGATAAACAGAGGTACAGCCAGGGGAGGGAGGCAGGTGGAAAAGGCTTTGTGCTGTCCCTGCTCTGAGGGGATCCTCAGCATGGCTCTGAAGATCTGCACATAGGAGAAAACAATGAACACAAAACAACCAAATACCAAAGACTAAGCACGATGAGCCCAAGTTCCCTGAGGCTGGAGTGTGAGCAGGAGAGCTTGGGGATCTGAGGGATTTCACAAAAGAACTGGCCCAGGGCATTGCCATGACATAGGGGTAGGGAAAATGTATTGGCCGTGTGCATGAGAGCATTGAGAAAGGCACTGGCCCAGGCAGCTGCTGCCATGTGGACACAAGCTCTGCTGCCCAGGGGGCAGAGGGTCCTGTGGTGCAGGGCTTGGCAGATGGACACAGAGCTGTTGGACCATATGAGGGTCAGAAATGAAAGCTCTGCTGTGATAAAGAACAAAAAGAAAAAGAGCTGAGCAGCACATCCTGAGTAGGAGATGATCCTGGTGTCCCAGAGGGAATTGTGCATGGCTTTGGGGACAGTGGTGCAGATGGAGCCCAGGTCGCTGAGGGCCAGGTTGAGCAGGAAGAAGAACATGGGCGTGTGCAGGTGGTGGCCACAGGCTACGGCACTGATGATGAGGCCGTTGCCCAGGAGGGCAGCCAGGGAGATGCCCAGCAAGAGGCAGAAGTGCAGGAGCTGCAGCTGCCGCCTGTCTGCCAATGCCAGCAGGAGGAAGTGGCTGATGGAGCTGCTGTTGGACATTTGCTGTGGCTGCACTTGGGCACCTGTTCATGGAGAAAGGGACAGTGAAGGGTTAGAGGAGATACCGGTAACCAAAATCAAAGCAATTTCCCATACACCCTCCTTTGTAACACACAGAGACATGCTCTTGTGTTGAAGAGTTCTGATGTTTTCTTTTTAAGCTCTTTCCATGTACTTCCTGGTATTCTTGGATATCAGAAACCCTCAGCATTTCTGCTGCCCTCTGGTAGAACAGAGTGATTTCCCTGAGGCAAGATAATGAGTGGAGACTGGGGGCAGATGATCTGTCACTTCATTCTGTTTGCAGTTCCTCTGGGCTTTCACTTTTCTCAGGTGGAGGATATTCACAGTCCCACGTTTCTCTTAAAAACCCCCAGGCACTGCTGAGAGCAGATGGATTCATCACAGCCCAGCTCCACATTTGTAGCCAAGGACTCACATTGCTCATTTCACCAACCCAGCAGCATTTTCAGTGTCACAAACCTCTGCCTTTCCCCATGGATCTTATCACTGAGAGATGCTCTAGGACAGGTTTGCATGCTGGGTTGAAGCTCCCAGCCTGGACTAAAATCTCAGAGGGACTTCCAAGTGTCCTTATGATGGCATTGGATGAGGGAGATGCAGCTCCTTCCCTGGCTGCCCTGACAGCGTTGCCCAGAGCTGGGCACTGGGGACAGCGTCACCCTGAGCCAGCTGTGCCCCCTCCAGAGCCCCCAGTGCTGGGCAGCTGCTCCCAGCCCTGTGCTCTGCAGAGGGAACTGGGCCTGGGGCTGCAGAGCTGCTCCACGGCTCTGCTGCAGCTCTGCCTGCACAGGAGGGGCTGCACGCCTTGGAGCCCCGGCCCTGAGGGCAGAGGCTTGGCTGGGGCACAGGAGGGAGGGGGCTTGTTCAGAGGGAGGGGCTGCACTGGAGGGGATCCTGTGGACATCTCTAAACTCTCCCTGCCACAGCATTGCTGGGTTTTGTTTTCTCTCATTGCCTGATCTTCTCTCTGCTTGCTGGAGATTTTCCTCCTGCAGGGGTTTCCCTGTGCCTCATCTCTCCCTGCCAGCCCTCACAGACCCCAAATCTCTGTGCACTCTCCCTGGCCCTACAGAACCCTGCCTGTTTGCAGGGCACTGCCTGGGGGCAGGTTCTGTTTGCAGCTTGGAGGAAGAACAGCTCAGACTCAGCCTGATGACTCCAGCAAGGGTGATGCTGCTGCTGACCATAGGCAGAGTGGCTGAAGGCACATCAGGGATCTCCTGTGAACCTATTGATCACTAAAAGGAACAGTTCAGATGTCTCAGGCACTTGTCAAAATTCATAATTGTCCTTTAATATTTATCCCCCCCTCCATGTCATTCTCCAGTATTAGGAATCTGAAGACAAAGTCTTAGGAAATGTCCTCATTTTTATCAAAATCCTTGTCTTGGAAATATTCTGTGACTGATCAGAAGCCAACAGCATATCAGAGCTTCATGAGCATTTCACCTCCCCTGCACCAGAAATACTCAGAGATGTACTCAGAGAGTCTGTAGACATTGGGATGTTGCAGCTTTAGGAGATAACTGCAGGAGCTGCAGCTGCATTGTCCTGCAGCCAGAGGTTCCTGTGCCAAGGCTGGCAGTGATTCTGCCCCAGGCACTTCTCAGCCCCTTCCCAGCCCTGCCTGATTGAAGCTCTCTGTGCCTCTGTGCTGTGCCTGGGGTGGCTGCAGGCAGTGCCCCAGCCCTGCTGGGCTGTGCACAGGAGGAGCTGCTCCTGGGCAGAGCTGTCTCTCTGCAGTGCTGCCCTTGCCAGGAGCTGCCTCTGGGCCAGGAGCCCGGCCCAGCTCAGCAGCACAGACACAGCACAAGGACTTTAATGAGCCTCTGGGGCTTTGTGCTGAGGCCCTGAACATCAGTCCCTGAGAGGGAGCTGAAGAAACTTCTCCAGAACTCCAAGTCAAAATCCAACTCCAAAGTTTCTTGAACTTTTAATGGGTCCCACCAAGGTTCATGACTGAGGAAGTGTCCCCAGGCCCCAGGCAGAGCAGAGAACTGGAGGCACTGATGACAGGTGGGGACAAAGAGAAGCCAAGTCTTGCTGCCCAGGGGCACAGCAGGGTCTGTGCCACCAAGGGCTGTGAGGAGACACCTTGTCCTGAGGCACGGGGGCCTCCTGGCACAGCCCCATCCAGGCTGGGCACTGTCAGCCCCTTGTCCTGCCCTCAGCATCCCCCCCTAGCTCACATCCCAGTGGCCTCAAGGATCTGCTGGAAGGAGTCCCTGGGGAGCCTTGCTCAGCAATGGCGCTGGGGGCTCCTGAATGCTCCCTGCAGGGACTGCAGGTTTTTCAAAGGACTTTGGCTTTTGCTTTGGCCTTGCAGTCTCTGAGAGCTTTGTGCAATCATAGCCTCCAATTTTCTGCTGTAATTAGTCCCTGGAGAGGCTTTGTCAGTAACAACCCTCAGTGGAGCTCATTAATGCTTCAAGGTACTTCAGTTATTTTAAGGTACTTGGTGTTTCCCTTTTGATAGAGACTCCATGAGAGTTTTGTGCAATCATGGCCTCAGTTATCTGCTTTAATGAGTCCCTTGAGAGCTTTGTATTGACACTCAGTGGAACTCATTAATACTTTGAGGTAATAATGGTTTTTAAGGTGCTTTGGAATTTCCTTTCCTCAATGAGGCTTGTGAGAGGTTTTTGTGCCATCTGGCCTCCAATTCTCTCCTCCAAGGAGTCATGAGGACCATGTTTGGGGAGGGACCTCAGTGGGACTCATTCATGCTTTGAGACACTCTGGGGTTTTCTTCTGTCTTTGACTCCTGGAAAGGTTTGTGCAATCTCCTCTCAGACCTTGAGATTCAAGGGCTCAGCTCCAAATGCACCATGGGGCTCATTAGAATCAAGCAAGTCCTGACAAACCATGGTTTTGCCTTGATTTCGCTCTACTGAAGTGCAGTTCACTAGGAAGTTTTTTTTCTATTGTTATGGAGAAATATTTCAAAGAGCTTCTAATAAATCCACATTCCTGTTTTAAGGGTGTATGGTTCTATTTAGAGAAGAAATGATAGCAGCCTTCTGTGACTGATATTGACCCAGGGACTTTCCTAAGGAGCTCTGGCCTGCTCTGAGAAGCTGTGTCTTGAGATCTGACACAGTGTGGAGAGCCTTGCTCCACATTTCCAAACCCCATCCTGTCTCTTCTCACTCACCTGGCATCAGCTTAGCTTGGAGAACTGGCTGCTCTCAGGCAAAGAGGGTTTTTTTTCTTTTCTTTTAGCACTCTAAAACTCCTAAGCTCCCTGTTGAAAACAGACACCCTCCTCAAGTGTGTGCCAAGCCCAAGCTGCCACCAAGACCCCTCCAGACCTGCCCTGGGCCAGCTGTGAGGATGTGTGGAGGCCCAGAGGCCTAGCATCAGAATCTCAATCCCCCAGACATGGAGGACTGGTTCTAGATAAGAGAAATAGGCTTTCAGGTTAGGGTGAGATGCTTTCTTCTCATATTGATCTTTGCAGACACATGCTGATTTATGTTACGTTAGGTTACCCCATTGGCCCATTGGCCTAATTACCCTAGTTCAACTTCTATTGCCCACGTTTGTTTGGCCCTAAAATGTTCTCTCTCTGTCCCTCCATTGGCCCTAGTTTGCTGTATTCCTCCACCCTTGTTTCCTATTGGCTGACCTCAGCTCTGACCCCTCCTCTGCACCATCTTCCCCCATATCCATTGGACCCTGACCCTCAGCTCCACCCTCACTACCCCATATAAGGCCCTGTTCCCTCAGTCTACACCCTGCCTTCGTCCCTGGGGCCTGTTCAGCTGTGTAGCCTGTTTGTGTACCAATAAACCCAGTTTGCTGGAGATCATATGAAGACTCATCCTGCTCATTCTGTCAGCTTTCTAAGGTAGCAGTGAGGTTTGTGCTTATGAGTGCTGGACGCTCCAAGGGCCTCAGTAGGGCCATGATGCTACACATGGCGTCTGAAGAGGAACCAGATTCCTTGAGGTCCTTGTGTCTCCAGCAGTGATCCTGCCAGCCAGACGTCACTGGAAGCTGTACCCCTTTGGGTCAGCCACAACACTGAAGTGAGTTTTATCTAATCTCGCTAAAGAAGAAGTTGACAATCCCCTCAACATCTATGGGACCTGCTTCTCTGACAGCCCCACTTTGGCTGGAGATTGTGCCTGTGAGACTGAGAGTGAGTGACTGAGTGGCAAAGAGCTCCCAGGGGTTTGGGCTTCTGATTTTCTGTTCCTGTGGGTGGGCATTCCCTCTTCCACTAGGGGCAGCTATGGGAAATACTCATTCCCAAGCTGAGAAGGATGTTTTTGTTAAGTTTTGGAGAGTTTTAAATTTAGAGGGGAGTTAATTTTCTGAAGGGAGTTTAAAAGGTATTGTTCATGGTTATTTGAGGAGCTTCCTGATATCTCTGTTGATTCTATCTATCAGTTATCATTTTGGGATGCTGTTGGGGATAAGCTTTATATTTTACAAATACAAGGGGTTTTAAAAGTTGAGAAATTTTATCTGTTGTTTCATTCAATTTATAGGATCATTTAATGGATTCATGGTTCCAAACCTTTGCCCCGGTTTATTCAAACCACCCTTCACATTCCCGAACCCAGGTTCCCTGAGAACAGGATGGGAGATGGAGCCCGCCTTTCGGCACAGACAAGCCATCTGCTGTCTGCCATCTCCCCTCCTTTTCTATCCTCTCCTCAGGGTGGTAGTGGCCATGCTGCCTTGAGATATTCCCTCACCCACATTCCTTCATTCCCTAGTTCTAATCCTCCTTCCTATAAATCACAAGATGGCAATACTCCTGTTAGAGAGGCCGCCATTTTTGATTCCCTCCCACCTTCATCCCCATTTCCCGCCTTTGCTCCAGGTGCCTCCTCTGTGTCGGGTCTCACCTTAATGTTGAATTCCACTGCCACATTAGTCCCTCCCCTATCAGCAGAAAGGTTCTCCCTAATGCGGGCTGCACCTCTCCACTTCCAGGCCCCTTGTCCAGTCCAGCCTCTTCCAGTTCCCACATCACTGGAACCGGACATGGGACCAACTAGAAGGAAGCCATTTTGGCTACCAAAGGCCTTCAACACCAGGCATTGCCGATCGGCAGAAAAGCCTGCGCCTCTGCCAGCAGACCTGCCTCCTCCACAGAGGAAAAGAGTGATAGCTTATCTGAGAGTGAGGATGAGCCCAAGGATTCTTGGCAGAGGATGCGGAGAAAAGCTGCAAAGGAGGGGGACTGGGAGGTGGTATCCAAGATTCAGGTGGCACCTGTGCAGTATAAGCTGGGGCCAAAACCTAAATGGGAATCCATAGGGAATAGATTGCCATTTAGGTTTTGGCTCCTGGGAATCCATAGGGAATAGATTCCCATTTAGGTTTTGGCCCCTGGGAATCCATAGGGAATAGATTCCCATTTAGGTTTTGGCCCCTGCTTATACTGCACAGGTGCGACCTGAATCTTGGATTCCCTACCTCCATAGGGAAATGAAGGACTTAGTAAAGCTGCCAAGGATTATGGGAGGGGTTCTCCCTATTTTAACAATTTGCTGGACGTGCCATTTACTACCCACACAATGGTGCCACAAAATTTAAAATGGTGTATGAAAATTATATTGTCATCTGATGAACTTTATTTTCTGGAAAAGAGTTTGGATAAATAAAGTTCATGAGTTACCAAAAGGTTATGTTGAGGAAGAAGGGCGACAACGCCTCACAATGGACCACATTACCAGGGAAGGAGACTATACTAGACTGCAGTATCAGGCTGAAGTCATGCCCCAGTCAATACTGGAAGATCTCAAAGGCGCTGCACGGTCCACCCTCCCCCAAACACCTGATGCTTCTACACCCCACACTGACTTCACTTACATTCACCAGGGCTCGGATGAGAACTATGTCAAGATCATAAAGCACCTTATGAAAGCCCTGGAAAAACAGGTAGATGATCAAAAGGTCCAGGATTATCTTATTAGCAAATTAGCTTTCTGTAATGCCAGTATTGACTGCAGAAAGGTTCTTCACAGCCTCCCCCTTGACCCTGAGCCAACCATTGCTCAGATGGTTGATGCTTGCATTTGCCAGGCGATCTCAGACTGTGACTCCAGCCTAGCCAAGGCCACCAGCCAGGGTGCAATTGAAATGCTGGTTGCAGCAAATGTGCTTCCCCACAATACAGAATGTAAAAAGGCAGTGGAAACTGTTATAACTGCAGGAAAACTGGACATGTAGCAAAAGACTATAAATACAAGAATACTGTTCTGGTTTTTTACCCAGCCCTCAGTCCCACAGCCATTACCCAAGCTGTTCTTGAAGCCAACAGCACTACCAGCCCTCAGGAAACTCCCAGCAGAGCATGAAACGATGCCAAATATGAAGTTATTCTGTCTCACCCTTCCATTGGTGAGAGATGTCCTAGGTTACAATATAAAGATGTATTCTATTCCCATCCTCAAGAGCTGTTGAAACAGGAGGGGCATTGTTTTATTCCTTATTTCCTGTTAATAGGCCCATCAATGCCTTTCTGCATGACTCAGAGATAATGCCCTCCAGGAGCCATTTCCCTTTAATGGACCACCTCATGACTCATAGAACGATATCAGCCCATTATGAGATGCTCCACCTAGGGGGGAAGAGCTAAGCATGCCCCCCTGGATATTATCTGGGCTTTGGGACAAAACAAGCTGCCTTTCCACCGGATTCCCCAGAGCAACAGCTGCCATTTCCACTGGATTTTCAGAGGTAGGCTACACCCTACTACAGGATCGCTGCTCCAGCATAACCACATCTGCCACTCCAGGAGGACTGCAGCCACCATTCCAACTGGACTGCTACCAACACCCTGACCAACAGAGTGACAGGTTATATTCTGACTTTATCGGTGTTTTTTATTTTGTATTATTGCATTATTTTTTTTCCTAATAAATTGTATTTCTGACTTTGAGTCTCTCTCTGGTTTTATTTTCAAATCAGAGCAAATGGAAAAGCCTGAGTGGGTTTCCTGAAAAACAAACCCACCTCAGAAACCACCTGCTCAGTCCAGGCTGCCTGGAATGATGTCACCCTTCTAAAAGGGACAGTGTGAGCATAAATGATCTCTGGGAGCAGAATTCTCTGAGTCTTGCAGCTGAATTCTGTGTCCCTGTCCTTTGCCTGGATCTGTGTTGCAGATGAAGCTACTGGTGCCATCCTCACCTTTAACCTCTCTCTTGAATGCAAACAGATGTTCCCAGGTGTATTAAGCACGATTTTTCCAAGTTGCTACAAAACTTTTGTGTTCCTCATGGAACGAAGGGGCCATTTTGACACTGAGGAGGTGACGTGGAAGCAAGGAGTCAGTTGTGACCCATGGAACCAAGGGGCCATGGTGACACAGCAGGGCCACGTGGATCCAGTGGTCCATTGATACACTGTGGATCCAAGGAGACAATGGAGACACCCCCAGAACCTGATGGAACCAAAGAGTCCATGGTGACCCAGCAGGGCTGCATGGAGCCAATGGTCCATGGTGGCACTGCCCATCCAAGAAGGCCATTGTGACCATGAAGAACTTCATGACACCAAATATCCATGGTGACACAGCTGGGCATCATGGGAATCAAGGAACGGCTGTTTGCGGTATGGAAACTCATGGAACCAGGAGCCGTTGTGGCACTGCAGAACCAACAGAGCTGCTGGACCTTGTCCCCTGGCCCTGCAGAGCTCCTTGGGAGGCACAGCAGGAGCAGCACCCTGGGAGGCTCAGGAATGCCCCTCTGGGATCCATGGCACACACTCCCAGGGGCGGGAATTCCAGTTCCCAGGCAGGAAAACATGTTCCTGCCCTGGAAGGCCAAGCTCCTAAGAAGGAGAAAAAGGCCAAGTGGAGCAAGAACTTACAGTGACATTTCACTGCCAGCCTTCATAGCTTCACCCGTGGTTGTTGTAGCTCCTGGACTGGGAAATAAATCAGGGCAGGATCTTTGGTGGGAGCTGCCCATGGTCAAGAGAGACACTGAGAGAGAAACAGAGCAGGCAAAGAAAGGAAGGAGAGAAAGAAGGGCACAAACACAATCAGCTGCGGAGGTGGCACTCTGAAAAACAAACTGGAACTGACAAAAAATGAATGGGACAGAAGTCAGTAATTCTGAAAGTTTTATTTACTATCAAAATACAGGCCACACATCCAGCCCCACACAATCTCAATCCCACACCCTCAAATTTGGATGCTACTTCTCCCAATCTCCTTCCAACCCCATCTCACCCTGGACATTGTGGAATCAAGTAGATTTGTCATGGACTGAGTTTTTCTTAGGTGGGAATAAGGCATTTTGACATGGATTGGTCAATTTTGGGGTAAAATGGAGGTGTTTTCAATGGGATTGAATTGTTTTGAGGTGACAGACCAATCTATCTGGAATTCTGGAGTGCAAAGATATGGAGAACACTTGCTGAAATCCCCCAAGAACCCACAAATCCTACAGAACAAGTGTTCACAAACCATAAATTCCACCTCAAATACCTGTTAAATGCTGGGACTTTAGACATCCTTGATCAATTACTTTCATTTTAGTCCTATTTTAAGTGGTTTTAAGTGATAAAGACAAATCAGAAGAAAATTAGGACCAAAAGGATAACCAGCCAGGTGTCCTCCTAACATGGATCACTGGGAATGTGGGTCACCAGTGTTCTGAACAATGTGGGTCCTCCCATGGGGATGAAGCTGCACCAGTGCACAAAGCTCCTCCTGCAGTTGGAGCACACACAGGGCTTCCCTTACCGGTGCCTGCGTTGGTGTCGGGTCAAGGTAGAGCTGTGTGAGAAGCTCTTCCCACACTGGGGACACTCGTAGGGCCTCTCCCCGCTGTGGATGCGCTGGTGGTTGATGAGGTGGGAGTTACGTCGGAATCCCTTCCCGCAGTCAGGGCAGCGGAAGGGCCTCTCCTCAGTGTGAATCCGCTCATGCAGGATGAGATTGGAGCTGATCCGAAATCTCTTCCCACACTGGGGACATTTGTAGGGCCTCTCCCCAGTGTGGATGCGTTGGTGCCTGATGAGTTCTGAGCTGCAGCTGAAGCCCTTCCCACATTCCTCACACTCGTAGGGCCATTGCCCGGTGTGGATCATCTGGTGGCGGATCAGGGTGCTGCTCCGGCTGAAGCTCTTCCCACACTCCAAGCACTTGTAGGGCTTCTCCCCATCGTGAAGCTGCTCATGCACCACCAGCTCTGAGCCCTGGCTGAAGCTCTGTCCACCTTCCTGGCCCAGGGTGGGTCTTTCCTCCTCAGAGCACCCTGGGCTGGGTTTGGAGCCCCTCCTCCTGAGGGATCTCTGTGACTTTTCCTCTCTGTTGGATTCTTGTGCCATGGAGCTGCTCAAAACAGCCTCTTCCATGAGGTTCTGCTGTGGGGATTTTTCCTTCCAGGTCTCCATCCGCAGCTCCTGCTCTGGGGGAGGAAGGACAAAGAGAGGAGGAGATGTGCCTGTGTACCAGAGGGAAGGGGAAGGAGATCTCCCCAGTGCTTCCCCGGCAGGACGGCATGGGCAGTGGGGTTGTCCTGCAGCCGGGGGCTCTGTTAGGCTGAGAGATGGAGCAGGAGAGAGGGGGAACAGGACAGGGACACTGACTTCCTCCTCACCCGCCTGGGTATCCAGGGGCATTGTCTCAGCAGGTGTCTGCTAAGGAAGGCAGGAGCCTCCCTTGAAGTGGAAAACGTAAACAACCTCCCTCCGAACTGTTATAATTTTGAAATTATGGGGCTCTAAGGCAACAGATATGGGAATGGGAATAACAGTTATTTAGCAGGAAAATTAACGCAATAGTAATAATATAAACGCAATAATACGAAGAAAAAATATTGACAGATTTAGAATACGACCTGACACCTTATGGGTTACGGTGGCGGTGGCAGTCCCAATAAACGGTGGCTGTATTCCTCCTGCAGTGACAGGTGTGGCTCTGTTGAAGCAGGGATCCTGTAGGAGGGTGGAGTTTTCCTCTGAAGATCCAGTGGTGGTGGTGTTGGGCCTGGTCTTCCTCCGGGAATCCAGTGGAAAAGGCTGACTCTGGTCTTCCAGCCCTCTGATTATATCCAGGTAGGAATGCTTGGCTCCTCCCTCTGGGCGGAGCTTCTCACAATGGGATGATGGAATTTTATCAGTCATGCAGTGGCACTCAATGGCCCATTAACAGAAGATATCTCCTGGGAGGGAGGATGGGTTGTGGAAGAGATAAAGAAAACTGCCCAATTCACAGAAGGTAACTGCCCCATCAGATAGGAATAGAATACACGCCCCATGTCCAACCTAAGACAGCTGGGAAATGCTTTGCAGTATTCTGTGTCTTTGTGTCTATGTTCATGTGTATTTTACACTCAAAGTCCCCCAAATTTCCAAGAGGTTTTCCCTGGGGTGTTGTCTTGTCCCTGTGTCCCTCTGCACCTCCCTGTGTCACTCTGTCACTGTCACCTCCACACATCTCTGAGCCCACTGGCACCTCCCAGGTTTGCACTGAATCCCTCCCTCCTGCCCTCCAGCACCAGCAATGCCCATGGCAGGGAGCTCAGAGCAGGAGCAGCCAGGCCAGGGCTAAAGCCAGGATCAGGAGTGCCTGGCAGAGGCAGGAGGAATCCCCCATTCCAGGCGGTGCAAGGGGGGTACCCGTGTCCCCTCCCAGCTCCAGGGCTACAGACCAGGGGGGAGATGCCTCAGCTGCCTCAGCTGAATAGCTTCCCTCAGCCCTTGGCCTGGGAAGTCTCTGGCTGGAGCACAACCTCTAGAGGAGAATTCCCACAAGGAAGAGAAAAGACAGGAATTGTTTCTTCCCTTTCTCTCATCACTGCCCCTTGTGCTGATTTTCTTGTCATCTCTTGGCAAAACCAACAAAAACGCGTCTGGAATGAGGTGTTTCCCAGGGTCAGTTCCTAAACAGGGCCAAAGGAAGGTTTTCTGCCGGGGAAAAAGTGACAAATGTGGGATTTGTTCAGACAGTTGAAAACATGACAGTTTCTAAGCACTGGAATCCAGAGACTATAAAAGCCAGAGTTTGCAGTTGTAATGGTCCATTGTCCTCCCTCTTCCCACTGCTGATTTGTCCCATCCCAACTCCAGAGGAGCAGATTATGGAAAGAAGACCTGCAAGGACTGTTGGAGGCCTAATCCCAGAGACTGGAAGAGAGAGGGAAATCAGGAAAAGATTTCCAGTTGTTTTCTTACCATATTGACCACAAATAGCTGTGTAGTCCATGGGCAATATCCAGATGAGGAGGCACGTTCCTGGTTTTTAATGCCAAATTGCAGTACTTTGGAACATCTTTCTGGATGAGAACAAACGACAGGCCAATAATTGACCCACTTCAGTTCCCAAATCAGAAATCATTCAACTTCTACCAAGATGTGTTTCTCTGCAGGTGTCCCAGATTGCAAGGCAAGATGGATTTTATTTGCCATCTGTATGGCAGTTTTCCTTATCTCTTCCACAACCACTCCTCCCTCCTGGGGGGACATCTGGTGATAACAGGCTATTGAATGTCACTGCATGGCTGATAAGAACTACACCATCCCATTGGGAGATGCTCCACCCAGAGGGAAGAGCCAAGCATTCTAGCCAGATAGAACCTGGAGATTCTGGAATAGCAGCACAGCTTCTCCCCTGGATTTCCCAGAGGAACAGCAGCTGCCTCTTCTTCCACTGGATCCTCAGAGAAAGACTACACCCTTTTCTACAGGAGCCCCTGCTCTAACAGAACCACACCTGCCACTCCTGGAGGACTGCAGCCACATTTCCAATTGGATTGCTACCAACACCCTGACCAACAGTGTCGCAGGCATTTTTTCATGGAAATCCTTTCTTTGGGATTTGATCATCTTCTGGGAAGCTGAAGCCCCAGAAGAAGAATGTAAACAATTGTTATCGGCTGGTGTGGAATGCAACAGGTGCAGCGGTGATTGGTCTTCTGTGAGTGTTTGGATTTGCTGACCACTCACAGGAGAGTTTGTCCTTGCTTTCTGCTGGACACAGAACTTTGTTATTCTTCTTTCCTATTCTATTCTTAGCTTAGCAGCCTCTGCAACTTCTCTCTTTACTCTTTTTAGTATAGTTATAATGTATTATATATCATATATCAATAAATCCAGCCTTCTGGTCATGAACCAAGATTCTCGTCCACTTCTCTCACCCTGAAGACCTCATCAGGTCGCTGTAATAAACAGAGTGTCAGGTTGTGTTGTGACTCTGCCGTAGTTGTTTTAGTTTACTGCATTGTTTATTTTATCCTTTTATTTTCTTCCCTATGAAATAACTGTTATTTCCTGCTCCCATATTTTTTGCCTGAGAGCCCCTTAGTTTAAAATTTATAGCAATTTGGAGGCAGGGAGGTTTACATACTCCATTTCATGGGAGGCTCCTGCCTTCCTTAGTAGACTCCTGTCTTTCCAAACTAAGACAGCAGGACTGAAGGCGCTTTGATTCCTTTTGTCCCAAGTTTCTGCTGAGGTTCATGACTTCAGATGAACTGGAATGGTTCCAACAGCAGAAAAGCAGCCACAATGAGCAGGATCAAATCCCCAGGTCACCATTAAATGCACTCGATCCACGCCTTGCACAGCCAGCAGCAATTCCTGCCTCTGTCCCCAGCTCTGGCTCAGCCTGAGGGGCATCACTCTGGTGTGTGCAGGGCTGGCTCCTGCAGGACACAGCGCTGGGAGCTGCTCTATGTCCCACAGCTTCGGCATCTCAGGCGCTGCTCCACAGCTGCGGGGCTGTGCCACCACTGTTCCATGGCTGTAGCTCTTGTGCCACTACCATTCCATGGCTGTAGTTCCTGTGCCACCACTGTTCCATGGCTGTAGCTCCTGTGCCACCACTGTTCCATGGCTGTAGCTCCTGTGCCACCACCGTTCCATGGCTGTAGCTCTCGTGCCACCACCGTTCCATGGCTGTAGCTCCTGTGCCACCACTATTGCATGGCTGTAGCACCAGTGCCACCACTGTTCCATGGCTGTAGTTCCTGTGCCACCACTGTTCCATGGCTGTAGCTCCTGTGCCACCACTGTTCCGCCGTTTCCATGCTCACTCCACTCCTGCTCAAAAGCTGTGCTGTGCTGTTTCAGCACGGTTCCTCAGCTCCTGCACCACTGCTCCACTGCTGCTCCAACACTGCTCATCTACCACTGTTCCACTGCTCCTTCTCTGCTCCTTCCCTGCACTCCTGCTGTTCCACAGCTGCTGCTTCTGTTCTGGTGCTGCTGCCACAGCTGCAGAGTCACAGAGAGGGGAACGTTTGGGCAGCAACCGCTGTGGTGTCAGAGACTGGGACAACGGGACTGCCACAGCTGTGCTGTCACAGAGAGGGTAATGTTGGGGTAGCTGCTGCTGTGGTGTCATAAAAAGGAACACTGGGTCTGCCAGTGCAGTGTTGTCATAGAGAGGAGAACACTGGGGCTTCCACTGCTGTAGTGTCACAGAGAGGGGAATGTTGGGGCTGCCATCCTTGTGGGCTCAAAGACAGGGTAATCTTGGGGCTGCCACCGCTGTGGTGCCACAGAGAAGTCAATGTTGGGAATGCCAATGCAGTGGGATCACAGAGAGGGGAATGTTGGGGGAGTCACTGCTGTGGTGTCACAGACAGGCGAGTATTTGGCACTGCCAACTCTGTCGTGTCACAGAGAGGAAAATGCTGGGGTTGCAATTGCTTTGGTGTCATTAACAGGGGGACATTGGTATTGCCACTGCTGTCATGTCACCGAGAGGGGAACACTGAGGGTTCCACCATTGGGGTGTCACTGACAGGGAAACACTGGGGCTGCAAATGTTGAGGAGTCACAGACAGGGGAATGTTGGAACTGCCACTGTGTTGCTGCCATAGAGAGCAGAACTTTGGCTGGCCACCTCTGCAGTGTCATAGAGAGGAGAACTTTGGGGCTGCCAACACTGTGGTATCACAGACAGGGGAAGGTTGGGGCAGCCACTGGTGTGGTGTCAGAGAGAGAGGGACCTGGGGCTTCCACAGCTGCAGTGTCACAAAGAGGGGAAAGTTGGGGCATTCACTAGGTCTCCACCAAGGCTAACAGTGAAAGCAGGGTTCTGGGGCAGGCAGCAGGGAGAGCAGATGCTGTGCTGGGTGAGCGAGGGAAGAGGATGAGTGCAGAAGGCACAGCCCACTAGGAGGCCACCAGGCAGAGCCGTGGAGCCTCCCCAGGTGAGGGTGACCTGCCCAGGGAGTGCCCTGCTGCCCCCAGGACTGTGCTGCCACCCTTGGCCGAGGTGTTTGCCCAGCAGGATGTCCCCTGGTCACCCGGGGCCGTGCCGCTGCCCCGGGTGAGAGGGCGCTGTCAGCTGAGTGTGCCATCCCCGAGCTCAGTGCTGGAGGCGCCCCGAGCAGCCTGGCTGTGTTAAATGAGCACCCTGCAGCCCCTCTGTGCCCTGCCATGGCTGCCAAGGCACCTGAAAGCACTGGCTGCTGTGCTGCTGTGCCCTCTGCTGCCCCTTGTTCTGCCCTGCTGGCAGAAACTGCTGAAACTGGCCAAGAGCAGCGCGGGTTGTCAATGGAGTGCAGTGCTGCTGCTGATCCAGAGGGTGGAGAGAGGTCATGCTGCAGAGCCACATTGAACAGGTGTTCTGCTCTGCAACTCTGCTGTGCCCTGCTGCCACAGCTGGAACCCCAGAAGCAGCACTTGCTAGCAGCAGGGAGGCTCTTTGCCCCTGCGGCCGCTGCAAGGCACCCAGCTGCCACCACTGTGAGATGCCTTGCTCCTGCAGGACAGTGCCTGGCCATGGAGCGGGGTTTGCTGCCTCTCCACCAGGCCTGCCATACCAGCTGAGATCTCAGAAGCAGTGCCCGGCCCCTGTGAGATTCCAGCTCCTCTGTGCCATGCGGCTGCCCCTGTAGCCATCTCTGCCTGCGGTGGAACCACCTCTCTGTGCTTTGCTGTGACTGAAAGCGCCCCTACAGCTGTGCCCAGCCATGGCGAGACAGTGCCGGGCCCCGGCGGGAGAGCACCCTGCCACTGTAAGGGGGTTCCTGGCTGTGGAGCCATTCCTGGCTGCTATGGAGCTGCCCCTGCCTGTTGCCAAGCTGTACCTGGCTGTGAGACTCCCAGCTGCTGTGGAACACCTGGCTACCATCAAGCCGTATCTGTTGCTCCATGTCCTGCTGTCAACTGCTGTGAAAAGGTGTCGGCCGAGTGGTTCACACGGGGGAGGTCACCAGGGGCGTTCCCCGGGCCTGTGCCCCACCTGGGCTGGCACCCAGCAGCCAGCTTAGAACTGGTGCAAACCAGGGGAATCCGACTGTTTAATTGAAACAAAACATCACAAAGGCCTGAGGTGGGTGTTGATGCAATGTGATTTCTGCCCAGTGCTCTGAATGACAAAGTGAAGAAATTCAATGAAATGCAGGCAAGTGGCAGGAGCGACTATGACTCTCCTAAGGCAGTTTTTGAGAGTATAGTTACAAACCGGGCATTGCTGCAGAGATTGCACCTCCTCGTGGTCCTGCTGGATACCCTATGTAATGTAACCCAGTCAATCTCTGTCCCAGCACAGAGGCAGTGGGGATGGCAAGTTCAACATCCTCCTGTTGAAATTTCATCCTCCTGAAACAAATTTACAGTAAGAGCTGTGTGGCTTTTTGCCCAAAACCTGGCTCCAGAGTATTAGGATTTAATTCCAACATCACACTGCAACATCAGAGTTTGAAAGTGGGCAAAAGATTGCTACGTCCTTGGGGGTCCACTATCATTCTTATTCTACCTCTCCTAAAATTGTGGCAAATTTACTATCCAGATCCATAAAATGGGGAACCACTTTAAAACCAAACCTCTAAATGTGACTAGGTAGCCTTGGTGTCCCAGGGTTTTAAAGTGGACAATTTGTCTCAATTTTGTAAGGGAAATTTGATGTCTTTATTTTCTAAAAAGCAGGTAGACCTCTTGTCTAAAAACTGGGTAGACCTAATGCCGAAAAGTTCACCATCAGAACCCCCCATTTTGGCCGACCACAGATTGGCTACGCTGGTGAACTTGGGGTTTTATAGATCAGAGTTTTTAGTGAATAACTTTGAATGTGTTCATTTTCCCACAAGCTGGGAGGGTTTGAGCAGGCTGCCTGAGGTCTATGAACAGCTTGCACCACGGCCAAGTGTGGGACTGAAGACCTGCCTTCTGAGGAACTGTGAATCGTTTGTGCTTGACAACGGGAAGAGAAACAGCAATTGGGAGATGGAGGGCACACCAGAAACATCATCTGCTGAGCAAGAGAACAACACCCAGCCAGTGACATCCCCAGCTCAGACAGAGAACTGCAGGGAACAGACACTGGAAGACATCCTTACTGTGACTGTTCCTGATAAAAAATCCACCTTGTCCTTGCTGTGGTACCCGGGTACCAGGTGAACTGTGTGTTGGGCTTAATTGAACATCTGAGGGTAACCCATGGAAAAATGAGGGTTTGCTTTCAGTGTGCTCAATGTGAAAAAGAGTAGAGTAATTATCATAGTATTGTTTCTCACTTTCCTAAATGCAGGGGAACAGCAGAAATGGCTCCAGGCAGGGAGTGGATATGTGAGGAATGCAGCATGGACTTCAAGATGAAAATTATTCTGGGACAACACAAAAGATTGGCACATTTATTGATTAGAAATCAGGAAAGGGTTGCTTTCCCACCCAAAAGAGACTTCCAACCAAGGAGCCCACAAAAGATGCTTGACTAAAGAGAAGGAAGAACTACTGATAAGATTGGAGGCTCAGTTTGAGGGGAACAAGAACATCAATAAACTCATTGCAGGACACACATCACAAGCAAAACAGCTAAACAAAGCAAGGACAAAAGGAGATTGCTGCCCAAGAAACCAGCTGAGGATGTAGATAAAGAAACAGGGATGAGTCATCAAACCAGGAGATCACATGAGGGCCTGAGAACGGACTTGGACAAAGATCTTGGGAGCAGTCAGATGCTTGGGAGAGCAGCTGCTGGAAGGAAAACAGATCCCAAGATGAGTCACCACCCTGATAAGGATAACAACAGCTGGGAAACAGCAAGTGACAGAGGGAGGGGCAGCTGCAGGCCCATTATCTCAGAACCCTCAGTGAATGGTATCAGCTGGGACAATTAACAGGCATTCAAGCACGTCCTAGATGGCCAGGAGATGCAATCAACAGTCAATCAATCAGCACAGGAGTGCTTCTGATGCTTTGAATCAATCAGCCAGATAAGAATAGCAACCAGAGATAAGGGAAAAATGGGGACCCAGGAAAAAGGAACAACAGGACCTTTTCAAAAATGGATGAAAAGAAGCGCAGTTAAGAAAGGTAATTTTCTTTTAGTCCAGGACCTGTTCCATCTAGGTAGGGGAAAACTTGCTAAAATTATCCTGAATGACACTGTTTGTCCTGTGAAATCGTACCCAACAAACATTTTTCAGTTTTAAAAGCCATATGAGAACACTTGATAGCCTTGGAAACTTCCAAACTAATGGGAAAGCTGACAATGGTGCTTTCAGAGAATTAATTACAGCAAAAGAAATTGAGAAAAATGTGGAGGAGATGATCAAAAACTCAGCTCCCAGTTTGGGATAACTCTAAGAGACATCAAGAAGATGGACCCAGAGAACTCCTGGACCACGGAGATCTTCAGCTTATGGTTAACATCAGGAAAAATCCCAGACATGGTGAAGGGTTGCAGGACTGTTTTGCTTCCTAAGTCAACCAAACTGGAGTGGCTAAAGGAAATTAACAACTGGAGACCCATGCAGATCCGATCTTGCTAAGACTGTTCTCCAGCATTTTAACAGCCACACTGACCAAGGCTTGCCCCCTCAACCCAAGGCCAAGAGGCTTTATAAGAGCAGTGGGATGCTCTGAAAACCTGAAACTCCTGCAAATCATAATTTGGTTGACAGAAGGAGAACACAAACCCCTGGGTGTTGTATTTGTGGACATCACCAAGGCTTTTGACACTGTAAGCCAGCAGCACTATCTACATGCCCTACAGGAAAGGGAAGCAGATCCCCACATCATCAATTTGGTGAGCAAATTGATGTGTGAGCATTAATTTGTGTGAGCAAATCCATGTGCCTGCTCCCATGTTTTTGCCTGAGAGCCCTGATGCCGAATTTTGCCCCAAACAGGCAGAGTGACTGCCTAATCAGACTCAACTTAAGTCAATTAAGCAGGAGGTATTTTATTTGCGACGCGTCGGAGAAATCACAAAATGGATTTCTGAGTTCACATAGCAAAAGCAAGCCTTATATACAATTTTGGGTATAGGATTACATCAGATCAGGTACATAATCATGCATATTCATATGGGGCGTGGTGTAGGCGGAGCGTGGGCGGAGCGCAGGTGGAGACATCTCTTTTGGGGAATTTTCAGGTGGTCGTTCCTGTTGCCTTCATCATAGACGGGGTCTTTCCGATGAGTCTTCCTCTTTAAACTTTTGAACTCATTTCCTAATTTGGTCAATTCCCGGTGTGTTTGGCTTAGATCCCGTGGTTTGGCAAAACCCTTAGGATCGTTTCGACATTGCTGGCTCTAAACCTGCTTAGTCCATTAGTTTCTCCCATACCTATCTCTTCCCCTGTCATGATGCTCTACCCCTTATCTAATTTGTTACTCTGTTTTCCTAGTGCTGTGCTTTCTCCGTGTGTTCTAGTGCTAGGCCCTGCTTTACAGGCCTCACATTCCATGTTTTAACCCATTACTTCCAGAAGGCTATCTGCTTTAGGGCTTCATTTCCCCCCTTTTTCTTGTAACTTACGAATTCTTTCGTCAAGTTGTAATCCTATAGGGTGCCACTAGGGGTCCCCATCACCGATTCGGGGTCGAGTTAAAGCCTTGATAATCATCCTGGTGTGAACCACTTCTTTCTGTATCAAACTCAACAAACATTTGTAAAAACACCAAACTAACAGAATCACAATTCCAAACATTAACACATATTGAATTAATGACGACAGCCAACCCGAGATATTCAACCCCCATGAGTTAAACAATCCCTCAATCCAATTGTGTTCAGACTCATCTCTCTGAATTCCTGCCTCTTGTTGCACGCATCGCAACTCAGAGATATCCTTTTCAACTTCTTTGGTGACATTTGGAATATGGATGCAGCAATGGTCAATTCTGCCACTTAGGTAACCACAAACTCCATGCTCTTTTAACAACAGCAGGTCCAAAGTCATCCTATTCTGCACTGTCATTTTTGAGGTAGCCTGCAATTGTAGGTTAAAATCTTTAAATCCTTTCTTAGTTGCTGCAGCCAACCGTTCAGTCTGGCCCAAAAGGTTATACAGCATTTCCCTGTTTCGATAGGAAGCTATTGGTGCAAACAACGATTCTAATGCCCAGCCAAGTTTAACTCCAGTACTAGGGGCATGCCATCTGTCTATGTCTTCCCTTTTCTTCATTACTCTGGTCTTCCCTTGTTTTACTGGAATATTATCTGGCCTATATAGAGATTCTTTCTTCCAGAAAGGACAGAGTGTAGGGATCCCCAGAGTAATTTGAGTCACTGGTCCATCTAACGGCAGATGGGTTGTCCACTGGCCATGTCCTAGTACCCAGACCAATTTCCCTGGACTTCGGATAGTCGTAGTCATACAAGATACCTTTTGGACAGGAGTTTGGAAAGTCTTCTCAGCTATTGTATGGTTCAGCTTACGGCACTCACATCCCCATTTCACTAAAACTCTCACTGGGGCTATACTAATTTGGTCTTCTGGAGTATCACAAGTGATCAGCTTCGAACAGTTCCAATACTCCCTACCTTCCCTTAGTTCTTGCCATTCTCTCCTAGAAGTTTGGAAATTGCTTACTTCAAAGGAAGTGGCGTTTTTACTCCCGGTCCACTGCACGCACCACTCTACCTCCCCTAAATAGGTATAGTGTTCTAATAAACTCTGTCCCCCAACAGTTTCCCAATTATCCCACAAGGAAGCGGTTGAAGTTGAATTCTGACATACCCATTCCTGTTCTGTCACCTTCACATCTATCTCCTTGTGTTGTACGTCATAACACCATCCATAGTTATTTAACCCTCCATATAATCCTGGCTTTGGTTCGAATCTCCCTTCATTCGCTCTACACTGCCACACATCTGAAGGCTTCGGTACAGTGGACCATTCTTTCATGGTCTTCTTCTTAAGTTTCTCCCTGATTTGCGGGTAACATGTCTGAGTTAGATTTTGAATAATAGGCGGATCTGGGATTGGAATAATCCCCCATGGAATGGGTTCTCCTGCAGCTTGTGGCAAGGGGAGACAGGCTGTAATCTTGGTTACATTCTGCATTTTCCCAAAATCTCTCACCAATCCTACTATCAAATTTTCTTGTTCCTCCGTTCGATTGAACTGTAGCTCTCGTCTCACTCGACTAGACCACACCCTTAATCCATAGCTTCCCTCAAGTCCGCACATCAGCAAACAAAGATATGTTCCCTCGCTTTGTTTCGATGTCCCGACATCTAACCATACTCTGCCTTGTCCTTTGCTCCCCCACCAATAACCCGAATCAATGAATCTCCAATTTCTATTTTCCTTTTTCCACCATTTCACCTGATGTTCTCCTGTACAAGTTGGTTTAAATGTGAACTCACAGTTCATTTTTCCCCGATGACCTGCCCATTTATCCCGCACCTGTTTATACGGGACTACTTCGATAGACTCTGAATCTTGTCTATTTCCAAATCTCCAAGGAACAACCCTTAGTTTAACCATTCCCTGTTTCTGCTCCTGACCAATTGTCACGTTGCACCAATATCTTCCCATGTCTGATTGGCTTACCTTTTTCAGACATAAGGTAGAGTTTCCATGCTGTTCATCCTCATTCCAATAAGTCACCACTTTACCTTCGGCGGCATTTCCTCCCCAGGTAACCCTGATTTTCTCAGCTCTTTTGCTCTGGTTATTCATAACAATACAAGTAAGGTTAATATCCATATCCTGCATCACCCCAACCACGGGTCTTTCAGGGGTAACAATCACATCAGCAGCACATGAGGTCAATGGTTTGCCCATAGTTAACAACAGAATTAGGAGGAAAATGGTTTTCCCCGTGTAATCATTCGAGTTGCAGACACCCTTTGTGCCTCTCATTGTTTGATGTGAATTCGTTCTACCCGTAAAATAACCTTTTTTTTTTTTTTTTTTTTTTTTTTTTTTTTTTTGTTTTTTTTTTTTTTTTGTTTAGTGTCTAAATCTCTAAGGATCTAATTTGGTAACCAGCGGTGTACCTTAATACAATTTGTTCGGAAGCTTCAAACAACTCCCTAGCTTCTTTGTAGCTACACTCATAACATTGGAGGTCTAGTATCACAACCTCTGCAAAGAAATCCAGTTAGTCCCACACAATGTGCTTGGCAAAGTTGGGTTTCATCAGGGTCACATCTATCTTAATGTGGCTAAACTGCCGCCGCTGGGAGCGGGGATCTCGTAACGTAACGCCCGGCAGAGGCTCTAAGGGAATGACGAAAGCTCGTTCCCTTAGTTCCCTCTCCGAGTCCTCTTTATCATCATCTAGCCCTTTCCGCTTGACCTTCACTCCGGCGTGGGCGTGGTGCATCCGCGGATCACGAGCCAACCGGGAATCCAGGGACGTCGACTCCGAACCACGGTGGAGGTAGTCAGCAGCACTTGGAAAGGTCCTTCCTACTTTTCTTGTAGGGGTTTTTCCTAAAAGATTCTTAACATACACCCAATCACCGGGGTTAGACGGATGCAATTTACAATCAGGTTGCTTAGGTTGGTGCTCGATCATCACAGTAGCATTCTTATCAAACTGTTTCCCCACCGCAATTACATAATCGTAAATGTATTGATTACCGATCTGGTCTATGACATCCCCATTTACAGCTTGCATAGCATAAGGTCTACCATATAGAATTTCAAAAGGACCTAATTTTCCCTTCGATCTTGGCTTGACTCTCAGTCTCAGCAGAGCAATAGGCAAAGCTTGATACCACTGCAAATTAGTCTCTTGGCATATTTTAGCAATTTGTTGTTTGATAAGATGATTCATCTTTTCCACTTGCCCACTGGCCTGTGGACGGTAGGGTGTGTGCAATTGCCATTTGATTTGTAATGCTTTGCTTATTGCTCTCACTACTTTGCACAGAAATGTGTACCTCTATCCGAAGAAATGCTCTTCGGTACCCCAAACCGTGGAATAATTTCATTCAACAGTACTCTAGTTACCTCTCTTTCCTTATTTGTCCTACAGGGGAATGCTTCAGGCCACCCAGAAAATGTGTCAGTTAATACCAACAAGTACCGAAACCCCCCTTTTCGGTATTAACAAGTACTGAAACCCCCCCCTTTTCTTGGGAGTTCAGAAAAATCAATTTGCCATACCTCACCTGGGAATTTACCTCAGCTTATGGCTCCTTGGTGTACTTTGGTTCCTGTATTCGGGTTGTTCTTCAGACACCGTTCACACTGGGACGTAACGTGTTTTATAGTAGTAAATAATTTTGGTCCTGCTATTCTGGTCTGCAAATATTGGTAAAGCGAATCTAGGCCCCAATGGGCCTTCTCATGTTCTGCCTTCACAAACTGCCACATCACGTTTCCTGGTATCACTAACTGTCCTGTTTCTAATTGACCCCAACCATTTTCTAGTAGTTTGCCCTTATTCCTTTGAATCCATCTATGATCTGATTCTTGGTAATCTGGCTGGATATTGATATCCAGCTCCCCTGGTATTAGGGCCGCTATTTCCGCTTCCCTATTTCTTGTGGCCGCCAATTTAGCTTCTGTATCTGCCTTCCTATTCCCTATTTCTGGAATAGTATTGCCTTTCAAATGCCCCTTGCAATGCATTATGGCCACCTGTGTTGGGAGTTGGACCGCCTCCAGCAGTCGCAGAACCTCTTCTGCATGTTTGACTGTTTTCCTTGTGTAGTCAACAGTCCTCTTTCTTTCCAGATGGCTCCATGAGCATGTACAACAGAAAAGGCATATTTAGAGTCTGTCCATATATTCTTTGAGATCTGGGCGACTGGAGTAGACGGCTTCAATTGCTTCCAGGCAGTCATGTTCGATGGGTTCTGCTGGGGCTCTTCCTTCTAAGAATGAAGCTGGGTTCACAATATTAATTACCTGAATGGTTATATCATCTGATTCAGCCAGGATGGCCTGGTATTTTAAGAATCTGGAAGGCGACAACCAATGGTTGCCTTTCTGTTCCAGCACAGCTGACACAGTGTAGGATACTAATACAGTCACCTTTTGGCCCAGCGTAAGCTTCCTGGCCTCTTCTATGTTAATTATCACCTTTACTTACTTCATCCAATCGCTTGGAGAAGTAGACCACAGCTCTCTTGTGTGGTCCCAGCTGCTGTGCTAGTACTCCTAGGGCCATCCCTTGCCGCTCATGGGAAAATAGCCAGAATGGTTTCGACACATCTGGGAGACCTAAGGCTGGTGCTCTCATCAGCTCCCGCTTCAGCCTCTTAAAGGCCCCTTCCGCCTCGGGAGTCCAAACTAGGACATTCTTGGTTTCCTTTAGCAAATCATACAATGGTTTAGCGAGTATCCCATACTGGTAGATCCATAGCCGACACCAACCTGTCATCCCCAGAAAGGCGCGCAGGTCTCTCACCGTCTCTGGTTTGGGCATCTGGCAGATGGCCTCTTTCCTGGCTGCTCCCAGGGATCGCTGTCCTCTGGAGATTTCGTATCCCAGGTACACCACTTCCTTTTGCACCAGTTGTGCTTTCTGTTGAGAGACTCGATATCCACTTAAACCCAGGAAATTCAACAAGGAAATAGTCCATTCAATGCATTCTTCCTCCGTCACTGTCGCTATTAGAAGGTCGTCTACGTACTGCAGGAGGGCGCCATCTCCCGGTGGCCCTTCCCATTGTTCTAATTCTTTGGCTAACTGATTCCCAAAGATTGTGGGCGAGTTAGACCGGCCTTGGGGCAACCGTGTCCAGGTAAGTTGGGTCTTTCTCCCCCTATCTACTGATTCCCACTCAAAGGCAAAAACCCTTTGACTCTCGGGGGCTAAGGGAAGGCAGAAGAATGCGTCTTTCAAATCTAATACGGTGAACCAAGCCAGGCTATCCTTTAGCCTAGTTAAAAGTGTATATGGATTAGCAATCACCAGGTGTAATGTCTTGGTTATTTCGTTTACTGTCCTCAGATCCTGAACGAGCCTATATGTTCCATTAGGTTTCTTTACTGGCAGGATTGGTGTATTAAAATCCGATTCGCATTCTATCAATAATCCCAGTTCTAAAACCTTTTGATTATGGGCTCAATCCCCTCCTTTCTCCTATCTTCAGAGGGTATTGTTTTCTTACCACTGATTCTGCCCCAATTTTAAGTTCAACAACAATCGGTGCTGCTTATTTGATTTCAGGGGGGGGATTGTGAAAGGGGCTAGCGGTGGGCCTGTTAGCTAAAGGAGTGAGAAGTAAGAAGAAGAAACTGATAAGGAGCTTTCCCCAAGGCCTTGGCAGCTTTCCCAGAAGCCTTGGCAGCACGCCAGGTAACTCCCATGGCATCCGAACTTTCTTCACCAAGTTCCCCATCAGAGCCCCCTTCTACTTCAGCCCCCCCCCCCCGTTAGGTATCAGCCTTGACTTTTTGTCTGCATTTTACTCCGTTTCTCTCTCTATTCTCTATTCCTTTAAAACTCCAAAGAGCGAGTTCTAGGTTACTGCTAAATTAACAGCTGTTTTAGCTCAGACTAATGGGTAAGTCTCGCTCGGGATTTGCTTGAAATTGTAATAATTGTGATTCTCAGGTAAAGGTTCCACACAACTGATTGTTAGGCTTAGAGCTGTAATCAGTTGTTCCTCGTTTACTTGAAATTCCAATTTGTCCTTATTGAATTTTATTATGGTTCTTAAGTTCTCCAATAGGTTTCTTCTCAATAAGGGCTTTGGTGAATTTGGTAAATATAAGAACTGATGAATTTCATCTGTTTCCTAATACTGTATTTAATGGGTTTCAGAAAGTAAGGCTTTTCTGGTTGGCCTGTTGCTCCCACAAATTGTATAAATCCATCACTTTTAGGTACCAATTCCTGATTTAAAGCCGAAAAAGTTGCTCCCGTATTAATCAAAAGTACTGTTTAAACTGTGCTTTATCCCACTGAGTTAATTGATCTACTATAAATAACAAATATTTCCACCGACCTACTTTAAACAAATCTACAAAATCAACCTGGATCTTTTGAAATAGCCGCTAGGCTGTTTTGCATTCTCCAGAGGGAGGGCTCTTAAGCACTTTCTTATTTACCTTTTAACAGGTGAGACACCCCTGGGTAATTTGCTTTTTTTTTTTTTTTTTTTTTTTTTTTTTTTTTTTTTTTTTTGTGAGGTCATGATTTCAATCTCTCTCTTTCTTAAGGTTGCTTTTTGTTTCTTTATTAGCCAAATTATTTCTCTGACTTTAATATCCCTTCCCCCTCTGGTGTTCCTTTATATGAACTATCCCCTCATATATTAACCCCTTCCTTTGAGTGTTTATAAGTCTCCTTTCCTTCTAAATTTCTCTAAAAGTATGTACTACACTAAAAGCATGTTTGGAGTCTGTATAAATAGTCCCCCTTTTTGCCCTTTTAAAATCCACAAGCTTGCGCTGACCAGGAGGGACTAAAGGGATTAGACTCCTTCACTCTAAACTTTTCTACTTCACCTGAAAGCCAACCCATGTCATCAATTTCTAGATCATCTTCTTTAGGTAAAGAATAGATTTCAAGTTTTCCTTCACAGGGTTTTATCTGTAAATTTAGGGCTACTATTAGATCTCTGCCTAGCATATTCTCCTCGGCTTCTGGTACCAACAATAAGTCATTTACTCCAAATTTGTTATTTGTTTCAATTTTCACCCCTTTTATTATAGGAACAGGGAAAGCTTCTCCTGTAATTCCGACTACTGAAACTTGCTCACAACTCACTTCACATCCCTGGGGTAATTTTGTCACTGTTGACCGAGAAACTCCTGTATTTACTAAAAATACAAATTCTTCACTCTGAGGACCTACTTTTAGCTTTATTATCAAGGGCTCTTCTAGGTGTAATTCGATCTTTTTCGTTAGACAAAACCCTTGCCCTTTCTGACTCTCCTGAGAAGTTTTCTCATCTTGCTGTTTCTTTTTGCAATTTCTTTGCAGGTGCCCCTTTTTATGACAATAAAAGCAGGTAGGTTCCACACCCTTCTTTTTCTCATTTCCACTACATGCATCACAGCAACGTTCCTTGGGCTTTGGACCCTTCTTATCCCTTTCCAGGGCTAGTACTAGGGGATCCTGAGGGGCTACGTTAATTTCACATTCTTTTTGCCACTCAGGTTTATTCCTTAGGGTGAAGAACATGTCTGCGTACATTATTTCATCCCATTTATTGAGCCGGCGGAGGAGGAGTATTAGTTGCAAAATAGTGTTATAATTAGTTGTTCCCTCTGGTGGCCATTTTTCTCCGTCATCAAGACGGTACAGGGGCCACCATTGTGTACAATACTTTAAAAGTGTCTTTTTACTTATGTTTCCCCCTGGAATCCCTCCCAGGTCCTTCCAGTGTCTTAGGATACATCCTAAAGGGGTTTTCATATTTATATCTTTACTCTGTTGGCTTCCCATGGCTATTCTCTGTATTCGTGCTCTTTTCCACAAGTACCATATGCCAATATACCTTAACACTTCATTCACACAATTTCCATTCGCTTCGTCCAGGAAATGTGGATCGGGACTCCATTCTCGTTTTGCAGCGATGCTGCGTCTCACTCACTCCACACACACACCCGTACGGTGAGAGGTTCCTACCTTATGGTCTTATGTCAGAACAGGCTGTTTTACCGGGTTTGGTCACAAGAGGTCGCCGATAGACCGTGAAATACCGGGTTCCCAAGTTCATGCACATACATTTCCAATCTGTTTACATAGAAAGTAATAAAAGCGTCCCCTATAAGATTTTACAACGGACATATAGAACAGACGCAAAAGGATCACCGGCTGACAGACCTCTCAAAAAGCAATCTTAGTTTTCAACCCTTAATCCACAGTATTATAACATTAAATACAATATTGAAAACAGTTACTCACACAGTAAAAAAAACAGACCAAAGATACCAAGATAAACAAATACTCCTTCCAGCAGGACTTTAACCTGCGTTTTCTCTTTTCCTTGCTTTATTTTTTTTTCTTTTCTTTTTTTTTTTTTTTTTTTTTTTTTTTTTAACCGAAGCTGGGATTTTTAACCCCAGCAAAACCAATGCTAGCCAACCAATGCTAGCTAACCAATACTAGCAAAACCAATGCTAGCAAACCAATGCTAGCAAACCAATGCTAGCAAACCAATGCTAGCAAACCTGGGATTCTTTACTGGGGCGTCCCCCAGCTTTCCCTTCCGGCGGTCACGTCTGACCCCCGTTTCCCAATAAAAGCGCTTTATTCTAAAACCAATAAAGAATTTAAATACCTCTGAATTGGAGCAGGAGATGCAGGGTACTCTTCGTCCACCGAGAGCACTGGTCCGGGGCGGGGAGTCTCTTCTGACAAACGTTAGTCAGGGGCGCCCGAGGGTCCCGACCCCGGACCCGGCTCGGGGAGGACCCCTCAAGTCCTGGATCTCCTGTCTGGTGCCATACCTCCTGCCTGGCTCGCCAGAAATGATGCCGAATTTTGCCCCAAACAGGCAGAGTGACTGCCTAATCAGACTCAACTTAAGTCAATTAAGCAGGAGGTATTTTATTTGCGACGCGTCGGAGAAATCACAAAATGGATTTCTGAGTTCACATAGCAAAAGCAAGCCTTATATACAATTTTGGGTATAGGATTACATCAGATCAGGTACATAATCATGCATATTCATATGGGGCGTGGTGTAGGCGGAGCGTGGGCGGAGCGCAGGTGGAGACATCTCTTTTGGGGAATTTTCAGGTGGTCGTTCCTGTTGCCTTCATCATAGACGGGGTCTTTCCGATGAGTCTTCCTCTTTAAACTTTTGAACTCATTTCCTAATTTGGTCAATTCCTGGTGTGTTTGGCTTAGATCCCGTGGTTTGGCAAAACCCTTAGGATCGTTTCGACATTGCTGGCTCTAAACCTGCTTAGTCCATTAGTTTCTCCCATACCTATCTCTTCCCCTGTCATGATGCTCTACCCCTTATCTAATTTGTTACTCTGTTTTCCTAGTGCTGTGCTTTCTCCGTGTGTTCTAGTGCTAGGCCCTGCTTTACAGGCCTCACATTCCATGTTTTAACCCATTACTTCCAGAAGGCTATCTGCTTTAGGGCTTCAGCCCCCTTAATATAAAATTTATAGTAATTTAGAGGGGTGGGGAGGGTTTACATTCTCCATTTCAGGGGAGGTTCCTGCCTTCCTTAGCAGACGCCTGTCTTTCCAAACCAAGACAGATTTTGGCACCCAACATGAGGTTCGAGGGCACAGAAACAAAAAAGGGAATAACAGTTCTTGAGTAATCTAATTTTTGTGTGTGGCTATAGAAACCTCATTAAGTGACACCATGTGGTCCAGCTTGCCCTGGTTTGGGTGGCACGTGATCATGGCTGTATTTCTCCCATTTGTAAGCCCTCATCTAAACATGGGTCCTATAACCAAGGCTTCTGTGTCTGTTATCTGGATTGTTTTATGGGTGAATAAGGTGAGGAATTAATGGATTTTTAACTTCCTCTGGAAAGCAGGCACATGGATTCATAGCTATCACACACTAACTCTATGTTTTTGGGTTACTTTATTAATGGCACCTGCTGTAAGGAAATGACACTGGGCGAAATCTTCTCCCAACCCTTTAGCCACTTCTTTGGGTCCTCCCCACCAGTTTTTGAAGGGTTCAGTTCCACTCTGAATATGAATTATATCATACAGTGGCTAGTGTTGCTGATAAGCCTGCTCTATTTAGCATTTAGAGAGAAGGGGTGACTTACCTGGATAACCACCCTGACACCTACCCCAGAACCTAACATGCCACCAGAGTCTAGGGATGCTGCTGCCCCAGAGCCTGACCCTGCCCCACAGCCCACCCCAGATACAAACCACCCAGATTGGGTGGGGGGTCTGGTGAAGGAGATGCATGAGATGGGCCAGATGCTGAAGGAATACACTTCCCCAGCTGGTGAGGAAACCTCTCCCTGCCTTGAAGAGGGAAAGTCTAATAGTGCAGCAGTGGAACCCACAGATGTTACAACTGTCCAGGTTTCCAGCTGAATTGCAAAGGCAGACACAGCCAGCAGCAGTTGCCCCTGTAGAAACAAGGAGATCTAAGATGAAAGCAGAGCACCCAGATAGGGGAGGGCGCTCACAACCCACAGGGGAGCCAGAGGTTGCAATCATCACCGAGCCCCTGACGTATGAAAGTCTCCGTAATCTGCACAAAGACATTGTACGACGGAGATGTGAGACTTATACAACCTGGCTACTTCATGTCTGGGACCTTATGGGTACAGGCATGCAGCTGGATAGTGGTGAGGCAAGGAATTTGGGATCCTTGACCCAGGACTCAGGTATCAATCAGGTTTTTGTAAGGGAGCCAGGGTCCCTTTCCCTCTGTGAGTGGCTTTTATGAAGTGTCAGAGAGAGGTTTTTTCACAGAGAAAGAATGCAGGAGCAGCACCATAGAATGTGCTGGAAGACTCTTAAAGGAAGGGATCCAACAGCTGAGAGAAGTGGCAGTATTGGAGGTGCTCTTTGGGAGGGATGGACAGCATGATAATGACCCCAACAAAGCCAGGTGCACAGGGAGAATGTTGTGGAGCCTGGCAAATCTGGGGCCATCTCAATACACCACCTTTATTGCAACAATTAATGCCGACACCAACTGAGACACAGTGGATTCTGTGGCCAACAATCTTAGGAACTATGGAAGTATGATCAATGGACTGATGCAGGCTCATGTCTCTGCTGTGATTAAGGACCTCAAAGAAGAGATGAGTGAGGTGGTGAGGGAAGAGGTGAGGAGGACCAGTTCCCACATGGCACCAGTACAATTCACAGGCGCCAGAGTCAGAGCCCAATGTTCCCCAGCTAGAGAGGGGGGTGGTACACCCCACGGGCTGACCTGTGGTTTTTTCTGCATGACCATGGGGAAGACATGGGAAGGTGGGATGGAACACCCACTTCTGTCCTGGCAGCACTGGTGCATCAGCTCAAGGAGGGAAACACAAATCAAGGGAACTCCAGTAACGTGAAGGTAGCCTCAACCTCCCATGACCGAGCTGCTGAGTATGATCTGTCAGATCCCCTGGAAGGTACCTCTACCATGTATACCCAGGGTTAGAGGGGCCCTGCCTCCAGCGAGCCCGGGCTGGCTTATGGGAAACCTGCGGGGCTGCGCCGGGAGTGGGGAACGGCCAAGGCGTGGGTCCTGCCCGCGGCTAACCCTGGTGAGCCGCTGCTCAGTGGTTCAGGATCTACTCACTGCAGCACGGAGCAGGCCAAAGAGAAGGAGGAGGCTCCTCTATTGTTAGGTTCCAAAGGCAAAGGTTTATCCCAAGGGAAGGATTCAGCCTGAAAGAGTCGGCAGCACTTCTGTGCAGGGGATTTTATCAGGGTACATACAACTCAGGGGGTGGATACAAACGACTGAGCAATAAGGAATCTGCAGGGGAGGAGCGAGGGCATTCCATCAGTTGCTTGGGACTAATTAGGACAGATGAGAGGAGAGGGTAGGTCACATGGGCCAGTGGGGCTTCCAGCAATAGGGGAATTCCAAAGGGGTGGTGCAGTCAGGGGTTGGTGCAAGGCAAAAGTGACAGGGAAGGTTCAGGAATAAAGAGCTGGATTATCTTGAGAGGCAGGGAAGGAGCTGGAACAAAGGGAAATGGCATGAGGGACAGCTTTGAGGGAAGGCAAAACCTACGGGTAAACCAACTTGGGGAAAATACGGGGTACATGAAAACAAACCATTCTACGATAACTGATAAATAAACACAAACCGGAACACTCCAGGGAAATGGGCACAGCACCAAGCCCGTCTGAGTCGGAGAAGTGTTCGAAGAACATTGAGCAGTCACCCAAGCTTTTAGACACTCCATCAAAAGTCAAGGGTTTTGACCTCTAGGTTTACATGGGTATATACTCCTGAGTAGGACTTTAGGCAGTGTTTTCAGAAACTTGTTGTATGTCCGATCATACCCCAATTCCTTGTAGATTGTGTGGAACGTGGAATCCTTTTGTTTTCACTGCTTGTTAGGACGACCAAAAAGAATACTGGTGCTGGGTGACTCAGAGACAGCCCATGCATGTTAAGTGTAGTATGCAGGGGATAAAGAGAAGGAAAGGAGAAGTACTAATACATCCTGCTAAGACTGGAAATTTAGATAGCATGAAGAATGAATAACACAAGAAGTAAAGATGGTATTAAAAAGAGTCCACTAGAATGTAATTTAGCAGATGAGAAAGATTTGGGAGGAATCCCAGAGGGTAATTTTTTGTGTAAGGTCACCTGATGAAATACTCTTACCCAATGGTAGGCTTAGTATCAATTAGAAAGTGGTGAAATGTGACCCCCTAATGGAACGTTATGATCCATTGTTACAGTTGATGTTATTTTTATGACAAGAAGAAAAATGAGATCCGGTGATATATGCAGACATGGCTTTTACCCTGAGGAATAAATCTGAGTGGCACAAAAAATTGTGGCTTTGATTTGGCCCCACAGGACTTGTAGTCCTAACTTTGGAAAGAGATAAGAGGCAGAAAAGAAAGAGATGTCATTCAGCATTCAGCATAGGGCAGAGATGTTTGAACATGGCTGAAATGCCCCAGGAAGATTGTGTTCTAGGTGTCCAAGATTTACAGCCGAGTTAGCCCAGGCCAGCTCGGGTACACTCCCCCTCAGGCAACCACTCTGCCCCCTGAATGAAAGCCAAGTGGCAGTGAGGAGGAGATGAATGATCCAGGTGAGGGGACAATTTCAGAGAGTCCCAGTGACAAGCAACACACGGAATAAAACCAAGAAATCTTTGCCTTTAGTCACCCCCTTAAGGCAAGACTTGAGTCCCCCAGGAGAAGCCATGTGGGTGAACATCTGCTTTTCTACTAGTGCCCTGAACAGTTGGTGGGAAAAAGTTAAAATGGATAGAGAAAACCCTAGCAAAGTAGCAAAAAGATTGGAGTTCATAGTCAAGAGTCAAGAGCCGGGCTGAGGTGATACTGATTTCATGTTGACAGAGCTAACCAAAGCAGCAAAAGAGTTGGCGATCGAGGCAGCCAGAGCACGTGTGCAGGGACAAATTGCTAGTGGAGCCTTACAAGGTACAGTGGACAAGCTGTGTACTATCGTAAGCCCTTTGTGGGACGCGAACGATGCCGGCTGCTGTGCAATGTTCACCAGATACCAGGAACGACCGAGACTGGCAGTTCTTACCCTAGCAGGTTACCGGTTAAAATACGGCTAAAGAATAATAAAGAAGTTGAATTTTTAACTAAATGTGGAGACACATTTTCACTCTTGAATCAAGCACTGATACCCAAAAGTGAAAACTATCTGCAAGCAATAGGAGCCAGAAAAGGCATTCTTCCTGCAACCACTTCAATGTAAAATCAAGAAGAAAATGGGAATACATCAGTTTCTTTATTTACCAAACTCACTCCAATCTGTCCTAGGCATGGATTTGCTTGAAAATTTAGAAGCAAGAGTTCCGTTTAGAGAAAGAAAACTGACATGGAAGGTACCTGAAGACAAATGAGCAGTTTTAGCAGTAGGACTGACAATTGACACGAGACCAACCAACAAGAAGAGCTATTTAGAGCAAGTATTGAATCAGGTATACCCCAGAGTATGGGATACTGATAGCCCAGGAAAATCAAAACGAGCAGACCCTGTGAAAATTGAGCTACACACAAGAGTTGAGCCAGTAGTCAGAAAGCAATACCCTTGAAGATTAGAAGCTAGGAAAGAAATAGAACCAACAATCAATAAATTCCTGACATCAGGATTATTGGAAGAATGGAAGTCAAAATTGAATACTGCTAGATTAGCAATAAAGAAACCTAGTGGAACTTAGAGACTAGTGCCAGATTTCCAGGCAATTAATGGTTTATACCTTACTAGCTTACCAGCTAAGCTTGGAGATGATTTTATTTGGTGCGGGGAAGGTCCATGGGCAGGTGCTGTGGAGAGCCGTTCCCTCTTGGTCTGAGAGACCAGCTCTCCCAGGCCACCTTGCTCCCAGGCCCGGAGGGTGTAAGGTGCACTCGACCGGCAGCCGAAGGAGGGCTCTTGACACCGTGTCTGATGCAACAGGGTTTATTGAAGGTAGGTCAGAGGGTGCAGGTTGGGTGAGGGTGAGAAGGGGGACAGGAAGAGGAAGGAGCACAAGCACTGTAAGATGACACATAAGGCACCTGCAAGCTGCTGGGGAAACCTCAAGTGTGCTCAGTGAGCCATGTGTGCCCTCAGCATTGGGACAGCCACCTTTCCCTCCATGAGCCTCACATCCCAGGGTCAGCAAATCAAGAGGCACCAGGCATGCTGGAGGTGACTCAGAGCGGGTGCAGTGGGCCATGGTGGCCAGGGGCCAGAAGCAGGCAGAAAGCCATTGGGGCTTGGAAAAGGCTCTGCTCTGCTTACAGCGTGGGCTGAGAGCTGGGAGAGCTCCGTTTCCCCCTTGCGATGTTGGAGACAGGGCCTTTCACCCTCCTGATAGGGCTGCCCCTGGCTGCAGGCAGCCAGAGGAGTACGACGACACAAGGCCGAGAGCAGCAAAGCAAAGAGCCAGCCGTGCACAGCACAGGGAGGTGGCCCAGTGCAAAGCCAGCGTGGCACCCTGAAGGTGCCCGCTGCACTCTCATGTGTCCCTGCCTTGGGAAGGACAGGAATGCCCGTGGTCCAAGAGGGCCTTTCTGTGGCCCCTGTGGGCTCAAAGCTGCTGCTCTTCTGGCTCAATGGGGCCTAAAGCCACAGAGCTCGGCCTCCCCCGCAGCAACAGGAACAAGACTTGGATATCAGACACTGGAGCTCAATGCCTAAGGCTGAGGGGCACGGGGCCTCCAGTCTGGAGCCCAGGGAGGCCACATGCCCAGCCCCACAACAGCTGGCCTCACAGCCCTGAAAGGCCAGGACCAGGGTTCCAGGCCTGATTCCAGGGGGTCCCTCCAACCGGCCACAAACCTGGAAGCGCCAGAGCAGCCGGCTGTCAGGATCAAGGCGGCTGCCAGGGGGCTGCTTATGGCCTCTGTCAGCCAATTGCTCAGGGCTTAGCGCGCCTCAGCCCCTCAGGGTCTCCCCCAGCCTGGCCAAGCTTGCCGGCAGCAGCGCCGCAGCCCCACAGCAGCTCCAGAGGAGCCCCATCCAGAGGCACCTGGGAGCCCTCAGCAAGGCAGCCAGCAGCGCATGGGCAGGAGGACACGGATGGCCCTTCCTCCCCGGCACAGGGCTTGTGGCCATTGCCAGGCACCGCTCTGGCAGGGATCCCCGCAGCTCCGGCCCCTGCCCAGCCGCTCTGTGGGCAGCACAAAGGCTTCAGCAGAACCACCAAAGGCCAAGGGGCTTCTGGCCATTTTCCCTGCGACACTGCACGCCTGGACAGCTGGCTGAGCACAAGCACCTATTTCCCCCTCTCCCCCTATGCCCTACAGACCCTGTGCAGGAAAAGAAAGATCCTGGCACTCTGTGTATTGGAAGATATTCTATTCTATTCTACGATATTCTATACTCAACCAAAACGAAAATACAAACAGAAAAATCTTGAAGAAGAAACAGAAAATCCCTGCTGGCTTAAATGGCCCCAGCAGACAGAGTCTTTCAGATCATCTCTCTGCGGAGCTCCAGCAGAACAGCATGGCAGTGCTGCACAGACGAGGCCGTTTCCTCCATGCACTGCGGAATCGATCTCGCAGCTTACGCCATGGGGAGTAGGGAGCTCTCTGTAGGGTCTGGAGAACTAAACAAAATTCAACTGCAGCATCTCTGATTGCAGGACTGCTGTCACATGCCATTTCTTCAAGAGCTGCAAGAGAGCGGAAAAGAGGCAAGGTCGGATCGCGCATGTGCAGGGAGCCGAGGAGAGCCCCTGCCAGCGCTATCCCGGCCGACTCTTGCCATGGCCCACAGGGAGAAGGGAGCAAGAGACACTGCTCTCTAATATTATCAGCTGCTTGTTCTCGTTTTTTATGCTATAGACAATATAGCACGAACCAATTTATCTAAGTTCTCTATTAATCCAATTGCTGCTGAAACGGTCCCATCTCCCAATCTGAAAGGTATCCAAAAAATCACTAGCAATGCATTCTATGATTAGCTGACATAACCATAGCAAAACCAGCAAATCAATTGTTTCTCCTTCTCTTCTCTTTTACTCTCCACCATTAGTTAAAGCCAAGTGTGCAAACATACATATCCATGGATGACACCTTAAACCATGTTTACTGCACTCCTAATGTTTTACTTGTCCCTGAGCTCTTTTAACAACAGGTGTTATCAATCTCAGTTTCTAAAATTGCAGTTTTGTAATCTGTTCTAATAATGTTGCGGGTGGGTGATCCTGGAGGAGATCTTCGATCTTTTTAGGCTGTTCCCACCGATTCAGAAAGTTTTTTTATTTTTTTTCCACTGGCGTTCTTCTGCCTCCGAGCTCAAGGGAATTGCGATCCGCAGCCACTCCTGGATGCTTAGTTCATTCTTTCTAAATCAGGGTTAATATAAATCCACTTAAATCCCACCATATTACCACATTCTTGGAATTTCATGTTCCAACAATATTTTAGCCACTGTTTGAACTGTAGCCCAAGCTGCTAGAAATGCTTCAACTCACTGAGTTAATTGATCTATCATAACCAACAAATATTTTAACCAACTCTACAAAATCAACCTGGATCTTTTCAAATAGCCTGTAGGCTGTTTTTGGTTTTTTTGGTTTTTTTTTTTTTTTTTTTTTTTTTGTCCTCCAGAGGGAGGGCTCTGTAACACTTTCTTTTTTACCCTTTGACAGGTAAGACACCCCTGGGTAATTTGCTTTCAATTTCAAATATCCTTATACACCCACAAAGTTTTAAAAAGTGATCACAAAAGGCTCTTGTTCCCCAGTGTGTCCGTCTGTGCTAGTTATCTAAGATCTAATGTGCCACTGGTTTTGGCATCATAATCCTACCATCAGGAGAAACTCACTTTCCCTCCTTAAATGTTGCTCGTAATTTCCTTATAGCTGCCAATTCTGCTAGCAGAAGGGAAAGTGTCTCCTGCTGAATTTCTTTTTTTTTTTTTTTAAGGTCATTATTTCAGTATCTCCCTTTCTTAAGGTCGCTCTTTGTGCTTTTTCATCAGACAAATTATTTCTCTGACTCTAATATCCCTCCCTCTCTGGTGTTCCTTTACATGAACTACTATTATTTTCTTTAAGCCTTTTAAAGCTTCACATATCTGAATTATCAATTCCCCGTGTATTAACCCTTTCCCTTGAGTGTTTATAAGTCCCCTGTCTTTCCAAATTTTTCTAAAAGTATGTACTGCACTAAAAGCATATTTGGAGTCTGTATAAATAGTCCCTTCTTGCCTTTTTAGTATTAATAATGTACAGAATAATGCATAAAATTCACAGGCTTGTGCTGACCAGGAGGGACTAAGGGGACCAGACTCCTTTATCCTAAACTTTTTCCCACTTCACTTGAATGCCAACCTGTGTCATTAATTTCCAGATTATCTTCTTCAGTTAAAGAATAAATTTTAAGTTTTCCTTCACAGGGTTTTATCTGTAAATTTAAGGCTATTATTAGATCTCTGCCTAAAAAATTATTCTCAGCCTCCAGTATCAACAATAAATCATTTACTCCAAATTTGTCATTGTTTCAATTTGCAATCCTTTTGTTACAGGAACAGGGAAAGCCTCTCCCGTAATTCCGATTACTGAAACTCGCTCATGACTTTTCTCACATCCCAGGGGTAATTTTGTCACCGTCGACCGAGAAACTCCTGTATTGACTAAAAATACGACTTCTTCACTTTGAGGACTAACTTTGAGCTTTATTATCAAGGCCTCTTCTGGTTGTATTTCGGTCCTCTTCATTAAACAAAACTCTTGACCTCTCTGATTCTCCTGAGAAGTTTTCTCATCTTGCTGTTTCTGTCTGCAATTTTTTTGCAGGTGCCCCTTTTTATGACAATAAAAAAGGGTGAGTCCCGCACCCTTCACAGTGGGGCAAGAATTTTTTTAAGTGTCTTTTCTTGGGGTGAGAAAAATGCACAGGTCTTGTGTTCCTAAAATAGATCGTGACATCCACTGCTTGTTTTTCCCTGAGAATTTTTCTGTATTCAAAGCTGCCTGCATTTCTTGAACTGCTGCCACCAAAATTCTGGCATCTGCTTACTGCTTTTTCTCATTTCTCTTTACAAACACCCTTTGTGCTTCTCTCAGTAACTCCTGAAGTCCCCTATCCTGCCAATCTTCTAATTTTTCCAGCTTTTTCCTGATGTCACTGCAAGATCTGGTCACAAACTGAATTTTTAACAGAACCTGCCCTACTGCAGTATCAGTATCTATACCTGAATATAATTGCAAGTCTCTTTTTAATCTTTTTAACCATTCTGCCAGGGACTCATATTTTTTTCTGATGCTCACTCAAAGCTTTTCCTATATTATGTTCCTTAGGCACTGCCCTCTGAATTTCTTGATTTTCTTCCCTTCAGGATTCCCATTCATCCCAAAACTGTATTATCATCCCCAGTGGGCTGTCCTGAGGAACACTACCCCCTGAGAACCCCCCTCATGGCTCCCAGATACCTCAAACCACTGTGAATTTTTCCTACAATCTGCAGCCCCTGGGTCAAGGAACTTACTCTTTCCCTGACCCATTCCTGGCGGCAACAAACTAAGAAATCCCCGGTACCAGGAGAGTCTTAGTTTCCCACACTCACCCTGTGGCTGAACTCCTCACTTATTACTCTGTCACACTGCCTTTTCAGTCTACCTGATCCACTCCTATCTCTCCCTCTGCAATCTACTTGTTCCACTCCTCTCTCCCTCTTTCTCAATCTATTAGCCCCGTCCTCTCACCATTTAATCACATACTAAATTGCCTGCTACCAATCCCTCCAAGGAAATTGAACCTATTCATTCACTCTCTTTCTCAGTCTCCCTACTGAGTCAACCCCTCCTGCCCAAGGACCTTCCCACAGGTGCCTGGACCAGGGATCCCCTCCTTCCCCCTGGGTCAAACCCACCCGGAGTCCCCACTCGTTCACTTTTCTTTCACTTCACTCCTTTCCTGGCCGGTCTCCTCGCGGAGATCTCGTAAACTGGGAGGTCCCGCTCACTTTGGGGGTCCGGGACTGCCCAGGCCCTGCCTCAGACACTCCACACACACTCACACATGCATACAGCCGCCCCCCGACCCAAAACCTCGTGATACTCACAGCCTCCTTTTCTCACAAGGGTCTTCGTGCACAAAGCAGTTTTCTATGGGTACTCCCTCTCCTATATGCTGGCACTTGGATGGGAGCCTCTCTTGCACGCTCTTAAAAACTAATTTGCTTATGCGTTATTTTAATGAAAATTCTCTTTTCCCAAGGGAGAGTGGTCTAGCCTTGGGACCACTTAAAAGTCTGGTGGGAGCTCCTTCCCAGAAGCTATCCATCTCCCCGGAGTTGAGAGAGTCCCGGGTATCGGTACCAAAATTGTTATGTTTGCCCAATTATCCCATAAAAAAACCCCAAACAATATTTAAGGTAGCAGCAATTTTAATTGAATAGTTTAGAAAATATATAAATAAGGGATAATTTGGTTCCAATAATAGCGCATAAGCAAAAACAACCGCGGGGTACGGGGGGCAGAGTTCAATGACCCTTGCCACTTCACGTAGGAGCTTGCCAAGTGAAAGTCACCCCTTATATGCCATGTCTCAATGCCATCTCCTCCTATTTTCGGTTCATCACTTTTCTATCTCCACCCTCATTACCACCCTTATCACACGTGCGCCACCACTCGGTTTGGTGGTTGCACAAGTCTTTGGGGGTCGTCACTGATGAAGGCCCTGTAGTCTTCTTCATTGTCCTTTAATTCACCTTTGGGTTACACATGCACACCAAGCCAGTACAATGCAAGCCAAGACTAACGTATCACTGCACCTACATATCAAAACAATAAATCCCTTATAATTAGCATTTGTTGGGACTGAACCAGGTTTTGCTTCCCTTTTTGCTCATTTTTAGCAACTGTATCTTCAGCTTCTTTCCTGTGGTCATCGAGAACATCTGCTGGGAAGGGGGGTGGGTGGAGCCCCTCCTCTCCCTCACTTCTTTGGCATTACAACTTTTAACTGTTTTATTGTTTTCAAATATTAATTACTGTATCAATATTGATTACTGTTTCAATTTTTATCAGCCTGAATCATACCTATTTAACACAGAGACAAGAAAATCTCCCATTGTTCCTGACAGACTGAAGCAACTGCCAATTCCAGATCATTCCATGCATATAGGAAAAGAGGCTTTTGCATTAAAGTAGAAAAGAGTTATCGAAAAGGAGAGCAGGATCAAACAACAAAGTTATTTGGACTCATGCTTCTTGTGTCTGTTAAAAAGGCCAAGAAAATGCTCTCCTTGCTCTTCTGACACAGCTCTCTCTGTTCATGATGTGAGACAGTGAGTGCTGATGTGCAGGAGCTGATGCAAGGGACAGGGACGAGGATGCAGCAGGCACAGTGCCAAGCTGACAGAGGGATGATCTCTGGCAGAGGCACTGAAGGAGAAGAGTTTGCAGGCAGGACAGAACATGGCCCTTTGTTTCACCTCTTCTGTCAGTGCTGCTAAGAATGTAGCCCGGAGCAAGCTGGGAACACCAGAGCCTGGAGCCCTTTCCAGGCAGGACTGCATCAGACACAAACCAGCAGGGGACTGAGGAGCCCCTGGGGTGGCAGTGAGCAACCTCGGGCTCTGCTCACTGCTGCTGGCATTTTCTATTGACCCATCTCCAAGGACTTCTGCTGTGCTCTGTGTTCCTAAGGGTTTCCCCCCTTGGTTTTTTTTGGTTGTCTCCTGCACCTTTTTTTCTCCAAATTTTCCTACCCTGGCAGCAGCAGCCCCTGTCCAGAACTGGCTCTAAAATATCAGCAAAGCAGCTAGGAACAACAATGGGTGGAATCCTGCGGCTCAGGAATTCCTATGCCAGAGCCCTGCCTGTGCCTGTGTCTTATGTCAGGACCTCCTTCTCTGTGCAAAACCTAGGGATTAGTGGAGTTTTTTTGCCACAGAGCTCCTGAGAGGCAAATGTTGTGCTAGGTTTCTCAGGAGTGTATCCGTTAAGTTCCTTGCTGGCAAACAGAAAGTAAGGCCAGGGTAGCAGAGCAGTGGGAGCTGGTCACTCTCTGCAAAGGGCTGCTGTATGATGTGGGAACACCACGTTCCAGGAGGGGCGAGCAGGGTCAATGTGCTCAAGGTGCTGCCAATAAGGTTTGGGTTCAGTTACAGAGCAGTCAGGAGCGGTGAGCACTGCAAGATCCAGCTGCAGTCCCCATCCATGTCCCTTTCAGTGCTGGCTTTAGGGTGTCTGCAGCCTGGATCCAGAGCGCCCTGGGGGCTCCTGAGGCTGCCTTTGCACTCAGGGTGAGGATGCCCAGGAGCCTCTAAGGCCGGCAGTGGGGAGCAGGGCTGGGGCTTGTGGCCTGGCAGGTGTGGCTCTGGGGGCTGTGACATGCCAGGGCATGGGTCACTGTCACTGCCCTCGGCAGCCCTGGCTAGGGCTGTGATGCTCCAGGGACAATGGCAAGAGTGGGGAACTGGCTAGGTTAGGGTTTGCCTGAGCCAGAACATCTAGGCCAAATGCCCAGCAGTAGAGACCCCTGGAGGGCCGAGTGAAGGAAGCAGAGGAGGCTCTTCTGCGGTATAAAGTGCAGCAAATTCATCAGGAGAGGCGGGGAAAAGGTTCAGAGGACAGAACTCCCAAAGGGAACAGATGCTGAAAGAACGCCCAACACTCCTCTGCACGGGTTTTTAAAATCTTTCAAAATACGGGGTGGACACCATATAGTAACCAATTAGCGACTCTTGGGGTGCGGTTTTGAGGGCTACAACAAATCAGAACAAGGGGAAGAGAGAGCACTGGGATAGGGATTGGATCTTAGGGTGAGGGACAGGGAACTTTCTGGAACAAAGGGTAGGGTTTGGGCTGATGGATGGGACAAAGGGGCCGGGTTGTCTTGACAGACGGGAAAAATCTGGTGAGGAGGGAGGGGATTCCTTGAGGGACACTTGGGTAGGAGGGTGTAACATAGGGGAGAGACTAACTGTAATAACTCGGGGAACACTTGAACATACCACTATATAACAGAACATTTGGCTCAATAAACTAACCCAGTGCAACACAGAAATTCAGGCTTTCGGCAGCTGAGAGGTGGCACTATTAGAACCCGCAGCAGCTGGTGAAAGCCATCTCTGTCCTTCAGGTTCTTGCTGTGTGGGAAGGTGCTGCGAGTTGTGGTGGCTGCACTCCCCCTTTTCTGGGAGGATGATCTGTACCAGGGGAGGGCAGAAAGCTGCCGTGGTGAGCAGAACATGCTCAGAGCATTACAGTTCAGAGAATGGCACTGCCCCTGAAGGGAAAAAGCTTGAAAGCATAGAATTCTGTGCAGATCCATTGCACAAATTTTCTCTTCTAGAATATGCCCATTTTTGTATGCTGTAGATGAATACTCTGGGCTTTATAGAATACATGGGGTTTTTTTCTTAAGGTTTTTGGGAGAACTCTCAAGTTAATTTCTGTTTGTATTTTACATCCAGATTTACATGCATACAGGTTTTATTTAATTATAATTTTTCTTTAGTAAATACTAGGGGAAAAAATACCTAAGCATTTTTTAATCCTTTGGGATGTTGTGATTAATATTCTAAGAAAGAAAACCTTGTTGAACAAGTGTGAAAACACAGAGAGAGAGAAAATAGCATAGACGTCTTTTAGAACAGGGAATGTAATAAGGACTGCAGAACTGAGTAATTCCTCCAAGGGCAGAATTAGCAAGATATACCACCAAGAATACCTGCCAAGATACTTCCTTAAATCAAGGGAAATGTGATCTGCAACCATACGAAGCACAGCCAAAGCAAATGAAAACCTTTGGAAAAGAGAGAATTTTGCCAGTGACATCCGTCTGTCTGGATAACTGAGGGATGCCCATCAATATTGCACTATATTCCTCAATATTTGCAATGTCTTTTCTCCCAATTTCTGTGAAATGAATAAGCTGCAGTTGTTTACCATTAGCTTAAGCTCTTAGGGGCATTACCAAGCACCATGTATGTTTTTCTGTAGCTGAGCAGGACTTGAGTTTCCCAAATCTTCTACAAAGCAGAAGGGAATCACACAGTTACTTGTGCTAATGTTAATGAAGGGTTTCATGAAAGCAGGTGAATGAGAGCATTGCATTGTAAAACTTCCACATGCAAGAAAACAGGAGTCCACTTAGAATAAAACATACAAGGCTAGCATAACATCAGAACAGGATAAAATGAAATTGCTAGACAGGAACTGATGCATCAGAAATTAGGTGTATCATTTCTGATACATCTGCGTGCATTTGCAAGCTAAAACAGAAAAGGAAGGGCAGAGATTATAAGGAACTAAGATTTTAAAATTGCACTGTGCAGAAGAGACACACAAACCACCAGTGTGGACACAGCTGGGAGATTCAGCTTGGAGATGGATTAGAGTGGAATCCATTCACTGAAGGTCTCTGGTGCACATGAGTGCAAAGCCTGAGGAAAAAAGGAGAAAAGTTTAATTTCTGAAAGCTATTTAGATTCCTGGAAGCATTGTCTAGAGATCTAAAAATCTAAAGCCTCAGAGAATCTGAACCTAAAACATCCCCAAATGGATTGATAAGGTATGGCTGTGCACATCTCTGCTGTTTTCAGTCAATGAAATTGACAGTGAGGGTCTGGAAATTAGGAATGCCCACCCAGATTTTATCTCCATTACTTTAAGAACACCTTAATAAGGCGCTTCCAGAACTAAACACTGACATTCTCACCCTGCTCTATTTACTTTACATTTGAATACAGGCTGGTAGAAGGAGAAATTGGTCTGTAATTTCTCCCCAAATGACCTGTTGCACTTTCAGGGTAGGAGTAGATGTAGATTCAGCTAATCACTCTCTCTGTCCATGAATATTCCACTAGTGAACTGACATAAAGAACATCCTTGTTCTCTTTTGTACCTTCCTAAATGGTGCCCAATGAACAGGACACTTGCATAAATCTCACAGAAAATCACCAAAATTGCTGAAATTGACACTGAATTCCATGATAAAAGCTTCTGAGGAAAGGCTTGACAGAATCACTGAAGAAACTGAATCTTGGAAGAGAAACACATTTCAGCACTGATCAAGGGGAAAGAAAAAGAAATGCTGTAAAAATTCCAAGTGGAAGGTAAGGAGAAACACAGGAAGCACAGAAAGAACAAGGCCCTGTCAGGTGACCTGTGCAAGGTAACTTTGTGCCCCAGCACTGTTAGAGGACATTCCCTGTCATTGGTGCAGGCAGCTGGAGACATAAATGCTGATTGATTTGGGGGCCACAGTCTTGATAGGTGCAGAGGTGGTTCAATAACGTGACACGAGGGAGTTCCCTCAGAGCAACTGGGATGCCAGAAAGAAGTGAGCAGCTCCCCACAGCCCGGCCCGCCCGGCTGCTTTTCCTTCTGACCCTCCTGGGGAGGCTCTGACATTTCCTCTGCCCTGATGGAAGTGCAGCTGCTGCCAAGGGAAACGTCCCCACACTCACTCAGTGTTCCCTTTGCTTGCCAGATGTCCCATCTGCTGTCCCTGTCCATGAGAGCTGCTCTGCACGGGAGGAGGAGACCAAGCAAGAGCCTGGGAACATCGGCGGCTGCAATCCCTCCTGATCTAGCGCTGTTTATGGATGTGTAGTTAGATTTGGATAGTTACAAGTATAGGGATATTGACATACACTGACTGATATTTGCACAGGGATATTATGTGTGTATATTGTTATATTGATGCGTGTATATTCATCTGTTTACATACTTGTACAGCTCTGTAGCTGTGCATTTCTATTGCTGGAGTTGTATGGATTTTTTTATTGGTCCATTGATATTTGTGTATTTATAGACAGGTTTGTTATGTTTGTATTATATTGTCATGTTATATGTCATGAAATATGTAATGCATGTTTACATCTCTATATTGTTATGCCCATATATATATTTACTTCTATTTATTATGTATGGAGTTGTATAGTTCTAAAATTCTATTTATTTAGTTCTGGATCTGAGATTCTTTAGAGAGGGATATTGATGTTTCTGTATTTGTATATGGGCTGTACAGTTGTAGTAATATGTAATAAATTTGATTGTTAAACTTCAATTCAGTAACTTCAATATTTGTGAACAGTGAGTTGTTGCAGACGGTTGCAATAAAGTAATTTTTTTTCACTCAAGTTGATATCTGTATATATTTACATAGCACAATTCTCAGAATAAATTAGATTTTATTCATAAATTGATATTTCTGTGTTTCCATATTGGTAGCTAGCACAGATGTTGTAATTTAAAATAAATTTCATTTTTAAACATAAGTTAATGTTTGTGTATTTGTACATTAGTAGTGCGGGTGTAACTATCTGCAATAAATGCAATGTTTCAACTGAAGTAAGTGTAGATTTGTGCTACCCAAAGCCATGAGCAGGTGTAAATGCTGGAGGATTTTGGCCATGCAAATCTCCGGCCATGCCCAGCACATGCCCCACCTGCACTCGGGCTGGGCAGGGGAAGCGCAGATTTGGGCTGGCAGCAGAGCCCCACCATGGCTCAGAACTCGCTACAGAGGCAGCTGAGAAAACTCCGGGACTCCATGAGCACAGAATCCAAGCAGGAGCCACCCGAGGAGGACAAATCCCTCATCCCACGGGCAGCTCTTTAGGAAAGTGCTCCAAGTGTCCCCCTGAAGCTCATCCCAGAGACCAGAAGCCAGCAGGGATCCTGAGCCAGCTCTGCTGCCTTTGGCAGCACTTTGGCAAATGAGCTGCAGCAACGGGGAGGCAGCAGCGACTGTGACTGCTGCAGGCTGGGGATGAAGGAAGGGCCATGGACACAAGTGCTGAGATGCCCCAAAATCCAGAGGGAGGCTGGAGAGCTGGGAATCAACTTGGCATTTCAGTGCCAAGCTGTCACAGGCCCTGAAATGATGGAATCCCTTTGTGTGAAGTTACCTGGAAGAACTGACAGGGAGTTGCTGCTAGGATCAGCAGTAGCAGAAAGCAAAAATGTACAAACACTAGGAGATCATCTAATATCCCCCACAAGCAATGGCTTCAAAAATGATCTCATATATTCAGAATAGAATAGAATAGAATAGAATAGAATAGAATAGAATAGAATAGAATAGAATAGAATAGAAATCAAAATATATAATATGCATGAAATTTAATGCACATGTATTTTTGGACAATTTTATTTTTTGATATATATTTTCATTTAAGATATATATTTGAAATAGTCTTTCAGCTTGGGAGAGTGAAGATTTACAACAGTGCAAAACCATCTGCACACACAGCAGTCAGCCTCTGGGAGTGTGCATGCACACCCACCCACTGTGCTTGCTCTTCTCAGCATCTCGGGGCTGCTGTTTGCACACAATTGGGATGAATTTAACTCGACAGAGCCACGAGTGGGGTGTCCAGCTTGTCATGAACACTCATGTGGCAACGAACAACACAGAGCTTTCAAATCACATTATCACAGGTCATTTCATTCCTGCTGGGCACTGCGGAACTCTTAAAGGACACAGAAAAGGGGTGGAAAACATTGGCATCATGCTACTGCTGGTGTCCTCCTGGAGGAAAATATGTTGGGTTTCTTAAGGTGGTAGCTTTCCAAAACCTAGGAAAACCGCTCAGCACTGGTAGCCCAATTGTGAATGGTTTTCTTGACTTGGCAAAGCTGGGGTGTTAACAATGGACTCCATCCTTGGTCCAAATCACCTGCCCTCACCTGCAGACAAAAGCACCACCACCAGCAGCAGCAGCAGAAGGTACATCAGTCAGTTTTCTCAGAAAGCTGTGTTAAACTTGGGAGAGGAAAGGAAAACACATCAGACACTGTGGATTAATGACAAGACTCTGAGGAACAGTTCCAAAGCAAAGGGCAGCAGCTTCTCTCTGGGCCACTCCTTGTGCCCCAAGGCAGCCGGGCTGCCCTGGCTGCCCAGGACCCTGCGCCCCGCGGGCTCTGCAGAGCTGCACAGCGGGGAGGCAGCTTCGGGCACCTCAGCCCCTGGGCAGGAGGGGCTGCTTGCTCTGCAGGGCTGCCTGTGGGCAAAGCAGGGTGCTGGCCTTCTGCTCCTGTCCCTAGCCTGGCCTTGCAGGGCTGATCCTGTACCCTGTCTCAAATGTGCTAAAGACAGACTTGTTTGTTTGCAGCTCTGCACAGGTGTGATTTGCACCACAAAATACTGAAGGACTAAGGCCTGAACAACAGATCCTGACTGAAGCCTCAACAACAGGACCTGAGCCAAAGCTGCCCTCTAGATGACCTTCCCAACCCAATGTTCCATGTATCTGCTCCTTAACCAAGTGTTATTATCAAAAGGAATGTTGCATCCATTCACTGGTGAAACATGTCTTCACCTTTCTGCATGAGGAAAATGGACAAGGCCACACCTGGCCTTGGTTCCTCCTGGAGACCTGGCCAGGCTCAGGGAGAAAACCAAGAGGAGAATGACACCAGCTGTGCCCCAGCAGAAGCTCTGGCACATTGCTCGTCCAGCACGATCAGAGCCGGGCTACTCTCACAGCACACTCGGGAGCCTCGTGGCCGCCAAAGGTGGAGGCACCGCAGGATTTCCCGGTTCCCGGCCGTGGCTCTGCAGGGCTGGGCTGGGACAGCTTCCCCCAGCTGATGTGCAGCTCTGAATGAAGGGGAAACCATTGGGCTACCTGGTGATGGATCTTCCTTAATCACCGTAGAGGCACCCTTTTGTAATAATGCTGAGGTGCATTGCTTAGCTTATCCTTTCCTGACTATTTTTTGCACTTTTCCATTACAGTAAATCACATTATTCCTTCAGCTGGTGTCTGTGTCTGCATCTCTGACCCTCTCAACCATCAAAACAAACACACAGCCAGTTTAGCATGAGACCTGACTCTCTGCCAGCCCATCTCTTGGCAAACACCGCTGGTGGCCATCTCCACAAATGAAATTCCCACTTTGCAATTTCCTTTCCTGCAGGCAGGTGAGAAAAGGAGCCACTCCCAGCTCTGGACACCTCCAGAAACCAGCTGCTTTCAGCAGTCACAACCCTGAAATATCAACCTCCTTCCTTAACCTGCCCACTGGGCGCCCCCCACCAAGAGGCCTTTTGTCCAAGGATACCCACAGAAGAGCTGGAGAAGGAAGCAGTTTGAAACACAGCTGCTTCAGAGTTTAAACCTGCCTTTATCAAGTGAGCACACACCAACCTGTCCCAAAGGAAAAGCAGGCAGGAAAGAGAAGCTCCTCTCCCACAACAGCAAACTCTGTGCTTCCTTCTGTTCCAGCTGGAGACTGGAGGCCATGGGCTGCAGCTCACTTTGGGAAGGCGCCCTGGGAATTGGCCTGATCTGGGAGGGGAGCAAAGGAATTCCCCAAGAAGTAGGAAAAGATTCTTTGGAAGCATTAGATTATGACAATATTTCTGGAGGAAAGCAAAAAGAAAAAAAAAAAAAAAAAAAAAGAGAAATTGCAGTAATTCAAGAAGTTCCGAGAATGAAATTTGTTCACCAATGTGCCAACCCCAAAGTCTCTGTGGTGTGTCAGGAAGCTCAGGAATGTAGAGAGCATTTTGAGCAGACACTGGATGGAAGCAAGCTGCACAACCCTGCATACGTGCCTTAGAGCAGAAACATGCTGCCCTTGGGCAAACAATATAAAGAAGTTTGCCAAGATGTACCCCAGGAAAAGAGATGTGAAGCAAGATGTTCTAAGGATGTGAAGAGAAGATATGGGGCAGAATGTTCTGCTGACGCTTTTGCCAGTTTATCCAAAGATATGTTAGCTCTTTGTCCTACACATAACACTTTGTAACTAGTTATATGTATTCTCCCGGTGCTGAACCCTGCATTACCATATAAATGTACCCTGAGATTTGCAATGAACTAAGCACTGATCATTACCTCCATGAAGATTGGTCTCTGCCTGCGGAGGACTCCTTTCTCTATTACCCCTCTCCTTTTCCCCATCTCTCTCCCGTATACCTTTTTTCTCTATCTGGCATCCATATACTTTCTTTCTTTACAGGAATGAACCTGCAAGACTTGGATAAACACCACTGGTGTCCGTCCCCCAGAGCACGAGCAGCTCCCCAGCAAGACTTCAAGACTAAGGGACAAAGCTTCCCCCTTCAGCTCTCCACAGCAGCTCTAGGGAGTCTCTCTCCTCTGCAAGATCTCCTTTGTCAGTCCACAGTGACAAGAGTTGGCTGCAGGAGGCATTTGCATTGGAGCTCTCCCCAGATGGGAGGAAGAAAAAGAAGAGGTGATTCCTGAGGAAAGAAAAAGGCAACACCATTAGGGAAGACACCAGTGTGAGTTTGCTACAACTCTAAGCCAAAAATCCCATGAAGAAAGCAACATCCATCCATGGGGCAGCGCTTTGGCTTTGATATCAATGCTGACAAAATTGCTTCCCATTCCTGCTGCCGTAGCTCCAGTTCAGTAGAAATGTGCCACCTCTGCCAAAGCCAGGCAGACATGGTGAGATAAAACCAGCTGGTGTGCTGAAAAGGAGTCCAAATGAATGTTTTCTAACTCCCCCTTTGCATCCTCTCTGCAGCCAAGACAGAGCAATGTCCTTCCTCTCTGTCCTCGATGGTGACCCAGGCATGGGATGCAGCGTGGGGACAGAGCCTGTCGCTGCTCCCAGTGCCCTGCCCTGCCCTTCCCTGCCTGCCTTGCCCTTCCCTGTCCTGCTGGATCCTGCTGTGCTGTGCTGTGCCGAGCCGAGCCGAGCCCGGCCAGCGGTCACGCATTTCGGGAATGACCCTCCCCTGTGCCGCCCGTAATGAACATACCACTTTGTAACTTTGACTAGTTAGAGAGGCTTTGTCCCTGGTTTTCAGTTTTAACAACTCAGGGAGCTTTTGTTTTCCCTGACAGTACAGTTGCTGCCAAGGGAAACACACCCAAAGACCAGTAGTGACCCAGCCTTCCCTTTGCTTCCCTTTTCCTTCCCTCACTGCTACACAGCGCTCTCATACCAGGACCTCAGTGCTGTCTCACTTGAGAATTTAGAGCTGCCTCCAGGCCCTTCCAGGCTACGTGCAGGTGCTCAGGATTCTGAGGTTTTCCTAGCTTCTTGGGAGAAGGTGTTTGCTTCATCTGGACTTCTTGGGGTTTCATCGGAGGAGCCAGGCACAGGCAAATTTCATCTCCACTCTGAGCTCTTCATTCTGCTTGTTCCCATGAAGCTCAAATGCCAACCTGAGCTCATCATTCCTCTGGTTCCCCTAGACCATCACAGCCCTTCCATGGCCTCTCCAGAGAGGAGCAGCTGCACATCTTCAGAGCAGCAGTTGCCAGCTCGCATCCCATCAGGGAGGGAAAGAGTTTCTACCCTTGCTTTCCAAGCAGGCTCTGGTTAATGACCCTTTAAAGTGTTTTCCTGCAGTGCTCTATCATGGGTAGATCTCAAGTGAGAATCAGGTAGAAAGGGTCAAGTCGCCTGGGAAGGGGGACCTTGAAAACAGAAAGATACTCTGCCTGCTTTTCCTGTCCTTGCTGCAGATTTGGATGGTGTTCTGGGCATTTTGCAGACAGCCTCTCGGTAGGGGTACAAGGGCAAGGTGGAAGATATTGCCTAACAAGTGGTCAGTGTTAGGTGCACTCTCCTCTTTCTTTGACTGAAGCCAAACTAGGACTCTGATAGGATATTGCAGATGTTTAAGACTGTCTGCCCTGCAAATCAAGCCGTGCCATTTGACGCTGGCAGGGGCTATGTAGAAATCACGAGCGGGCCGGGGCTGCTGAGGGACGCGCCTCGAGCTGTTTGTTTTCCAGCATCAGTCTCATTACGTGGTTATGACAACGGGAAGATGCCACCAGCTCACATCCCAGGCAGCAGACAAAGAAATTAATGTTAAAACTTACTTTATAAGTTTTTTGACCAATCACACAACGCAAAAGCATACTGACAGTAGTTGTATCCAATCACTATAAGCACATGTACCTTTGGTTAAAACAGTGGGGGCTCTGTCCTTACCAGGCTCCTCGGGCTCCTGGGGATTGTTCCCACAGCTCTCGGTGCCAGGCAAAGCTCCCTCTGCTGCAGCTCTGTCCACAGGCTCCCCTCCTGAGGACTCAGGGGCAACATTAATATTCCCCTTGAAAGAGAAACAGAAAGGAAGAAACCCTTCTCACCACTTAGACAAAACACCTCGTCCAACAACTCCATGGCTCACACGCTTAATCCCTTACTCCTAACAAGGACTCTGGGCCCCAAAGCCCTTCAACAGTCAGAAAAAATTGACTTCTCAAACACAGTCCAAAAGCTGTCAAAGCTGACAGTGACAGTGTTGAACATGGGGGTGACACTGAACACATGGAATGGCTGCTAAGGAAATCAATTGCTGCTCTGTTCTGTAAGGTTGCATGTCTGACAGCACTAACATCAGTCCTCATGTCACTAATTGCAATGGAAGTAGCACTGTCTTCTTTCTTCAGCCAACACCCCAATCGGTGTAATGGTTTCAATGCCTCACCCAAGGCAAGTTGATGTAGAAATAAATTCAATGTACCTCATTTTGCAGGGCCCTAGGGTCTGAAATTGCTATTACAGTTTTCTTTATAATGATGGGCAAATCTTTTTTTCTCTGTGTTTTCTCTTGATGGCTTTTTTAATGATAGGTGCTATCACAGTGAGTTGTCTGATGCTACATGGGCCACCTTTAATTTTTGAGGGAATGTCCTGCCAGGCTCTATCTCCACAAATGAGCCAATATTCTATTGCTAATTGTCATGGGGACTCATCTAGGTCATCTACTCATCAGCAGTTTCACCCTTAGGGGGCACTGGGGCAGTACAATTGGACCACAAACTTAAGTATCTGTCCTCAGGATGATGGGGAGTAACATTTAACTGTGGATCTCCCTGGTACTGAAACTCAGCACAAAATTCCATCACTAATGAACCAAGAATTTGAATTCTTGAGGTTCAGAAGGTGCTTTAAGAAGATCAGGGGCCCAGTGATGCCAGCTGTTATGGGATTGGTCTCGTTGGCAGCCTCACACCAATATTTGTCATGATTGGGTATTGGCTGCTCCTTGGCTGGCACAGGAACACCGACCAAACGGGTTGCAAAGGATTTGTGTGGGCTCAAATTGGTCAAACACACGGTGTCTGAGCCTGCTGACTTGGCTAAAGCAAGGCAAACATTCATTTTTGGTTGATCTACAGGCACATATGCATGCAAAAGCAAGCAGGCAAAACCAACAAGTGCCAGTATATCATTTGATCAAGCTCCATGTTCCTGTTCAGCTGTTTTTTGGCAAAACCTTCCCCATCTATTTCAGTTCTAAAGCAAAACTTTTAGCACTTGTTCAGGGACTGGCCAACTATAGGGCACTAAACTGTCCCTCTAACCTTCAATTTTTACAAATTTGGATATCTTAGAATTCTTTCGAACACAATGGACACCACGCTTTTGCTGAAAGAGCTCTATGATACAAACCATTTTCACAGCCCAAAAATCAACATCAAACTCCAGAATTGTAGCTTTCACAGGTTGAACAGGGAACGTCTGGCATGCACCGTAGCTTCTCCGTGCGGCTCACGTCTGCGTGCTCATTTCCCTGCTGGTGGAATTGTCGCTGCGCTCTTGTGTATGAGACGGTTTCACATCCTTCGCGGGGACCCACTTAGGTCCGGCACCTGTGCAAATACAAGCATACCCTTTGCCCCAAGTGATTAGTGAAAATGGTCCTTCAATTTGTCCTAACTCAAGGTTTCTGATCAAAACTGAAGGATTTTCTTTCAATTTTGCCTGTGTGCTGTTTGAAAAGTGCCTAAAAATTGGAGGATTAGTTCCTGCAAATGAGCTATTAAAAACATAAAGACATATAAAGCTTTGCTCAACCTCATCTGGGGTGTTGCTTGGGCCACTCCCCCTTTTGTTGACCTAGAATGGTTTTAGAGTGTGGTGCATCCTTTCAACAATTGCCTGACCTGTGTAGGAATAGGGAATTGCAAAAGTGTGGCAAACACCCCAGTCCATCAAATATATCGCCAATTTTTGAGCTGTGTATGTGGGGCCATTTGTCAGTTTTCACCTTGTGGGGAATCAGTTTGGCGAGCTCTGGGCCCAGTGACACTGACAAGGACAAAAGCAAAAGACAAGAGGCATTCTCTCTTCCCAGGACCAAAGTCCCACAGCTTTAATGGAGAACAGCTCCAGGAGAGAAAGGGAGTGTCCAGGAGAGGACAGAGGATGTCCAGGGGAGGAAAGAGAGCATCCTCCTCGTGGCGGGAGACTGTAAATGCTCGGAGAGGGGGGCAGTAGAAAGGAACTGCCATAGTTCAACATAATAAATCACCACACTGTAGTTTTCTGCATAAATTGCTGCACTTGTTGCAAACAAAATCCTGAAATCTCCCCAAACACAACCGTGCAGTCCCAAATGACCACAGTGTGGGAGAAAAACCACTTAACCCCCCTGTATACCCAGGCACCAGGTGTCACAGGGAGTACCAACCCCTGCAATTACAAAGTCCACACACACAGGCTCACCAGGAAAAGGAATATCTCTTTATGAGGGGACAGAGAGCTCACTTTTCTCAACACAACACACGCCATCCACCACATCAGCATCCACCCACATCATCTTCCTCAAACATTCACACACTGAAAATACAACCACAATTACAACACACAGGCAAAATTGCAGCAATAAAACAGGATTTGCTCAATTCACCCCCAAAATTCCTAGCAGGTCCTTATTGACACAGCAAATCCTTTCTGCCAGCAGCCAGACCCATACCCAAACTGTACAGGCGTATGTTGTGCACAGGACATCTCTATGTGACTTTTGAACAGCCCTTCCCCTGCATATGCCTTACGGGTTACTTTATACAGAGTTAAACGTTCCTTTCTCCACAGTGCCAGCAGTCTTGTCTGTCCCCCACGAGGAGCAGCCGAGAGCGGAGGTGCCTCCAGGAAAGGAATGTCCTGGCAGCGCCCAGAGACGTCCAGAGCCCGGAGGTTCTCGCTGGAGCAGGGAAGCGTTCCTGCCGCGGTCACCAAATGAGGTGTGGAATAGAACTCGCCACAGTTAAAGGTAGAAGGTGGTATGTTTATTACAGCACCAGGCACAGGAGGAGTTGTCTCCTAAAGACATGTGTGAGGAATCACTGCCGCTCTACTTATCTAAAAAAGTCTTACATATTGATATAATTCCCAAAATGACTAATACATATTCATTAGGTAACCCAAACAACCCCCTTTGTATTAAAATGTGTTATAATTGAATCCAAAGTTCCTTCACATTTGCGGATTCTTTCACATCACATGGGTTGGTGGGTTTTAAAGTGGGGAATGGTCTCCTTCAGATGAAGGCCAAGACTTCTTCCTCAATTTGACCTCTTTCCTTATGATCTGTTGGCAGGCTTTCACACCCCTTGGGTATAGCTGTAGTTTTGGGTCCCAGGTGCAGGCTATGGTCCTCTTCTTTGTCACAAAGAAATCCGCATCCCATCCCCCTTCTTTAAACATAGTAAAGACAGGCAAGTGATATATTACCCTAGCCTTAACTACCTTATCTGATAAAAATTAACTACCCCTTATTATTTCTACTCTTCTTGCTATACTCTTTCCCCCTAACTAAATCCTGCTAAAATTTTAACTCTTCCAGTTCTTTTAAATCCTGGATTCATGGCCTCATCTCACACACCAGCCATGTGTGAGCCGATGCTGTAACTGGGAAATTCCACTCCTGAGCAGGAGATCCCAGGCCTGGTTCTGAGCTGGAAGGGTGAGAAGGATGAGATGCACGTGGTTTTGCTCCAGGGGATGTCCTGAAAGTGCACTGCCTACCTGCCCCTGCTGCCAAGCACCACGCTCCACCTCCTTCTCCTGCTCAGCAGATTTTTAGGAATCCAGGGCTTGGTATGTATTATTTGCTACTCCAACAAATAGAATGAATTTGCTTTGCAATCCCAGTTTTGTCCTGGGTTATTTTCTGCATGGGTCTCCTCCTGAACCTGTGACAAAGACCAGCAGGGACTTAAAGGACACTCCTATTCTCTTGTCAGTAAATTCGGAGAAGTGATTTAAGTATCAATAAGTCAATAAGTATGAATCAGTAAATCAAATAATTTGGGGGAATATTGAGCCTGTGAGTTTCAGCAAAGTATTGAATATGTCTTAGATCCATGGAAACAAACTAGTAAGTGAGATTGCTGGGTGGGCACATGTTAGGGAAGTGATTCCCCACACACCCAGTGCTGAGATCAAGGATTGCCTCTTTTCTAACCCTGAGCTGGCAGCAGGGATCGGGCCCTGCTTGGTAACATTCATTTTGAAGACTTCCGTTGAGCAGGTAAGAATGGTCAAAATGAAATCTTTTCCAGCTGTTTTCCTTTGGTTTACCTGTTTGGGGGTTAAAATTGTGTGCTGCAGGTGTGCTGGGTGTGTGCAGAGCAGTGCAGCCCCAGAAACCCCTTGGCTTGCCCAGGGGTTGTCATGCCTTGTTGCCAGGTGTGCCCAGCTGTGGCAGGAGAAGGAGCCCGCAGCACAGTGGGCACCGTGCCCTGCCCAGCCGGGGCTCTCTGGCACAGAGCAGCAGCAGCGCCAGCACCGTTCAACCCGCTCCTGCCTTGGCTTCCCCTGGCACACAGAAGCCTCTGGAAATCAGCGCCGCCAGTGGCGTTCCCAGCTGGGAGCAGCTGCTGCTGGCGGGCAGATGCTGCCAGTTCGACTGCTGCCAAAGGGGAAGAGAGGCAGAGATGTACACGCACCGGAGCCCTGGGCATGTCCAATAAAGGTGCAAATATGTGGGGAGATTTGTTAGGAAACATTTCAGCTGTGATGCCAACAGTGGCTTCTCTCCTGGTTCTGTGTGTTCTGGATGAGTAATGCAATGGTTGCCTCTGACAAGTAAGAAGTAGACATTATGTGGATGTTCAAATGTGTAGTGATTGTATTGTAATATATCCTGTCATAGTCCTCTTTCCCGTCCCCCTTGTAACAGCCTGGGTAGTCAGGGCATTTGGGGAGGGCTGGCTTGTGACCAGCAGGCAGGGTGTAACAACACCTGACCTCCAGTTGGGATGCAAGAAAGTAATCTCCACCAATGGACAGCAGAGAAAGAGTTGACTGACAAACTTTTGGAGGGGCTGAGGGTATAAAAGGCAGAGCATCCTTTTTGTAGATGAGCGCATCAGCTAATCACAGAGACTCCCAATGCTGCAACTTTTCCTTAGTCAGTCCTTTGTTAAGGTTTACTAAACCTTTAAAATTTTAAAAGTGAGAGTCATTTCTCACACGTGCAATGCTGTGGGCCATTGTCTTGGTCTGGTTTCCTTTGCTTGTGTCCCATCTGAGTGCTCAGTTGGGGTACAGGCTGTAGGTGCTTGGGGACCTCCTGGAGTTCCTCTTGGATCCCCTGAACAACAGGGTTTGGCCCATGGGGGGAATTTTTTCTGCTTTGTGACAGATGAGAATTTCCCAGGCTCTTTTGTGTTTGCTGTAGGGAAGGTTGGTTATTGCTTTGCATAAACTCACAGTCCAACACAGAGCTGTCCCTTTGTGATGTCAGGGCATGGTTGCCACGTTGTCATAGTGGCATCAGAAGGTTGCCTTGTTGCACAGAAGGCCTGAGTGTCAGAGCAGCCCTAGGCCTTGCTCAGATCAGGAGAACCTTCCTGGTCAAAGCATCTGTCAGTAGGCAGCTGCCCACTGACAAGAGGCTTGTTTTTTTAGCTTTTAGAAAAATTGCAGAAATGCCAATAATTAACCATCTGGTCATTGCAGCTTTTGCTGCATATGGCATTACTTATTCCATTTATTATTTTAAGAATTTTGCACATAAGTAGAGGCTTCCCTTCTGCTTAGGTTAGGGTGTATCCTTACCTGGCTTTTGTATGTCTTCCTGCTCTTTCTTGGTGGCTGAGTTTCTGATTTTGAAAGAGAAAGAGCATTAGGATGCCTCTGGTTTGGTAAAGCTCCTGTCAAGAGGTTCAGCTAAAAGGGGGTGTCTGTAGCCACAGGGGCAGCATTTGCAGGGGAACCTGCAGGGCTTCCGTTCCCTGCACGGGAGAGTCTTTGGCAGCAGAGTCTGTCATTTCCTCAGGTTGCTGGGACAAGCAGGACATCTTTGAAAATGTAGACTGGCAGACCTTCTTTAAGGCCTTCCAAAAACTCTGCAGTTGTTCCCAGAATTCAGAGAAAGCTTCCTTCTTTTTAAATTTTGTCATGAAAGGATTTGACTAACTTGACCTTTTATTGAGTGCTAAAATAGTTGTTCCCTTTGACAGGAAGTGCTGCTGTGCTCTTCCACAATAGAACTGCACCACCTCCGGGGGATTTTGGGGAAGCTTTTCTGGGCAACGGTTTCCTGCAAGTTCATCAGAATTAGTGCATGACACTGAGTGAAAAAAAAAAAGAGTACCTGAAGGAGATTTCAGAAGCTGTCTTATGTGTTTGATAGAACAGGAGCATTGAGTGTTAAAGAAAAACACTTTGCATTTGCTTGATCATATTTGTATTCATTTACTGGCTAAACAGGCCAAAGTGTAGGCACAACCAAGAATATTGTCCTGATCTCTTGCTGGATGTGTGAATGAGATGTGTCTCCTGGAGGGATGTTGTGAAATGGGAAATCATCTCTGTTTGGGTTGACTTGTTCTGTGGGATTCAGCAGCCCCAGGCAGTTTTCTGACAGCATCTGGTTCATTTTTCCTTCCCACTACAGGACACCTGAAGCGTGTATTCAGCAGCGCTGAAGATCCTGAGGTGAGTGAGAAAGGAACATTTCATGTTCCTGGTGTTTAAGAATTGTAGAGGAAGATGTGAGCTTGGCCAGTAGCAATAGACTGTACAAGGCCAGCTAGGAAGGCCAAAAGAAAAACCATATTCATGCCTGTAACAAAAATAATAAAGGCAGAGATAGATATTTTTAAATTTCCTTCTCAGAGTTTGAAGAACTAAAAACCTAGTTTTGAAAAGAGAACGATGCTTGCAGACAGCAGATAGGGAAAATTTAATTAAGAGCAATTTCCTGTACAGTTGAATTAGATCATTTTAATTTAAAGAGAGGGACTTAGAATCCTATTCCCATCAAACTTGATGATATCTACTTGGAACATGAGGTGGTAGAACAGGAAGGCCATCTTGCAATGGTGCCTGCAGTATCTGAAGTGCAATGGGCACCTTTGTGGCTGGGGAGCTGCGTGGGCCCAAAGGACGCAGAGCTGGCGGCCGTGAGCAGCTGAAGAGGAGGCAGCGTGGGGCCAGGGGGCCCAGAAGGCCAAGGGCACGGTGGCTGTGCCAGCAGCAGTGGGGCAGCAGGAGCAGGGCAGGGAGCGTGGCCCTGTGCTGGGCAGCGCTGCGGCCACAGCTGGAGTGCTGTGTGCAGCTGTGGGCCCTGGGAAGCAGAAAGTCATGGAGGGGCTGCAGCGTGGGCACAGAGGGACAGGGGAGCTGGGCAAGGGGTGCAGCACAAGGCCAGGGAGGAGGTGCTGAGGGAGCTTTAGCCTGGACAATGGGGGCTCATGAGGAACCTTCAGGCAGACTTCCATAGATCCCTGCCTTAGATCCATAGAGCCAATGCTCAGCACGAGGGCTGTTTCCCTACCAAACATCCCTTCACTGCATCCAAGTGCTTTAGACACTTGAGTAGGTACCACTTTCATATTTTGTTTGTTTGTTTGTTTGTTTGCTAGAAGGAGAAGCCTTGTGTAATTTCTCCTTCTCCAGGGAGCTTTTTCTCAATCTTTCCTGGCCTTTTTCCAGCACTGGCAGAAACTTTCAGGTTAATGACTCCCATGTCTTTTGGCAGCCCAGGGAATCAGTGTGTGTTGTGTTTGGGAATTGAGCAGGAAATCAATGCCCTTGCATTCCAGCTGGTGCTCAGAGATTAGAGGAGGTGGGAGGGGCTGGGCTGCATTTCTGATTCCAGCCACTTTAGCACCATCAGTGTGGCCAAGTCCAAGAGAAGAACTTGCCCGAGCACAGATGCACAAAGAGAGCTGTTCCCAGTGCAATGCTCTGGGTCTGGTTGCATTCAATAAGGACCTACATGCTCCAGATTCCCCAAGAGTGTGGGTTACTGAAGCAACAGGAGAGCAAGTTCAGGATTGTAGCTGAGTGGGGCACTGGCTACCAAATTTTGATGTCTGTAGCAACAGAGAGGACAGTAAAGGGAGCTTCCAGTAATAGGATCTGTCTGTCTATCTATCTATCTATCTATCTATCTATCTATCTATCTATCTATCTATCTAATTATGTAACATTTACATAATTGAATCTTCCTGGCTCTGGTCCAAGGCAGTTGGAGGCGCAAAGGTCACCTAAATCATCCCTTTCTGGAGAGGATTAGAGACATGTTCCCTTGACCGATTCTGAGTAGGCAGAGATGTTTCCCCCTCCAGAGATGGTGATTTTTCCCCTCAGTGCTGTTTTCGTCCTCCAGCCTCTTGTGCCTTGAAGTCTCCAGTTAATTCTTTAAACTTCTGCCTCTCCTAGAGAGGTGGAACAATTCTGTGTTTAGGTGGTGTTTGGTGACTCTGGTCATACATGCCATGCCATACATGACACATGGTTTCCTTCACTGGCATCCCCAGGGCTGTGTAAGTGCATTCATTAATGGGGCCTTATGAGAAACTCTGTTACTGCTGGTCAGAATTCTCCATTGACAAAAGAGGGAGAAGAAACACCTTGGTCCTCCTCCATATACTGAGATGGCCATAGAGGTTCTCTGACTTCCATCAGAGATCTTTGCATGCATCCTTATCTCCTGAATGACCCGGTTTTCTAACAAGAGTGTGGATGTCAGGAAGGAGGAATGCTGGTGCAGGCCTGAAGAGAAGGTGAACTCCAGAAGTGTCTCTCACAAGGAGTGAGCTCACCCAGGAAGCCCCTGCAGAGCCAGGATGGAGCTGTGGGACAGGGCAGGGTGTCAGTCACTACTGAAAGACAAACAGGACACGGCGGAAGCAGAGGGAGGCCCTCACCAGACCCTTGAGAAATGCCACCCCTTCCCTGTCAGCTGCCTGAGAGGCTGCTGGAGCTTCAGTCCCAGATGGCCCCTGATTGTAGGGCCAGGGTCACTTTGGAATCTGTGCCTCCCCTCGGGCAGAGAAGGACCCAGGAGAGCAGCAGCACAGTGCTTTGGGAACGTGTGAGCCCAGCAGTCTGTGAGTCTTGGCCCACAAAGGGCGTATGGGAAGTTGAAACTCATCTTCTCTTGCTTTCTGTGCAGGTGCTTCTAGAGAAAGAGCAGGAGCACACTGCCTCATCTGAGCTGCCATGCCAGACTCAGGGAGAGCTGTTCCCAGCCCGAGAGCAGGAAGAGCAGCTCAGGCAGCAGGTGGAAGAGCCACAGGAGAATGGCCAGGTAAGCCTGACTGGCCAGGGCACAGAGGGAAGGGCAGGAAGAGGGGCATAAACCAGAGTTCTTGGGACTGAGGAGGCCAGGAAAGGCCTCCAACAGGCACTGAAAGCACAGAGCCTTGCAATCTGCAGAGATCAGCCCTGGGACAGGAGGTTTGCAATGGAGGTAGATGTGGGGAGGGAAGCAGAAAGAAGGGGCTGAATAAATGTGATTTTGAGGCTGCAAGAGGACAAAAGCTGGGCCTGATGGCAGCTCTCAGTCTTTTGCTCTCCTTTTGTGTGTACAGAACATCAAGGCAGAGCCACAAGCAGAGCTGCCCGAAGCTCAGAGTGACAGCATGGCAGTGAAGAGAAAGAACAAGGAAGACATGGGAAGAATTCAAGAGGAGAATCTCCATCAGCAGAGGGGCGATCAACAAAACCAGGTGAATGAAAGAGTGGCAGCCACTCCACTCATGAAATGTCCTCTCTTTTGTTTATTAGAGAACATGAAGGAACAGCTGGATGCAGAGCTTCAGATAGCTCACAGTATGATCAAGGCAAGGCATAAGCGCCTGGAGGAAGAAATGAAAATCATCAGAGAGAAACTTAATCGCTTCCGTCAGTCTCTGCAAAACCAAGTGAGTGAAAGAGGGATGCAGCCACTGCAGTCACCAATCTGGTGGTTTCTGCCCTTCTTGCCTTTCCGATGCAGAGCAGCAGGGAGTGGGGCCATGCCTCTGAGTGCCATGCTGCTGTAGTGTGTGTATCACAGTCACTCTGAAGGACATTTCCCAGTGTGCTGAATCTCAACATCTGCCCTGGACAGTGAAACTTGTCCTTTGGCCTTTTGGCCAGCAGTCATCCAAATTGATTCCTGCTGGCCTGTTCCTGCTCTCCTTTTTTCTTGAGGTGTTTTTACAGTGGAACTTGGTGACCCAGCTGGAGGATTGAAACAAGCTGTTGTATCCCCTGTCAATCTGTTCTTTGCCTTTCCTCACAGTCGATGACTCCTGGCCGACAGGGACAAGCTGTAGTGTCTGACTGCTTTGTTCTGTTTGACTTGAGGTGCAAGTGTTGACATCTCACCGGGCAGCCTGCGAAGACTTGCAGGGAATGTGTGGCAATGAAGAACCCCAAGTTAGGAGTGAGGCACAGGAGCAGTGCCCACCAGAAATGCTCCAGGTCCAGCACATCATGGGCTCTGAACCTGCTGCCGCAGCAGCATCACCTCGAGGAAGCCCTTCTGTGAAACCTGGGAACTCAGGCTGGGGCACATCCCAGGAACAGGAGATTGAGGAGGAGTACCTGGAGCTGCTGGGTACGTCTGGGCTGTTTCTTGTCTGAGGGACAGTGTGTTGTGTGCAGGTGTCAGCAGAGCTGTACCAAATGCTCCTCCTGAGCTCGGTGTCACAGGGCCATTTAGGACTCCCCAGAGGCAGTGCTGTGCTCCGAGGCAGCGAGAGAGCTCTGGGTGTTCCTGCAGCCTCTGAGGGCACCTGGCACTGGCTTGGGTTTGCCTGAGCTTCCCTCTCTGCTAAAGGCTGAAGCAGGGATTGTTCTTGGATCAGCAGAAGGCTGTGACCTAGCAAATGATCTAGGCAAGTCCTGTGTGCTAGTGGCCAACCTGAACAGAATTTTTAGCTTCCTAAATTCTCCTTAGACTCCTGACTTCCAACCAGTCATCAGAGTAAAAAAACTTCACAGAAATGGACTGGCTTTGGAGTTTTGTCTTTTTGGTTGAGGATTTTTTTTTGGGGGGGGGGCATGTGGGATTGTTTTTTTGTTGTTCATTTTTGGTGGGGGTTTTTTGTTGTGTTTTTCTCCATCCTGAAGGAGCCCTTCTACCCCACGTCTTACTGATGTCATTTTTATGACTGTTACTGTTACCACTACTACATCTGCAGTTTATTTTCATGAGAATGCTATATTTTTGTCAATAAGAGAATGCTATCTTTTTGTCAATAAGAACTACTTTGAAAGAACATCAGGTTACAGGACAAATAGAGAGCACGAGGTATTTTCCATGTGCCCCCAAAGAAAAAACAGAGACTTTATTTAATCTTCTAGTTTTATGCTTATCAAGATGTGTCCAGGAGACACATCCAAGTGGCGTGATCAGATAAAACTGTACTGCAGGCATTTCTCAGGAGAGAGCCTCCAGCCCAGTCATGGTATATCCCTCAGATCCATGGCACTTTTCCATACCTGATTCCCACTCTTTCCCATGACTTTTAGAATCCTACCCATTGGCCCAGGCCCTGCTCAGATCAGTCTCTAGGAAAACACATCAAGCCCTTTGTGATTCTGCAGCACAACCCAATGAATCTGCTTCTTGCCCGTAACAGCTGCCAGTGCTGTGCTCTCAGATAAGAGACTTGGTGGGGCTGAGACCAGAGCCCAGTGGATTCTGTGTCTGCCATCACCTGTTGGGACAAAAAGGGCACTGATCTGTGCCTCGGTGTGGCTGATCTCAAAGCCCATCCTGTTGTGTCCTGAATGGGGGCAACAGCTTGTCCGGGGCTCAGGCTCACTCTGGCTTCTTCCCATCAGTGCCTGTCAGTGCTCATGCTGGGGCTTTGCCAGCCTTGTTGTGGTCACTGCCCTGCCCCTGAGGGCTGGAGGGACTGCAGAGGCTGAAGCCTTCCTTAGCTGGGAGAGGGGCATCTTTGAGCTCAGCCTGCTCACAAACAGGTCAGGGTCCTGATGCTGAAAGCCCCGTCAGGATTGGTTACAGCTTGAGCTGCTCTGGTTTACAAATGGGAAGGCATTCCGTTTGCAAATTGCTGAAAGGTGGAGAAGATGTCCTCCTCTCCTGGGATTGTATGTCCCTGTGCTTTGTTTCCTGTCAAGAGAACTCTTCAAAAGACTGTACAAATCAGTCTCTGTGCTGGCCACCTGTGCTGCAGGGCTGTCTGCCTGGTTGTGGTTGTTGTTACCCAGCCGACCACAAAGGCCTCAGAGTTCCAGGCACTGGGGCTGCCTTTTGTATCTCCTGGAAGCTGGGATCTCTGCTTTAAAGTCAGCATCTTGCATTTTGTTTCCCTCAGGGAGAATGGTGAACACCACTGAAAATCCCCTGATGAAATACACGCATCTGAATTATATTGGCAGCGGGTGAGTCCAACAGCAGTTACTCCTGTACAACCATGGGCCAGGGGTTTTTCTGGTGGAATGTCTATCCAGCGTGAAGGCAGGCCAGCTGCAAAGATGTTCAAATACTGGGGATAGATTGTCCCATCTCTCAATGCTGCTCAGAATTTGTGAGTGGGCTCAGAAGGCATTGTCAGAGATGCCTTGCTACCGAGGTCTTGCCTGCATCAAGGAACAGGACCTGGAAGGTCTCCTTGTCTCTCAAGTGTGGGACAGCTCTGTGTTAATTTCTTTAGCATTTTTTGTGTGTCTCAAAATCATACTGGCACACTAATGAAAAGAGAAGAAACTTGCTTGCCGGAAAGAGCAACCTATGCCCTATCAAAGCTGTGAGATAACAGTTCCCAGGAACAATTCTTTCCCCTGGTTTGAAGAGGGAAGCACTCTGTGGTCAGGATAATAACCACACCGTTTAGACAGTGAAACCCAAGAGGAAAGACTAACCTCCCTTTAGAAATTGAACCCCAGTGCTTCAGGAACAGGCCCAGTGCCCATGCACTTGAGAGGAAAATGCATCATCTGCCTTCTGGCAGAGCCCTCCTGCATCCTGCAGGTTTTGACACTTCCAGCACAGATCTCCTGTGTGGGCTGGCTTTCACTGCAAGATCTAAACAGCTTCTCCCTTCTCTGCTTCTGTTTTGTTTCTAGAGGGTTTGGAGATGTTTACAGAGCACTCGACACTGCCACAGGAGGAGAGGTAAATGTCAACAGCACCTGCAGGCTCTGCTGCACTCGAGGGCTTTCCCCTCTGGTGTCAGCTGTGGCTGGAGCTTTGGGCAGAGCTGTGCTGAAAAGGCACAAGAAGCACAGACTGGTGCCAGCCCACAGAACACATTTGGGACTTTGTCCTCCTCAGGTGCCAGAAGGAAGGCACGGAGGGCAGCGGTTCCTTTCAGAGAAGGACGCACTCACTCGCTCTCCATTGCTAAAACAAAGGTGGTGCCTGCGAGCACCTCACTGCTCTTTGAGGCTACAGCTTCAGAGTCCTGAATTCTCATTTCTGGCTGCCAGCAAATCCATCTGAAAGTTACTGGTAGTTCCTTAGCCACCTGCAGTGCTGCACTTGGGAACTGCACGAGGGAGAGATCTGCAAGGCGTCCCTGAAAGCCCTAAGCCCTGCCCATAGCCCAAGATGTATTCACAGAGTATTAAGGCATGGATTCCTTCTTCTGAGTCCCAAACAAATCAGCAGAGAGTGCGGTCAGAGGTTTGTTGGTGATAACTGAGACACCGTTGTTACCAAGTGGTCAAGGCAAAATGTCAGTGGCTCCAAGTGTCCTGTAACTGGCTCCCAAGGGAGCAGAGAAATGGGCTGTTGGAATGTCAGTTCCTGATTACTGCAGTGCCTAATCATAAGGCAGTTTGGCACAGCTCAGCTGTGTCATTGCAAAATCACTCACATCCATGTGCCTTGTGGTCTCGTGACACCAACCTCCCAAGTTACTGATTTCAATGTAATTTTAGGTGGCAATAAAATAATAAATCTTCAAGGAGTGCGGAGGAAGGAGCTAACCTTTAATGAAATAATGATCATGAAGAGGTATAGGAGTCCCAATGTTGTGAATTATTTAGACAGGTGAGAGGTCATGGTCTTATCCCATGGATGTGTGTTTACATAAAGCAAACATGAGAGGTTAAAAACCCACTTTGGTCAGTGGCAGCAAGTAAAGCTGTTAATTTTTATTTATTCATATTTCTCTACTCATCTCCAATGGATGAGAAGAGAGTGCATCTTGTCTGCATGACTCTTCCCTGGCACACCTAGTTTGATAATTACTCCAAAATTATTCAAAACCTGGATCAGCTGTATCTTCCTAACTCAATAGCCTCAAAGTTCACTGCCTCCACATTTATTTGGGATTGATTTTTTAAAGTTTCTTAAGTGCAGATGAAACATCCTAAAGTTGATTTCCCTTGGATTGTTGCCCCTCTTTGCCATTGCTATGCATGCCAGGAAGACTAGGTGCCTCTTTCCAGAAACACCATGCCTGACATGTTTTTTATCTGGGCTGTTTCTAAACTGCACTTTTCATTTGCTGCCCATCTAAGACATCTCCTTTTTCACAGATGTGTCTTTCTCCTTGAGACTGCACAGATTGCAAACAATGCACAGCCAAGAGGGAATGTCTATTCCTTTGATTCTGTCCTTGTCACAAAGGCATCTGGAAATAAGAAACCTAGAAGCAAAAAATCAACATAGCCATGCATGTTCATCTCTACCCCCTTGTTTCCTTCTTTCAGCTACCTTCTGGGCGAGGCACTCCTGCTGGTTATAGAGTACATGGATGGAGGTGTCCTGAGCGACATCGTCAGCCAGACCTGCCTGTCTGAAGATGAGATGGCAGCCATCAGTCGGGAGGTCAGCAATCCCAGCTGTGTTTCCAAGGGCTTGGGCAGGATTGTCTGGGAAACAGGGGCTCAGAACAGGAGAGGTTTCCTGTGCCAAGCTTTGTTTCTGTGTTGCTGGTATGCTATGGGCAAGTAAAAGCATCTCAAGTGAAAGGGCTGCCAGTGCCCCTGCACTCCCTGTACTCAGTGCCAGTACTCTTATGTCCTGCTGTTGTATTCTTGCTCTGTCTCTTGTATTTGTATTTGCTGTTCTCCACCTTGCCTCTCTAAATCTTTGCCTGGAGTCTGTCTTCACTGCATTCCTTGCCTGTAAAAGCAAAGGTGCTGGTGGCAGGATTTGAAACAAACAGCAAAGAAAGAAGAGAGAGACTCGTTTCTCTCAGTGCTCAGCTAAAAAGGATAGGAGTGCAGCCAGAATGCTCTTTGCTTCTGAGCACATGCGCTGCAGCAGGAGTCATCCTGGCTGGTTGGCAGGGGACAGCCTACAACAGCAGGTGCTGTTGCACTTTCAAAAGCTGACGTGCCTTTCCTCAGAAAGGTCCTGCTCTGCAAGTGTTGGAGCAGCAAGCTCTTCCTCTCAGTGGCCATTACTGTTCTGCCATTACTCCCCATTCCCCTGGAGAGGGAATCTTTTAGATTCTTTGTTTCCTTTCTTGTGTGATGAAATCACATCACTCATTTTTGCCCTTCTGTTTCTGTTTTCTCCCTCAGTGCCTGCAAAGACTGGATTTTCTTCATTCAAACGATGTGATCCATCGAGACGTGAAGAGTGACAACATCCTTCTCAGAACCGACGGCTCTGTCAAACTGGGTCAGTATATTCTTGGTCAGGTGCAGCGTTCCAGGGATGTGGGTGTGGGGCTGCTTGGCGTGACTGCCAGCTCCCCAGAAATGGTGCTGGTGGCAGTGCAGGGACCCCTGCTGCGAGCTGAGGGCACAGTTGCAACGTGCACAGAGGTAGAAGGAGCCACAAGCAGTCAAGAGTGGCCTTGCTCTGTGTGGGTCCCTTCCAGAGGGAGGGAGTTACAAGTCTAAAGTTTCCAAAGAACAAAAGCCACTGCTAGAGGCAGTGTAAAAAATGGGGGGATTTTTAAAGTCACCAATGCCAGAAGATTCAACAGCACATTTACAAACTTCCACTGGGGAATTCTTTTGCTTGCTTTCCTAATTGCACAGAATTCAGATAAAACCAGTATTTTGTTTTCTCCTCAGCTGATTTTGGCCTCGCTACTCAGCTCACCCCTGAGCAGAGCAGACGGTGCTCGCTAACTGGGACTCCTTGGTGGATGGCGCCTGAAGTGGTGACAGGTCAACCATATGGCCCCAAAGTGGACATATGGTCTTTTGGAATTGTGGACATTGAAATGATAGAACAAGAACCTCCTTACTTGAGTGAAAGTTCTGGCACGGTAAGGAGCAAATACTCACTGATCCCACCATCTTTCTCACCTGTCCCATGTCCTGTGTGCCACTGGACAAAATCCCATTGCCATCTGCTGGAACTACTTCCACCAAGGTCCCCTCCTACAAATGTCCCTGCAACTCATGAGCATCTGCTGGACTTTTGGCTGCATCAGTGGGGGAATTCAAGCCTTACCACATGCAAACAAACTCCAAACAAAGTGTTCTCAGGCAACACTTTCCTTTGGGTTAGTGGTTCCAGTTCTTTTGTCTGTGTAGACGGCCTTAATAACAGGTAAAAAGCATCTTACAACTGTTGTTATCTTTCCAGAAATGAAGGAAGGAAACCCAAACCCAACAAAGTTTCTAAAACCGTGGTCTTTAGAGAGGAACCTAACCCTGTGTGCAGTTTCTTCTCACTGGGAAACATGGGCATGAGGGTGTAAATGCCACAGAGTCTCTTCTGCTTCTTGTGCAGTGCTGCTGAAACACTCAGTGACCGTGTTTCTCTCCTAGCCCAAGCCACATTCTGCACGTCACCAAGCCAGAGCCTGGTGATGCAGAGAGCCTGCCAAAACCTCCTGTTTGTTTCCTGGCACTTTCTGGGATGGGCCTACCATTCATGCATTGACTTGAGCAGCCAAATGACTAGAGGGTGATCATAGGGATGGAACCTCTCCTTCTTCTGACCTAGACAATTTTTCTTTTGCTGCAAAAATGGGAAGCTGAAATTTTCAGACTGCTGAGAGACAGAGCTGCAGTTGGCTCCTGTGTGTCCAAGCAGGCATTTTCATCCCAATACATTTGTGCAGGCAACCTAATGTGTCTGTGTTAAAGAGGAGATTGTAAATGTTTGTTTTCCTACCTGGGTATTAACTGATGGATTTCCTTTCTTTTCTTCCAATTCCCATTGTTTTCAAGAACAGCACAAAAAGCTTGATGAGTTTTGTTCTAGGGCACGTGTGCTTAAAGGACCAACAAGCACTGCAGAGATGCCTTTGATGTACTAACCCTTGAAATTAGTTAGTATAGCAAAGTCCCTCTTCCAAAAACCATTTCAAGCTGGCATGAATCCTCAGAGAAGCAAATGTCCTTTTTCTGATGTAGTTCCCACTAACTAGGTCAGGCAATGAAATCAGCTGCCAAGGCAAGATGTGCAGGATGGTGGAAAAGCTGTGGCTGCATCGGGGTTTGGGTTTTTGGTTGGTAAAGGAAAGTCATCTCTGGGTCTGTGCCAGGGCAGAAACTGCCACTGAAGAACAGAGGTTAAACAAAGGGATCTGGGAGAGCCTTAGAGATGTGAAAGCAGGAGGTGGAGCCTGGTGTCTCCTTCTTCTCCAGGCTACACACCTGATAGCCACAGTAGGGACTCCACAGCTGCGGCAGCCCAAGCTCCTCTCGGCTTTGCTGCGTGACTTCCTGAGCTGCTGCCTGCAGACAGACGAGGAGCGGCGCTGGTCTGCTAAGGAGCTCCTGCAGGTAAAATGTGAAGGGGCTGCAGGTGAAACAGGCTCTGAGGGATGGGCTCCTCTTCCACTCAAGTCCAAGGCAGCAGATGAGCCCCCTTCCTCCTCACCTCCACTCTTGCTGCTCTTCAAATGAAAATGGTGAGGAATCCTAGACTGGGCTGGGCTGGCAGGGCCCTGTAAATGTCCTCTGGTGCAAGTGTCCTGCAAAGAGCAGGGGCATCTTTAAAGAGATCAGGTTGCTCAGAGCCCTTTGCCACCCGAGCCGGAATGGTTGCAGGGATGGGGCTCCTACGAGCTCTTGGGGCAAGCTGTGCCAGGGTGGCACCATGCTCCGAGTAAACAAGTTCTTCCTTCGACCTACTCTGATTAGATGCCCTTTGTGTTTAAAAATATTTGTCCATATCCTATTGTAACTGGCCCTGTTAAAAAAGATGTCCCCCACTTTCTTCAAAGCCACTGTGAAGTCTTGGAAAGTGGCAATAAAGTCTCCCTGGGGCCTGTCCTTCACAAAACTGAATAACTCCAGCTCCCTCTGCATTTCCTGACAGGAGAGGTGCTCTGTCCTCTGACTGTGTCTGTTGCCCTCTTTTGTGATTTGGTGGAGTGTTCAGCTTTATCTAATGGCAAAAGAATTGAAGTAGAGCAATGCAGGGTACAGAGACATGAAATGGTGGTGGAGGAACCCAAGGAAGCCAGTCCCAGCCTAGGGGTCAGAGATTTGGCTGTGCGCAAGAGGGGCTGTGGGGGGCTCGCTGTGAGCCTCTGAGGGGCCCTGATTTGTGCCCTCCAGTCCACCCTCAGAGGTTTCTGCCACACAAACAGGGACAGCTGGGAGGGACTTGTCCCAGCCCCATCTGCTGCCTGGCACGCTCAAGCAGACGGGAACTGTGCCAGGGTTACTGCCAGGCTGTGTGGCAGAGAGGGAACTGCAGGGCCCAGTGCCACTGGGCTGGCCCTGCTGGGAAGGAAGGTGCCATCCAGCACACGAGAGACAGGGCATGGAAAGGTAGACACTGCTTTCTGTCCCTGTGGGAATCAGCACAGTGCCTGTCTTTCAAAGGCAGGGACCTATGTGAGTCACTGGAGTTTCCTGAAAGGAAGAAGACCCAGGGACAGAAAGCGCCATTTCTAGAGCACTGGCAGGGCAAAAATCCCAGCATGATGAAGACATCACAATAAACAGATGAGTGGGATTCTGGGCCAGGTTTGCCTGTGATGGCAAGGTCTTGCACATTGGGGATGACTGGGGAGCAGATGGTCCCTTTGCTCCTCTTTCTGGGTCTTTCCAGGAACTTGATGTATCCTGATTGAGTCCCTGAGGCAATGAGCTTGGAAAGTAATGGTTCAGTGTTCTTTGTTTTATTTTTTTTTTTCTGGTGGACAGCATCCATTTGTAACTTCAGCCAAGCCACCATTCATCCTGGCACAAGTCATCAACTCAGTGAAGAAGACGAATAACCCTAACCCTAAACCCTAGCCCTAAACCCTAACCCTAAACCCTAACCCTAACCTTAAATGCTAACCCAAACCCAAACCCTAACCCTATCCCTATCTCTAACCCTTACCCTAACCCCAACCCCAACCCTAAGCCTAAGCCTAAACCTAAGCCTAAGCCTAAGCCTAAACCTAAGCCTAAGCCTAAACCAAAGCCTAAGCCTGGGAGACTAGAACATAGCAATCATGTCAAGATGTTATCTCTGTTACCAATTTAGAGTAGGATTGTAGAGTAGGGTTGCTAAAGAGATTTGTAGCATACAATTATAGATTAGAGTTGTAATTAATAAAGTTTCTGAAACATCAACTCATTTGGAAGATTCTCCTCCTTCTGACCCCTTCAGAAAATTCAACATTTCCTTCTGAATTACCAATTGTTTTTTTATTGGTGCTAAGTCACACATATGGCTTCTTTTGTATGGTTTCATAAGTGAGGAGGGGACTTCATATCATTCATCCTCTCCAGACCGCACTGCCTTTGGAATATGACCCACTGGCTGGTTATGGCACAGCTGTGGTATTTCTGGTTGAGGCAGAAAGGGCAATGACATTTGAAGGCAAAACCAAAGGAAGAATGAGGCAGCCCAAACATCTTGTGCAGATGCAGGCCTTCAGCTGTGACTGGAGAGCAATGTGGTTCCTGCCACTTGGATTTGCATCCCTAAATGCAATAATCTCTTTGGCTGGAGGAGAGCCTTGCTCAAGTGAGAAAGCAGAAAGATCAGAGAGGGTGCTCAGGAAGGTCTCCTGTGGCGCAGAGCTGTCAGCGCCTGTGAGGTGAGAGCGGGCCCGGCCTTGCCCGGGCTGGAGCCCCAGCAGAGCCCCGGCAGAGGCCGGAGCAGCCTGAGCCCCGGCAGAGGCAGGCTGGAAGGAGGCCCTTGGAGCTGCAAGAGGCAGCAGCCGGGCCCTGGGTGCCTCTTGCTGGGAGCGGGCGAATCCTCCACTCTCAGAGCCAAGGTGGCAGCTGGCTGCTGCTGAGGGGAAGCGCAGCCGTGCTGGGCACAGCCCGGCCTGGCAGCATTGGCCATCTGGAGTGTGCCCAGGAGCAGAGAAAGGCCAAGGGCAGCCGCGGGCCACTGGGCTGGCTGAGGATTCCTCCTCTTCTGCCGGCTGCCCTGCACCTCCTGGCAAAGGCCAGCAGTGTGTGCAGCACTCTGGGCACCGGGGCAGGGAGCCGGGCTGCTCAGCAGGCTGGAGCACAGGGCAGCTCCTTCAGGCCCGGCACTTGAGCCAGGGAAGCGAGGCCAGCATGAGGCAGGGACAGCTTGGCAGGAGCCAAGCACCTCACGCAGCTCTGGGAGGAAGCGCCTGCAATCCTGCTGTTCTGCACTGAGCCAGAGCAAAGGTGTGAGATGCAGAATGTTTGGCAGAAATATTCAGGCCCACCAGGCCAGCCTGCTTTGTGCTCTGTGGTGCACAGCAAGCGCTGTGCAATGCAGCTCTGAGCTGCTGGGAGATAGGCAGCTGGGGGATGTGCCTGAGGTGAGTCAAGGGCTTAGCTGAAAATGTAATGAGGATAATTGAAAAGTGCAGATGGGTCGAGGGGCCAGCTGGGAATAGAATTGGGATAGTAGAAGACTGCATATTTTAGTTAAGATTTTCAAATGAGGTAAGAAGCTAAGTTAGTAATACAGCTAGCAGAAATCACATAGCTTAGGTAAAGAGTACCAAATATATTAGGAACATAAAGCTAGGAGTGACAGGGATAGAGGAAGCAATTGTGAAGAAGCTGAGACCATAGAAATACCTTGCCTTAAGAATAATTGAACAGTTAGGAGAGGCTTGGACCATGAGCAGCAGGTCAAAAGGTCTTGCCAACTGGCCATGAGAGAAGAGTTCACCATGAGGAAGACGGCTTTCTTCCTCCCATACAACCACTCCCTCATTTCAAAATCCCACCGACCCAGTTAAGGGAATACAATTGCGTAGCTGTAATAGATATTCAGCTGATAAAAATGCGAAGCAGGCAGGTAATAATTATGTATTATGGGTCCTTACAAACCTAATGTAAAATCTTTTCTGTAGAAATAGAGAGCAGGAGTCTGCAATTCCTTGCACATGTCTTTGGAAACTAGTTCACATGTGTCTAGCACTGCAATAAATACCCTTCTTTTCAACTATAATTAGTTGAAGAGTCATCTGTCCGTGCTTCAAGGGTTATGCTGGAGTAGTGAACTGATTTGGATGGGAGCAGAAGAGTTTCAGCAGGCAATTTTTGGAAGAGATGGAAGCCAAGGCAGAAGTGCTTAATGCCTATTTTGCCTCCGTTTTTAGTGGGAAGATGACTTGCCCTCAAGACACCTGCCCGTCTGGGCTGGTTGATGGTGACAAGGAGTAGAATGGTTCCCCCATTATCCAAGAGGAGGCAGTCATAGAACTACTGAAATGCTTGGATATTCATACATCTATGGGACCAGATGGGATCCACCCCAGGGTAATGAGAGAGCTGGCAAACCAGCTTGCAAAGCCACTCTCCATCATTTACCAACAGTCATGGCTCACTGGTGAGGTTCCGGATGACTGGAAGCTGGCCAATGTGATACCCATTCACAAAAAAGGTGCAAAGGAAGATCCTGGTAATTATAGACCAGTCAGCCTGACCTCAGTACCTGGCAAAATAATGGAACAGTTTATATTAAGCGCCATCACGCAAAATTTACAAGATGGCCAGGGTATCAGACCCAGCCAGCATGGATTTAGGAGGGGTAGGTCATGTTTGACCAACCTGGTCACCTTTTATGACCAGGTAACCCGCCTAGTGGATGCAGGGAAGGCTGTAGATGTTGTTTACTTGGATTTCAGCAAGGCCTTTGACACTGTCTCCCATAGCATACTCCTAGACAACATCGCAGGCCGTAGCTTGGACAGGAGCACTCTTTGCTGGGTTCAGAACTGGCTGCATGGCCAGGCCCAGAGAGTGGTGGTGAATGGTGCTGCATCCAGCTGGCGACCAGTCACCAGTGGTGTCCCTCAGGGGTCTGTGCTGGGGCCAGTTCTGTTTAATATTTTTATTGGTGACATGGATGAGGGTTTAGAGTCCTTTATTAGCAAATTTGCAGATGACACTAAGCTGGGAATGTGTGTTGATCTGTTAGAGGGATGGAGGGCTTTGCAGAGGGACTTGGAACGGTTGGATGGATGGGCAGAATGTAATGGGATGAATTTCAATAAGTCCAAGTGCCGAGTCCTGCACTTTGGCCACAATAACCCCCTGCACCGATATAAGCTGGGGACGGTGTGGCTGGACAGTGCTCAGGTGGAAAGGGACCTGGGGGTGCTGGTTGACAGTCGGCTGAACATGAGCCTGCAGTGTGCTCAGGTGGCCAAGAAGGCCAATGGCATCCTGGCCAGTATCAGGAACGGTGTGGCCATCAGGAGCAGGGAGGTCATTCTGCCCCTGTACTCAGCACTGGTGAGGCCTCACCTGGAGTATTGCATGCAGTTCTGGGCCCCTCACTTTAGGAGGGACGTTGAGATGCTTGAGCGTGTCCAAAGGAGAGCAACGAGGCTGGTGAGGGGCTTGGAACACAAGCCATATGAAGAATGACTGAGGGAGCTGGGGTTGTTCAGCCTGGAGAAAAGGAGACTCAGGGGTGACCTTAGCACTCTCGTCAACTTCCTGAAGGGTGGCTGTGGTGAGCTGGAGGTCGGTCTCTTTCTCCGGGCAACAACAGACAGAACAAGAGGACACAGTCTCAAGCTGCACCAAGGGAGATACAGGCTAGAATTAAGGGGGAAGTATTTTACAGAAAAAGTGGTCAAATACTGGAATAATCTACCAAGGGAGGTGGTAGAGTCACCATCCCTTGAAGAGTTTAAAAAAAGACTGGATGTAGCACTTGGTGCCATGATCTAGTTGAGGTGTTAGAACATGGGTTGGACTCGATGATCTTAAAGGTCTCTTTCAACCTAAAATTTCTGTGATTCTGTGATTCTCTTGTGACTGAAGGGAAAGCCATTTGGAATGGAGAAATGATCCCAAAGTCCATCCAATTGTATCTTTGTGTCTGAATTTAAATCAGAATGATTATAGATAGCTTCATGCAATTTGTCTAAAAATTTATCAAAGTCTTCATTCTTTCTTTGACAAATTTGTGTAAAAGACATAGTGTGTAACTTATCTGGAAGTGTACGAATAGCACTACATGTTAGTTGTTGGCTCATCTGTAAGACTTGATCAATGCTCCCAGCCTGGGCAGTGGCAGTAGCCCAGGACCCTTGCCAAGTAACTGTTATGCTGTTGAACCATACAGAGGATCACCCTGTACTCTAGGTCTTGCTGCTTCTTGAGCACACTTTTCCTCCCAGCTTTTATGAAACATCACCTGCTGATGGGGTGGCATTCTAAGTCTTATTAGGGTATGCACATCAGCTGGAATTAATGCGTTAGATGGAAAAATATACTGCAGAAGTGACTGTGCAAGTTGGGATTTTCAACCAAATTGTGAAATTGCAGCTCTCAACTTTTCTAAAATCTTCCAATCAAAAGGTTTTCAAACTCTACTTGCAGCATTAGTTACTACAGGAAAAGCTTCTACATCATTGGAGAGAAAAGTCCCTTCTACAATAGCTTCTGGACTAACTTTTTTCTACTTTAGTTGCTGAGCTGCTTCTATTTCAGGGTCACATTCCAACTCTAATTCCACATTCTTTACAGCTTGAGAGGGAGGATTTTGTTTAACTGGCTCAAATGCTGGCTCAGAGACAGAATGGAGGAGTTTTTGCAAGAGAGTGGCCATATTCAGCCGATGCACAATCCAGCCTGCTTGTAATAATGGACAAAGAACACGTTCACAAAGAATGAATTATGGACATATTCAGAATTGGGCTCGGTGTGTCCTTGAAAAAGACACAAGAAGAAGAGTCATCAGGACTCAGCACGTTTGTCAGCAAGCTTGGGAAAGTGAGCCATGGGTAGGCCACACAACCCCAGCAAGATGCGTAGAAAATCAGATGATCCAATCAGCATTCTATTTTATATGCGTGAACACCTAGGATTAACCAATCATGTGTTAGGTAGAGACGCGTGGACAGCAGAGATTTATTTTAAATATACTCTTTTAAAGGATAATAAATTTGGCCTCACTAGATCATATTGGTTATGGTGTGAGGTCCCAGAACCTCTGCACCCCGCAGCCTGTTCCCGCAGGAGGCTCTGGTGAGCCCCTTGCAGGACGCTGTGCCATGCACGCAGCCCTTCTCCTGCCTGCCCAGAATGCTCCTGGGACAGCAGGACACAAGCTGGCCAGCTGTGGGCTCAGCACAGCCCAAACAGAGGGGCAGGAAGATGCAGCGGCTGTTTTGCAGCCCTGCCCAAGAGAGGTGGGAAGGGTCTCCTCCCACTGGTCTCACTGGGCCTAAGGCAGGGGCTGCTATTCCTCATTGTGGGGAGACCAGAGTTGCCAGAACCACACCGAGCCTGCAGGCACTGACTGACAACGCTGCAGCCACTGGGACGGTCGCACCTCCGAGTCTCAGCCAATCCCTGCTGCTGCTGCTGCTGCTGCTGCTCCATTTGCTTTTAGGCACACCCAGAGCTCACTGCTAGGCCACGGTGGTCTCTGCTTCTGCCCTCTTCCTGTCCCTGTGTAGGGATGGAGCATTGCTGTTCTTTCAGGAAGCTCTTTGTGAAACCTTCCGGCATTGCAAGCTCCTTTGCCCTCAGTGGATGCTTGCCATGGAATCCTGCACAGCTGGGTTCAGAGCGTACTTGAGCTGGCTCTTCTAAAACCCAGGGTCCTTGCTCCCTTCAGCGTGTTCAGCATGACCTTTAACTCCACGGTGCTGTGCAGCTGGAGCAGCAGGACAGGCACCTTTGTAGCCTGAGCTGCCCTTGTTCCTCTCTGTCCGTGCACGGAGGAGAACGGCAGCAGGGCCCTGCGCGTCCCCGGGCTCAGGTTTTGCGCCGCTTCAGCTCCACGGAGACGTGGGTAAAGTGAAAAACCCAAACAGTTTATTAAGGGAAAACGAAGCAAAGGGGTGAGCTGGAAGGCAGAAAAGGGGATGGGCAGGGCCTGAGGGCTGCAGGGAGGGAGCTGCCAACAGGGAGAGAGATGGCAGGAGCTCCTGGAGCTTCACACTCAGCTGTGTGTGAGACTCAGCTGTGAGCAGCCAGAGCTGTTCCTGGAGCTGCAGCTGGTCCATCCTGCTCTGCAGGCAGTCCCATCTTCAATGGGCACTGGAAATCGCCGATGGACGCTGGTACGTCTGATCCAGCAGACGAACGAAGTCCTGCACATCTTCTTTCAAAGGTCATCTGAAGCAGTTTGCTCATGCACGATGGACTCTCCTCTTCTTTCAGGGCTTGAAGAGCTGGAACAGAGAGGAACAGAGCCAAGGTCAGAGACCAGATTGAGGGAATCCAAGGAAAGCCTCCTGCCGGGGCCATCCCAGCCGGCTGCAGCGGCCTGGGCGCGGCTCTCACTGTAGCCGGGGCAGCAGCCGGGCGGGGGGCAGGGAGGGGCGCCGGGCTGCTGGCTCACCCATGAACCTGACGGCCGCCTCTCACAGGGGCCTCTGTGGGCTCTGCAGGTGCGGCAGGGCCCAGCGCAGGTGCTCGGCCGCTCGGCTCTCGTCCTGCAGCAGCTGCGGGGAGCACCAACACAGAAGGCTCGGCGCGGGCTCTGCCCCTCGGCCGGGCGCTCCCTGCACCCAGCACCGGCCGAGCTGGCCCGCACGGCCCAGGGCAGGGCGCAGCGTGGGGAGCGCAGGCTGGCAGGCCCGGCTGCGGCGCTGGGCAGGGACACAGCTGCCAGGCCCCCACACTGAGCTCCAGGGGCAGGGCTCGGGCTCATGGGCTGTCCTTACCAGGCTCTCAGCGAACTTAATCCGCCGCGCCTTCGTCACCAGCTCCTCAAGGTCCCTCCTCCTCAGGAAGCGTGCCGCACAAAGCAGGGCTTGGAAAGAGGCCTGGAGAGCAGCAGAGAGCTGCAGGTGGTACCAGAGCCCAGGGCACAGGACCTCTGTCCCTGCACCACAGCCAGGGGAGGCTGGAGTCCGGCAGGTGCCAGGGCAGGAGGCGGCTGAGCCCCCTGCCAGGGATGCAACAGCATCGCACAAAACCTCACCTCGGCCACGTGCAGGTTCTCATCGTGCCAGCGCAAGAATAGAGGGAGCAGACTCCGGGTCACGATTGTTGTGAGAAGCTCTTCCCCCTCTTCCCCTACCAGCTCCATCACCTTGCAGAAGAGCTGAATGTAGAGCAGCTGCACGTGGCTGTTGTCCTGGAGGGAAAGGAAAAGTCCTAATCACCAACTACTCTGGGCCCATTGGGGCAAAGGCTCAGAACTGCACAGAGCACAAAGTTTCCAGGCAATGTCCAGTCCCCTTGGCTGGGAGCACAGAGCCTTACAGAGCACAGTTCTCAAAGTGTGGCAGGAGGGACTCAGCCAGCTTCAGGGCGGTGACGCTGGGTAGCAGGAGGTCTTTGTCCTGGAGCATATGTGTGAGCACACAGAGGCTCATCTGGACCACCTCTGCATCTGGATCAGCCAGCTGCTGCACCAAGTGTTGATACAGGCCGCGTATTCCTCCTCCCTGTGTGTAAGACCAGGCTGTGCTGTGAAGCCGTGAATGGCCGCAGCACCAACAGCTGCTTGGGGCACTGGGGCAGCTGAAGCAGGAGGCAGGAGAGCTGGGAGCAGCTGCCTCTGCTGCCAAAGCCCAGCCAAGCCCAGAGGTCTGCGTTACCCAGCCCCACACTGCCAGCGTGGCTTCAGCCACTGCCCCGTTCTCACCAGCGAGGGCTCCTGGCTGAGCACCACGAGGCCTCTGAGTGCCATGCGCAGCCTGTCCCTGCACTGGCTCGGCAGGTGCCTGGATACCACCAGCAGGGCACTGGGACCATGTTTGCTCAGGTCCAGACACTCCAGGAGCTGAAAGGCACAGGAGGGCAGTGACAGGGACCTGGCTGGCAGGAGCCCGGAGCCGCACAGGGCCGGGCCAAGGCAGCAGCACAGGGCGTGGGCACCGTCCCAGGCGGCTGCAGGTATGAGAGGCCCGAGAGCTGGGAGACAGCTCAGCCAGGCAGCGCTGGCCATCAGACTCACCTCCACAAAGAAGGCCAGGGCAGGCAGATGCCAGCAGGGCTGCTTCCCCAAGAGCAGGCTGAGCAGGTGTGAGGCCATGTGGAGACAAAAGGGGCTCAAGCCACAGCGCCTCTCCCTTCCAGGGGAAAAAGGCACCAAGGCCCTGAGCTGGGCGGGCAGACCTCTCCCAGGCATGGTCTCACAGAGGTCTGATCTTTCCTCAGCACTCTGCAAGGGCACATGGGCCCCTTGGGAGGCAGCTGCTGCTGGGAATCCTCCTCTCCCAGCCTTTCCCAGTCTGCTCGGCCCTCCCTCGCTGACAAGGCCCTCTCGCTTACAGCCCTGGGGACTGTGTGGGGCATTCCGGGCAGGGGGCACAAATGCTGGTGGTGGTGGCAGGAGTAGGGGATCCCCCCTGGCCAGCAGACCCGCTGCATAGTGCTGGGTGTCAGCACAGAGCAGGGTGTCCCAGAGCTGCTTGTGCTCCAGAGCCAGCAGATTCTTGCCAAAGCCCAGTCGGGAGAGCAGAGCCCTCATGGTCTGCACTGCAAACCTGCGTGCCGAGCAAAGGCCAGGTCACTCTGGGAGCGCTGGCCCTGGCCGCAAGGGCGTGTGAAGGACAGGGCGACTGGCACCTGTGGGGGTGGCAGGGAAGGCCGTGCTCCTCCCGGCACGCTCTCCAGAATCTCCAGGTTTCAACGTCCCCTGGCATCTGCTCTGTGGCGGTGACAATTTGCAAGAACAGAGCCACAAACAGTTGGGGAGAATGAAGCAAATGGTACAGTGCCACTCGCACATGGGGGCAATCATCCACAGCACCAGAGTTGCCTGCAAGAGACAAAGCAGCCCTTTGGCAAGACAAGCAGCACTTGCCTACCCCAAGGCAGTGCTCAGTGCCGAGGTGTCCATGAGGCAGGGCCGAGGGGAGACGCAGGGGGAGCACGCAGCCTGCTGCCCCTGAGCCTGCCCCTAGGCCAGCTCTCAGCCCAGGCTGGGGAGAGCAGGGAGAGCTGCTAGAGAGGTGACTGAGAGGGCGAGCAAAGGCCAGCTCCAGAAACTCACAGCCAGGGCAAGGACGGCCTCGTTGTCCCCGCGGGAGAAGCTGCCGTAGGGTGGCTGCTCCTCCATGGCAGAGAGCAGCGCTGGAAGCACCTCCTGGGCGGCCACTCTGGACAGCCCATGGCTCTCCACATCAGCGCAGCAGCTCTGTGGGACCAGAGCTGTGCATCAGCACGGTGCCCTGTGCAGCTGTGTGGGGCCGGGGGACAGAGCCCCGGTGCCCTGAGGGGCAGGGAGGGAGCACGTCAGAGGCTCAGGAAACAGAGGGGCCCGAGACTCCTGCAGCTCTCTGCCTGTCTGGCAGAGCCCATTGGACAGGGCAAAGGGCCCTAGGAGCCGGTGAGCTCTTGAGGCACTTGTGCTCCGTACCTGTCACACGTTGGGGCACAGCATAGGAGGCTCATCACCACTTGAGCAGGGTGTTCCTCCATCAGGCTCAGAATCTCCATTTGCTGCCCGGCGTCCACAGTGACACAGGACGCCAGTCTCTGGAGAATGTCCCTGACCGTGGCTTGCACCTGGGGGAGGCAGCGTGGGGAAGACTTGGAGTGCTGTCCAAGGGAGCAACTTGCCCAGCTTCCCCCAAGAAGTGCTTGCCTTCCCACCCACTGTGATGGCCTCAAAGGCTGAGGGGGTCCAATGGATGTAGCTCGAGGGGCCACATGATCCTGGGAGGCCTTCAGCCCTGGCCCCAGGCTGCTTACCTGCTGTGGAGAAGCAGCACCCTTCTGGAAAACCTCCAGAGTGGGTGCAGGAGTCCCGGTCAGTGTGGACATGGCCTGAGTGTCTGGCATGCCCTGAGCCTGGGTGTGGGTGGTGGCCATGCCCTCAGTCAGGGCCATGCCAGCCTTCGCCCTGCCCTGGGCCATGTCCTGCTCAGAGGGTGCTGCGAGCTCGGAGGCCGCTGAGCTGGCAGCAGGCTCTGCCCGCAGCTGGGCGGGCCTGGAGTCAGGCTGGGCCGTGCCCTCGGTGCCGGTGCTGCTGGTCTTTGAGTGGCCAAGGCGCAGGAGCCTCAGCAGTGTCTGCAGCAGAAGGAAGGGCTGGAAGAGAGGGATGTTCCATGGTCTGCTCCAAGCGCGGGCCCTGCTGAGGAAGTGCCAGCAGGCCCGGCTCAGGTGGGGACGGCCCCAGGTACCTGCGCTGTTCTGCGGAAGCGGCCATGGCTGGACTCCTGCTCTTGTGTGCGCTCCAGGGCTGCATCTGGCAAAGAGTGAGCGCAGCCAGAGATGAGGGGCTGTGGGAGAGGCCGGAGAGCACGGGCCAGCCCTGCTCTCCCTAGGCTGAGAGAGGCCCGGGATGCTCCAGGGGATGGAGCACGGCCAATGTGGGGTGTCTGCCCGGCCCCTCTTCCATCCTGTCCAGGGGCATTTCCCCAGGGAATGGCATTGCATGGCATGGCATGGCATGGCATGGCATGGCATGGCATGGCATGGCATGGCACCAAGTTGGCTGCAGGCTCCAGCCCTACAGCCCAGCACTGCCACTCACCCTCCTGCAGTGGATTCAACGGCACCACCTCCTCAGTCTCCTGTGCTGGGGCAGCTCCAGGGCCCTCTTCCTCTTCCTCCTCCAGCCAGAGCAGCTTGGGCACTCTCGGGGCTCTCTGCTCCATGGCTATGCCTGGACTTTTCTGTACCAGCAAATCACTGGACTTGGGTTGTGCCAGCACCAGGAAGTTTTCAGATTTGGGCACTGGCGCTGCCAGTAAACACCAGATCTGGGTGGTGTCGTTGCCAGCGACAGAAATCTGCCGGATTTGGGCTCTGCTGGCACCGGGAAATTTCCAAATCTGGGCACTGGCATAGCAAACACAAGATGTGGGCGGTGCCAGAGCCAGTAGCAGAAAGTTGCCAGGTTTTGGATTTCTGTGCCAGGAAATTGCTGCACTTGGGCTGTGCCAGAACAGGGACGTTTCCAGATCTGGGCACTGGCAGTGCCAGCAAACACCAGTGAAACCTTCTGGTCCTCATCCAGACTGGTGACCAGTGGTTTCCTGAGAACCGGCTCTGGCCACTTTACAGACAGAGACTGCTTTCATCTGGTGCTCTGGAAACAGAACTTTAATGAAGGCAAACACAACAAACAGGATGGCGTGCACTGTACGGAGAGTGAAGCAGAAAAAAGCACGGGTCCAGGGTCTAGCAGGCATATTTATACATTTATATATGGGGAGGGGTATGGAAGTCCATCTGAAAATCCTTCATTTTTGCCTCACAATTGTCATGAGAAAAAGACCACCGAAAGGTTAAAAAACTGTTGAGCCAGTTGGGAAAGAAAGTCTCATGCTTATTCAGTGTGTTCACAGGTGGTGTTTGCAGAACATGCCATGCTGAACTCAAAGGGGCATGCTGCCCTTTTGTGAACAATGGCTCTCTACCTCCTGACTTGGCTGGACTGACCTCTGGGGTGGCTCCCCCCTCCAAGAGAAGACCCCTCTTGTCTGCCTTCAACCACCGTGACAGACAAACAGAGATGCGAATCCCCTCATCAAGGAACCAAGACAAGACAAGGAACCCCCCTGGCACCCTATTGGCACCCCCATGGTACCCCCTTGGCACCCCCATGGCAACCTCCTTCCAGAGACTGGGACTGTACCCCCTCCCAACTTGGGGAGGGGGGAAAACCTGCTCAGAGTAAACGTACCTGCGAGCATTCGGCCATGAAAACAATGGAATAACCTCTCTCCCTCCTCCTGTTCCTATTCTTTTCCCCTCCATGGAAATCTAATTTCAGCCACCCTTCCCCTAACCAAGAACAGTATATTTGGGGTTCGGTTCCACTGTTCGCTGAGATCTCCCCAAAGCGTGCACCAGCGAGTTTCAGCGGCAGGACCCCAAAGACATCATGTTTTGGAAGCTATACCCCTTCCCTAACCTTCTTTCCTCCCTTTTTCCCTTGTCCTACCCTTCTCTTCCCCAGATTCCCTAACCAAACGCATACTCAGCTGTGGTTATCATCAAAAAAATTGCATTTTGTTGATTTGCTACTGCAAAACCCCTGTGCCTTTGTCGGTTATTTTTTGCACCAAAAAATCATCTGTCACCCGTTCATTTCGGGCGGTTAAGGTGGGATCTGAGGGAAGGATCCAAGAGGAAGGAAGGATTAAGAATATTACAATTTTTGCAGTAAAAAGTAACCAATGGTAGCAAAGAGAACTCAGAACTTGCCAGTGACAATCTGCATAACTGAACGAGGGGATCATGGGCGGGAGCTCCTGCTCACCCCAACTAAAGAGGGTTTTCCCATGGCCTTAAGCTGAGGTCTCCCTCTTCTTTTAAACCAACCCCAACACAGCAGATCTGGGTGGTGCTGGGTTTTGGCTTTCTTTGCAGAAAACTGCTGCATTTGGGTTTTGCTAGCACCAGGAAATTGCCAGATCTGGGCACTGGCAATCTGCCAGCACACACCAGATCTGGGTGGGGAATGTGCAGGCACCAGAAAATTGCCAAATGTGAACTTTCCATGCCAGCAAACTGCTGGAATTATGCTGTGCAGGCATCTGAAAAATTCCGGATCTGGGCACTGGAGGTGTCAGCAAACATGAGATCAGAGTAGTGTAGGCACCAGGTATTTGCCTGGTTTTGGCTTTCTTTGCCAGCAAATTACTGCACTTGGGCTGTGGTGGCACAGGGAAATATCCAGATCTGGGCATGGGTGGTGCCATCAAACACCAGGTCTGGGTGGTGACAGTCTTGGCACCAGGAAATTGCTGCCTTTTGTCTTCTTTTTCCAAAACATTGCTGCACTTGGGCTGTGCTGGAACCGAGAAATGTCCAGATTGGGGCACGGGCAGTGGCAGCAAACACCAGATCTTGGCACTGCAAGTGCCGGCAGTGGGAAATTGCCAGGTTTTGGCTTTCTTTACCAGAAAATTGCTGGACTTGGCTCTGCCAGAACAAGGGAATTTCCAGATCTGGGCACTGGTGGTGGCAGCAAGAACCAGATCTTGGCAGTGCCAGACCCAGTAATGTTGGAAATGAATTTGTAGAGAATTTTTAAGGCTTGATAGAAGATTTATGTATTATGTATGCAAGTGTCACAATCCATCCTTATGAACGGGTTTCGTGATGGTTCATGGGTTGATCTCAGAGTGCAAAAAACACTGACACGGTACAGGGGGTTGCAATGATAATCAAAACAAATGTACCATTATTGAATAACCACAACAAAATGCATTGGGGAGGAATTGGGGAAAAGAGAAAAAGAGGGAGGAAGAGAAACGAAGGTACAAAGCTGCCAAACGTAGAACGGCGAAGTCCTTCAATGTCCAGCCAATGGAGTTCACCAGGTCACGTCTGGGGAGATCTCAGGGTTGCAGTTCATCCAAACTCTTATTATACTCTTTTTTTTTTGATGGGGGAAGGGGTAAAACTTGAAACTGAATCAAAGGTAGTCTATTGTATTTTGGGGGGGAAAAGTGGTATTTAGAGAAGGGTACACACAGTCCATGTTCTCAGCAGTGGGCGAGAGCCATTATCTTCTTGGTCCACTGCTCGCACCTGCAACATCCATCTTTCTTTGGTCAGCTTGCCTCCCCCACACACCTCCCCCAGGTTAGGGGCCTCAGTCCCAGTCCTTGGAAAGAGTGGGGGGGGGCCTTTTCACGTAGGGATTTCATGTCTCGGTCTTTGATGGAGAGGCTTCTTACATCTCAGTCTGTCTGTCATGGCAGTTGTAAGACAAGTGAGGGGTTTTCTGTGGGGACCACCCAAAACTCAGAAGTCCAGCCAGGCCGAGAGGTGGGACAACTTCCAAGGCTATTGTTGCAAAAAGGCAAGGTGCCCCCTTCTTCCTTTCATTGGGTTCAATGTAGCATACAGCCAACATACCTGTGAACAATAGCTTAGCAATACCAGGAGCTGTGCTCAGGTCTCGGGGCCCTTGGCATGTAACTTTCTCCAACAGGGCCAGAAACCTCAGACAAGGGTCTTTTATTCAGTGGTCCCCAATGACGATCATGAGGCAGATGAGAGAAACTTCGGACAGAGTCTCATACCTACATTGTATGGACGATGTACGAATCTGTGCTTCCACCAAGTCTCACTTAGACGCAGCACTTTCCTAGAGTGTCGCAGCTGTCGAAAGCACAGGGTTTCAGATAGCTCAGGAAAGTTCCAGCTATTGAGCCTATGGAAGCACCTCGGGTTTTTATTCACATTGTGCCTCAATCTCTATCCATCAACAAGCACTCCCAGACATTAAAAAACATGCAACAGCTGTGCGGCGTCATCACGTGGATCTGACCTCTCCTGGGCCTCAGCACAGAAGAACTGGCACCGCTCTTTGACCTTCTACGAGGAGACGGCGACCTGACTTCCCCACGCTCGTTAATGCCAGAAGCCTGTGAGGCTTTGGAGAGAGTCGCCAACGCCATCAAACACCGCCAGGCACATCGGACAGACTGGTCCCTTCCCCTCAGCCTCGGTATTTTTGGTAAGTGCCCAAACTCCCATGCATTGCTCTTTCAGTGGGATGATACTGCAAAAAACCCACTCATCATCATCGAGTGGCTTTTTCTGCCGCACCAACCACATAAAACTGTTACCACCCCACCAGAACTTGTCGCCAAACTTATTATTAAAGGCCAACATCGCCTCTGGACCCTCGCAGCTTGCGATCTGGTGTGCATTTACCTCTTTTATACTTTGGAACAATTGGATTCTCTATTACAAACAAATGAACACCCGCAAATTTCATTAGACAGCGATCCCAGAAAAATTTCCATTCATTATCCTAAACACAGACTTTGTAAAGATTCACTGCATTTGTCCCCAAAATCATATAAAAGTAAAACTCCACTCAAAAATGCTATCACAGAGTTCATTGACGGTTCATGCAATTCTCACAAGTCAGTGCTCACTGGAGGGACCCGCACACTCAGAAGGAGGAGTCTGAAGTCTGGGTTGTTGAAGGTTCCCTCCAGACTGCAGAACTTGCTGCAGCAGTGAGGGTGTTTTGAACATTCCAACAAAACATCAATTTAATCACAGATTCTGCATTTGTCACCGAGATAGCAGAGCAGGCAGAGTGTGCCCTGCTCAAGAAAGTCCAAAATAAAAAATTATACAGCTTGCTCTCTGAATTAATTTGGTTCATCTCCCACAGAGAGCAACCTTATCACATCCTGCACGTCCGGTCGCACACAGAGCTGCCAAGATACATCACTGAGGGCAACCGGAGAGCAGACTTGTTAGCAATGGCAACAAGTGCCACCCACATTTCCCCTGCTGCACCACATGTCTTTCAACAGGCTTGTCTAAGCCATGCATTCTTCTGTCAGAACGCTCCAGCTTTGGTACGTCAATTTAAGATTTCCAGAGACCAAGCCAAGGCAATTTTCTCCACCTGCCCCAACTGCCAATCCCTCACCCACCCTTCCATAGGGACAAAACGAAGAAAATTACAATGACAACTAACTTGACCATTCATGTTTCTATCAGTGCTTGAACAGTCGATAACTGATTCACTTGAGGACCAGATGGCCACTCCCAGGACACCCCGAAATACCTTAACAGCTGCTGCCACCATCATTGTTTCCATCTTTCTACCACGGGTTGCAGCTGCAAAGGCCCTCGGTGAGCTTTCTCACCTGGAGTGCTGGCTTAGTAAGCAGACCAACGCTACGTCCGCTGCCTTATCAGACCTTCTAGCGGACGAGGAAACCACCAGACATGCCACCCTTCAGAACAGAGCAGCCATCGTTTTCCTGCTGCTCTCCCATGGCCATGGTTATGAAGATTTCAAAGGGCTTTGTTGTTTTAACCTGCCATCGAAAAGCACATTGATCCAGGCCAACATCAAACCAATGCAAGAGCAAATGAAGACTCTTCTTACTGAAAATAAAGTTGTGGACATGATGGACAAAAAGCTCATGCAGTGGAGTGTTCCTGTGTGGGTGGCCCCCATTCTTAAAAGTTTATTGTGGGTCCTTCTCATAGTTGTTATAGTTTCAGCAGCACTGATGTGTTTTAAGAAAACAATTGACAAAACACTGGGAAATGTTTATTTAATAAATAAAAAAGAGGGAGATGTTGGAGACAGCCATGGAGAAGAGGAACCTGGAATGCCATGGGAGGACACCACTGTTTAAGTTAAGGTGAGAGACTGCCGCAATTCCCCATGTTTCTTTGCTTGTTAATGTTAACGTGCTGTTGTCAATCGACTGCTGTTCGTCCCCCAGTTCCAGAAAGTTCTGTACTTCCTGTTCCTCCATTGGCTTTTCCCTAGAGACCCCTCCCACTCTGCCCCCCCATTGGTGCATCGCGTGTCACCCCACCTTAACCCCAACCCTGGCTCCCTTCCACATTTGATTGTTTGTACCCTGACCCCTCCTGCCTTCCTCCAGTTATATACGCTGGCCCCAGCCCTGCTCCTGGCTCTTCGCCTCTGGTTCCCTTCAGCAGAGGTTGTGTTCCTGCTTGTTCCTGTTTCCCTCTTCACCCTCACTTCACTGGACCCTTGGATTTTCCCTTAATAAACCCGGCTGGATCTGCTATGTGAGGAGTCCTCTCGTCCCTCTGGTGAGGCTTTGATTGCAGCATGCGGGCTCAGGGTCTGCTGGGCTGGGGGAATTGTCAAGGCAGCCCCAAGTGGAGACGCTTTTGGTGCTGCAGGCACCTGACAGCACCTGCCTGGGGAAGCTGCTCTGGCCACCTGCAGCAACCAAATCCTTTTCCCAAGCAGCAGCTCCCAGTGTCCTCCACTGAAGCCCAGAGAGAGAGGGAGCAGCTGCCCTCAGCCCTGTCCTTTACCGCATCCCCATTCTCATGGAATGTCCCCCCTCGGAGAGAAACTCCCAGAGAAGTGCGACCAGATCCCCTCCTCCCCTGAGCTTGATCACTGCTTTTGTTTCTTAAGGATCCATTCCACCAGAGCAGTGGTATTGCACTGACAGCTGGGACACCAGCAGGGGATCACCCCACACTGCCCACTGTGCGCCAGGCTCAACAAGGTCTGCTTCCCCCCTGATTCTACCAGGCCTCTTCCCTTGGCTGTGGTTTTGCTGGATAGTGGGTCAGGACAGTGAGAATCTCCTTCACCCATTCATTCACCACTTAGGGTCCTGCAGACACTTCCTCAATTTCTCTCCAAGGTGACCTCAGCCCACCAATGATGTCACAGCTCTTGTCCATCTGGTCAAGAATCCCCTAGGAGGACACTCTGATCTCTCCTCCAAGGGCACAAAGCAGCAAAACTCCCGAGGAAAATCTTCCCCCTTGGGCCCTGCGCCTCCTTGGGTGAGTTCCAGAGCAAACAGTCAAGGCAGTGGCCTGAAATGTTTTCCCAGCTGAGTCATAGCACTTCTCTGATGGATCCACATTGTGCCTGGGGAAACAGATGTGCAGAATCCTTCACTAATGCCCTGGAATGTCAAACAGGAATCACAGCTTTGGACAGCTCTCAGGAACCACTTCACTGTGGATTTTCCTTCCTGGAAGCCCAAGATGTCACAACGTCCTCCTGGTGCCTCAGGGCTTGGGTAAACAGGGCTTGTCAGAGATGCTGGCAGGCACCAACACCCCTCCTCCTCACAGGGCACCTCTGTTACCCCAATTAGCTCCGAGTGGCTGCCTGGGGACAGGTGCCCACTTCCCCATGTCCCTGGGATGGGCACATCCTGCTCAGGGCCAGTGCTGGCCTGGGGCCAGAGCCAGGGCCATGACCCAGGTGTTCTGGGGGGGCTCCATGGCTGCAGGTGTGACAGGATGAGGGGCAGGGCAGGGCATATTCCCCTCTGGACAGTGCTCTGGGCATGGAGCTTGGTCAGGTTTGGCATCTGTGGGGAAAGGGATATCGGGTTGTGTGGATGTGGGAATTGTCACTGCGGAGCCATTCCCCAGCCCTCAGCCTTGTCTGCAGATGATCAGCATTGCCCAGTGCTCCCCAGTGTCTGCAGTGCCTGAGATGCCAATCAGCCACCTGATCACATGTCCCTTGTTCCCCTTGTTCTCCCACATGTTGGGTTTGGGGCCGGGCTCCGCTCTGGGGTGTCCCACAGGGAAAGCTCTGGGAGGGCAGGGGCAGCAGGAGATGGGGGATCTGGCACTGGGGGCTGTTGGAGGATGGATTGTGTTGGAGTGGGGGCTGTCCCCACAGGGTCCCCAGGTGCCTTTGTCTCCCTGGCTGCCCCCTTTGGCCCCCCAGGTGCCTGGGCCCTTCCAGGGCCAGCTGCCCCATGCAGGAAGCTGGAGGAATGCCGGGCAAGGGGGCTGGATCTGTGCCACAGGTGGGGTGGGATGGACTCTGTGCCAGGGCTGGGCTTGTGGCCAGGGCTGGGGGCTGTGCCAAGCCGGGCTTTGGCCTGGGGGCTGGCAGGGAGGGTGCAGGGAGGAGTCCCGGCAGGGATAAAGGTGCTCCTCACCTGCTGCAGCCTCAGGCAGAGCTGCCCAGAGCCAGAGGAAGATGAAGGTGGCTGTGCTCAGCGTGGCCCTGCTCTTCTCCATCCTGCTGTGCCCCCCGACACAGGCCAAGGTGAGGCACCAGCCAAACGCTGTCCCCACATCCTGCCCTTTCTGGCCTCCTGCCCCACCCTTTTGGTCCCTCCTCTGTGTCCCATTCAGGGTCCCCAGCTGCCCTCCCACTGACCATTCCTGAGGCCTTTCCTTTCATGTCCCCCCCTCAATCCTTTGTCTTTCTTCCTGGCCACTGCAGAGGGGTCCCCCTGTACAATTCCCTAACTCACTCCCCACTCCCACACCATCTCCCAGTACTGTTGGTTTTGTCCCCACCTGTCCTCATTCTTCTGTCCCCACCAAGCCCCTCCCTTGCACTCCCATGTCCCTACACCTCAATTCCTTTCTCCTCCCCTGTACCTCACACCCTGCTCCTTCCACACCCCCAGCCCTGTCCCCTGGGCCCTCAATTGACCCCAGATCAGTGGTTTTGGGTCTTCCCCCACCTCAAACAGATCTCCTTGGAGGCCCTGAATTCCCATCCCTCTGCCTGCGCCCTGCTCCCTGCACCCATGTGTCCCCCCACAGCCCCACAAGGTCCAGTCCGGACCCAGCCTTTGTTCTCCTTTCCAGGCACTCCTGAAAGGAACCCAAGATGATCTGCGGGAGGTGAGTGGGCTGCTGGCATATCAGGGCATCCCCTCAGGGAATTGGGGGACAGTGGTGTCTCCCTATCCCTTGCTGGCACTGGGGGCATCCCAGTGACCAGCGAGGTCTCCTGGTCTCTCTGCAGTTGGATTTAGACAATGTCGTGGTCCTGGAGACGCCTCTGGTAGGTACCACAAGTTCTGCTGGCACCAGACCCTCCCATTGCATGGCCACCACAGCCCAGGCCATCCCAGTGTGTCCCAGCACAGCCCAGTGCACCCCTCCTGACAGCCCAGACAATGCCCTGCCCCAGGGCTCCTCCCCAGTGAAGCCTTTGACCAGGGCCCTGCTGCATTCCCATCCCTGTCACCCCAGGACCCCCTGGATGAGCCAGGACGCAGCCCCTGCCCCAGCTGTGCCTCTTGGCCCAGAGCCCAGTGCTTCTGGGCAGCAGCACAGCAGCTCCTGCACCCCATTGCTGCCACAGCCCCTTCCCCAAGGCCCCCCTGCTCTCCCCTGCCTCCAAGTGCAGCCCGGTGCCCCCAGTGTGTCTCTAACGCTGCCTTTGTCCCCAGCCCCCTGTGGCTGAAGAGCTGCAGGCTCTCCTGCGGCAGAAGCGCCTGGCTGCCTCTCTGGATGCCTAGGTGAGCCGTGCCTGCAGGGACAGGGCTGGAGACAAAGCCCAGCCATGGCCCAGTGGGCTCCAGAGCTCACCTTCTGGGGTTTGTCTTTTAGGGTTGGAAGGACCAGTGTCCTTTTTCCTCTCCAGTGGCATGAGGTGATGATCATCACTGGAGAAAACCCCTGAACTCTTTGAGCCCTGGGCCATTTCCCCTGAAGAATCAATCATCAAGAATCAATAAACCCTTTGAGCAAAGCTTTGCTCTGTGTCCATGTGTGTCCATGGATCTGGATTTCCTCCTTTCCAGTGGTCCAGGGAAGTCAGGCCAGGTCTGGGCTTTGCTGCCTTTACACAGTCAGTGCCTTCCCCCAGACAAATGGTGTGTTGGGAGTTGTGCAGAGTCCAGGGGGAGTGGGTTGACTGGGGGGATGGGTGTCCAAGTGGTGAGAAAGGCGGTGGTTCACTGTCAGCGTGGTAGGAATGGCCTGGGTTTAAAAGAAAAAGAAATAATTTCAAAGAAACTTTCTTTTACAACTTTTTCTCCCTGTGAGAAATCACTGTTTACTTCTCAATATTTTGAAAGGTCTATTAAACACTTAATAAAACTTACAAGAAAGGGACTAAATAAGGAAAAAATTATGGTGCTGGGAGCCTCCCCCACTTCGTGGCTGGTAACCACATGGCTGGGTCATCCACACAATGGCTGCTCTCCCTTTTATATCCTTGCTGTTGCAACAGGCAGCCCGAGCTCCTCCCAAAGGCTGTCTGTTGACTCTTGGTCGCTGTCCATTGGTGTAGACTGCTTTCTTGGAACTGGATTGGAGGACAGGTGGTGCTAAGCCTTGCCCCTTAGGAACAATTTACCCCTCCCCAAATGCCCAGACTACCAAGATCATCCCGGGATAACAATGCTGGGCGGGGGGAACACATTGCAGTAACATAACTATACATCTGTACAACTTCTCTTAACATACTTACCATGTCCCGCCTTTAATTGGGAGAGCCAAACATCTCATTACTCATCTCTAACACTGTGGCGTTCACATTCTCTGAAAAAATCCCTTTGCCCAGGATTTTTCTCCTGGGAAGCTGAGACACCTCAGAGAAAAAGGAAAACAAATCTTATCTCATTTGCTTCTCCTGTGTTGTGCTCATGTGCAGAATGTGTTTGGAGATTGTTTACCCACAGGTGATTTGTTTGATTGGATTCTGGTGGGAGTTATTTTGTCTCGTTGGCCAATTATGGCCAGGCTGTGTCAAGACTCTGGAAAGAGTCAGGAGTTTTCATTATTATCTTTTGAACATTCACTAAGTATCCTTTCTGCATTCTTTAGTATAGTATAGTATTCTTTAATAAAATATAGTATTGTAAAATAATAAATTAGCTTTCTGAGAACATGGAGTCAAATGCAACATTGCTGCCTTCGTTGGGAATCCCTGCAAATACAATATAACACCCCCAAAATTCTTGATTTACTCAAAAGAATTTAAATGCCAAAAAAAATCTTCATATGTCAAAAGTAGGTTGAAATTATTTATTGGTCTGGAAATTTGGTACCCTGGCAGGACGGGGCTGCTGGGTCTACCTGTCTGCAGGGCCCTGCGGGGCTGTGGGGTTTCCTGGGTGAGGGGCCCTACACGGTCACCCGTAATGCCTGGCCACAGTGGGGTAGAGCCACCACGGTGTCCTGGGAAAGGGCGAGTGGCTCTACCTGGCTCTGGGGTCGTTCTTGGCCGCTGAGTCCATCGGCTCCAGCAGGACTTGGGTGAATTTTGGGGTGGGCCAGGTGGACCAGTTGTTCCCGGCCATCCTGAGAGCTCACCTGGGCTCAGTCATGTTCGCTGACTCCAGTTCCAATACTGAAGGAACGACTGGTGCTGGCAGCACCCCAGGGAAGTCTCACAGCAGAGCTGGCACAGGGCATTGCCCTGGCAGAAGGGCAGGGAAAATGTCTTGGCCATGAGCAGCAGAATGGCGAGAAAGCCCCTGGTGCAGGAGTTGCCCACCCCAGCAGGTTGAAGGCAGGTTTGGGTTGCATTCCTGCTGTCCTGGCAGTGAAATTCTGAGCAGAGGGCACAGAGGTGTCTTCTCCACGGGGCTCACAGGTGACACCGAGATGCTGTTGGGGAGCTGAGCCCTGCCTGAGGGCAGACTCAGCCCAGCAGGAGCCCCAGGCTGACACCGCGCTGGAATCCACACCTGGCTCAGGGGGCCGCAGTGCCATGAGTGGGGAACAGCTTCCCCTGAAACAGGGAGAGCTGAACTTTGGAGCCACCTGCTTCACAGCTGGAATGGTGTCAGCATCAGGGAGCAGACTAAAGAGGAAAGGGAGGCCTTCGGTGTGAGATTCTGAGGAAGATTTATTCCTCAAAGGTAAGAGGCACCAAAGAGCCTCAAACACCAGAGTGCTCAGGATTTTATACAGCACTAGAACTGTGGGTGGGCACGATCGCTGAACCAATAGGGAATCAGGGAGGGAGGAGCAAAAGGAGGGGAATACATCTCAGGGGCCAATGGGATAAGGGGGGTGGTGGGCAGGTCACATGGACCAATGGGGCATCATCCACGAGGGGAATTCCTGAGGGGCGGAACCTGCAGGGGAGGGGTTTACAGGAGACTGACAGGGAAGGGTCCAGAACAGGGGCAGAGTTTACAGGGATGGATAGGGAAGGCACTGGAATACAGGGTGGGGATTATAATGATTGAACGGTAAAAGGGGAGGGATATAACCTGGGAATAATCCAGCTTGGGGAAAGACAACAGACAGGGGGTGAACTGGAACAGACCATCCAAAAAGCTATGAAATAAAAGGGCACTGCAACAGCGCCCGATAAAGAGGGATGCAGGACACATTTTATGGTGCAAAAAGAAAGGATCAATCCTGTGCTATTTTTATAAGGTCTTTTTATAGGCCTTTTTGAAGGGTTTTTTAAGAACATCCCCTGTCTATCCCCAGTTGGTCAGCAACAAGTTGTTACCCTGTATTGATTAGTCCCTCAAACCCCTGGTGTGTATGTGCAGGAAAAGTTGTTTGTGAGAGATAGTCTTCATTTTTCTATCTAAAAGAGAAAAAACGGTTTATACAGGTGGCTGGTGTTTATCACAGTCTTACAGCTCTTTTTCAGGGAAAGTAGGTTGTTTTCCACAGTCCTAGAGCTCTGTCTCAGGAAAAACAAGTTGTTTTTCCCTGCTCCACAACTCTGTTCTCACAAAGAGTTGTCAGCTTTCTCATGGCTTCTGCCTCTTGCTGGGATTTATTAAAAGGCCTTCAAAGGATTCACTTTGAGCAGGTCAAGAGCCCAGCCGAGGCTACACTCAAAATGGATGACTGGTCAGGTGTTTTCACACTTTCATAAGGTTTGGTCCGTTTAAATATTGGGCTTAGTTGTCCAATTACAGCCTCAGGTTATGCAGTCCCATCATCCTGGTTTGCTCTCCGCAATTCGCTGTTGTTTGCACTTTTTGTGCCTGAAGCTGCAACAGTGTCTGGTTCTGGGGCTAGAAAAGGATTGTTTTGTCTGACTACACTGTGAAGAGAACTTGATAACACTGTGTATGAAGTCCAGAATTACAGACTAATGCAGTAGAGAATCTGGAAATATGACAGCTAAAACTGAAGGCATCAGCGTGTTCCATGTTCCCTTGGTTCCATGGGGATCCACAGCATCAAAATGGCCACTTGTTCCCACGAGGTTCCCTGATGTCACCGTGGTGTCCTTGGACCCACCTGGTCACAACTGACCCATGGTTCCATGAGGTTCCCCAGTGTCACCATAGTCACTATCAGAGGATGGATGAGATCAATGTCCTGAGACACTGTGGGATGAGCTGTCAATCAGTCACACAGTGGGGACAGTGCTAACCCAGCCCTGATTGCCTGAGTGATCAGAAATCCCACCTGGGGGGGAGACCCACAAAGGCCCGGAGGCTTAAAAACACGGAGCACAAGGTCAGCCCCTGGTATGGACTCTGCCCTCTCCTGGGGTTTGTGTTTCACCCACACTGGAACCCTAGGAGCTGATAGTCATATGTGTGTCTTCCTATAGAGCATCTGTCTTTCTGGTTCTCTCTCTTTCTTCTCCTTCTAATGCTCTTTATATGGAACATTTTTGGGTACCTCAACAGCTTACATGTTCAATGATTTCTACATCAAATGAACTAAGTTAATGAAGTTACTGCTATGATAACTATTTTCTTTGTAATTGGATGTTGCATGAAATCCTCTTCCAAAGTTTCTTGTTTTTTTGTACTTGGCCTGTAAAATTTTGTGTAATTCCTGACCTCTTGCAGATATCTGGCTGGTGTTTTTCCTGTGCACCAAACTCGAGTAAAGGTGGCAGATGAATTGGTGAGTTGGCACGCAAACCCCGAACGGAGCTCCGGGTGCATGGAGGATCGGGGCAGTGTGAGTCACGCACAATCCCTGCAGTGGGGGGACACGGGTCCCTAGCGGGGTTTAGGATGCCCCAAGTACAGCAGTAACACTGAGGAGAGCCAAGAGGGCCCCAGTGCCCAGGGTGGGACGGCGGTGCTGGGGGTTCAGGGTGCCACCCTTCAGGTAGAAACCGTAAACCCACTGGAGGCCCCTGGGGGGATTGGGGTCACAGGGCAGGGCAAGGCTGGGCTTACAGGGCAGGGCAAGGCTGGACCTGCCCCTTGCTCCCCCACACACAAAATGTTTAGAGCCAACAATCTCCTCTGGTCGGTCACAACAGGCAGTGCTGGAGGTGAAATCCCAATTGTGGCCATGGGCACCTGGCTGAGAATGACAGTTCTTTTCCATAGGAAGGAAAGCACAGAGCCTCAAGGTTTGGAAGGAAGGTGACAGCCTCAGTAGGCCAAGGCCAGCTAGACATGTCAGTAATAGCAGATTTTGTATTTAGGGAATTTTGGAGGTGGAAACCCAATCTCGCCATCGGCACCTGGAGAAGCAGGACAGTTCTTTCCCATGGGAAGGAGAGCATGGAGCCTCCCCCAGTGTTTTGGGGACAGATGAGAGGTGACCCTTGTGAAACTACTGCCAGCCAGACTTGTCCTGGCAATATTCCTATGGAAACAATCCCTGGATATAAGGAACTTTGGAGGTGAAATCCCAATTCTGGCCATGGGTGTCTGGAGCAGAAGGACAGTTCTTTTCCATTGGGAAGGAAAGCACAGAGCCCCAGTGTTTCAGCAGCAGATGAGAAGTGACCCTCAACATCCAAAGGTCACTTGGACCAGTCAGGCAGTCTATGGGCAGCCAAACCAGCCAGACCTCTTCTGTTTTCCCTTGGTTTTATGGGGCTCCATAGTGTCACAATGGTGCCTTGGATCCACGGGGCTCCGCAGTGTCATCATGGTGACTTGATTCCATGGGTTCGAGCAGTGTCACAATGGCCTCTTGATTACAAGAAGACCTGCAGTGTCACTGGCCCCCAGGTTCAATGGGGTCCCACAATGTCACAGTGGCCCCCAGGTGTCACAAGGTCCCGCAGTGTCACAATGGTCCCAAGGATTCCATGAGGCCTTGCAGTGTCACAATGGTCCCAAGGATTCCATGAGGCCTTGCAGTGTCACAATGGTCTCCGTGGTTCCCCAGGCCCCAAAATGTCACGTGACTCCTCTGTTCCATGAGATCTGCAATGTCTCAATGGACCTTTGGACCCTGGGGGTTTGCTGTGTCACAATGCTCTCCTTTGGCTCCACAGTGTCACAATGGACCACTGATGACAGGAGGCCACTCTGTGTTGCCCTGGAGCTTTGGTTCCATACAGCCCTGCAGTGTCACAATGGTTTCCTTGGGTTGCCCACTGTCACAATGGGCCACTGATGACATGAGGCCCTGTAGATTTCCAGCCTTTCTCTTTGCTGATTTATGCTTGGTGGTTTTCTGTTTCTCCTGCTGGCTGATTTATGACCGGTTTATGTCCGGAGATAGCTCAGGGATGCCACTTGCTCGGTTTCTCGGCTGTTTCAAAGACCTGGGAAGGCCCAGGGTGGCCTTGGACAGCCCGGCGCTTCAAAGGACGAGGAGAGACTTCTGATCTTGTTTCGGTCTCGGTGTTTATTAATTGTTTATCTAAAAGATTTTCTTTCAGCCCGACAGAGGTCTGCACAGCAAGTCAGCCATGGGCACACTCCCCAGCCCCTGGGGCGGTCACTTATCTTTATACCCAAAGTTACGTGTACAATATTTATAATTTTTCCCCAATACCTTCTACTCTTATTAACCGGTGCACTTCTAGTAAAGACCAATCCCAAAGTGCCACCATCACCACAGAAGATGGAGGCCAAGAAGAAGAAGAAGAAGGACAGGACACGCCCCAATTCCTCCATCTTACTTCTCTAGACCCCCCTGTACAGAAATCCTAAACCCTGTGTTCTACACCTTAATTAACTTATCCCTTCACCATTCACCCAGTAAAATCCTCCCAGTCCTCATACAGATGTCATCTCCTGTGTAGGATCAAAGTCCAGCCACCAGACACTTCTGGCAACATTCCAGGACTCCCGAGCCCCCCAAGGGTGGTCTCGGTCACTCTGCACCTTCATCCTGAGGTCCTGAGATCCCACATCTCCCCCTTCTGTTTGCACCAGGAAACCTTCTTTCACTATCCGATTCATAGCATGTTTTAAACATGCAAATATGCATGGGATAACAAGTATGAGGACTAGGAGAACTATTAAAACATAGAACCCTATTCTTAAAATTCCTCTCCAAATGGGAGAGATGTCAAAGAATTCTACCCTTAAAATTCCTCTCCAAATGGGAGAGATGTCAAAGAATTCTACCCTTAAAATTCCTCTCCAAATGGGAGAGATGTCAAAGAATTCTACCACACATTTTGCTTTTGCTGACTAATAGGTATATTACCCCCATTGCTTATTGCAATGAATGAAAGAATGATGCACATAAGCATCATGAAACCCACAACTCTGCTTCTGCGTGGAATCATTGCTCTGCTTGTCATTCAGGACCTTAACAGAAAATTCCCCCAAAGTCCTTAGTTTCTTTTTATTTCTCTTCCGAGTCATCTTGTGCCATCTGAGTCTCGACTCCTGTCTGAGTACTCGTCTCTTTGTTTCTTGGATCTTTGTTTCTCGGATCCACGTTTTCATGTTCTCGCACTCGAAATGGTTTCACGTGTCGTACCGACACCCACGTCAGATCTCGATCTGTGGAGATACAAGCGAAAGCCTTGCCCCCCACTAGGTGGCGCTGTCACCGGCCTCCCCAGCTCAGGATGACAGCATGAGCTCGACTGCCCCTCGTCCTGTCAACTGCCGTGTTCGTGATCTCGTTTGAGACCGTGTCTGCCTGGCTTTTAACCCAGCCGGAAATGGAGCTTGAACACCAGAACGTCTCCCCTGAAGGGAAGGGACTGAGACTCCGAGGGTTTTAACCAGAGGTACCAAGGCTGAAGAGGGTGTGGAGCCGCTGGGACATAGGATCCCGAGCACGGCCCCTCCTCGCCCGAGACGTCACAGGGGATCGGGCCCGCCCCCGCCTGCGCTCTACTTCCTGCGCATGGGTGCTCTCTGAGCCGCCCCCCGTCTCTCCCAGGCTGACGTCACTCTCTCGCCCTTGTTCCATCTCCGAGGTCTCCTCCCTCGGTCTGCTCCTGACTCTGTCTCTGTGTCCGTTCCTCCCGCCGGTGTGTACGGCCCGCCCCCCGCCGGCACCCGGGCCTGCCCCGCCCCGCAATTCGAGCCGAATTTGTCCGCGGGTTCTTGCGAGTTCTGCCCGCCGCGCGCGTCTCCGGAGCGGCCGCCACCCCCCGGCGCTGTGCTGACAAAAGCCGCACCGGGACATGTGTCTCCCGGTATCTCTTCACCCACGCTCCCCATCTGCTCTGCCGCTACCGCGCCGTGCCCCCACGAGGAAGCGTCCCCCCCCGATCCCTTCTCTGTCCCCCTTCACCCCCCCTTCCGATCCTGACTCCCCTGTACTCTCCGGAGTTTCAGGACGCTTTAGGAGCTTCCTGGGGTTTCTGGGTTTTGGGACCGGGGCTTTAATATTTTTTCCTGCTCTCTTTTCTAGAGAGCCCTTTCCCCCTGACTTCTTGAGGCCAGAGCTAATTTTTTTTTCCTGGAGTCTTGCTCCCCACCCTTCTGCTGAGGGTGCCGCAACTTTTCGTTGCTCTCCCAGTCTTTTCGACTGTACCGAAATGCCTTTCAGCATTACTCTTGCCAGCGAGATCAGCTTTAACGCTGTCTCGTCTTTCTTGTCGTTAAGAAATATAAGTGCCTGTTGATTTCCTGCCAAAACCCCACTTCAAATAGCAGGCATCTTTCGGCCAGTGGGTAATTAAGCCTTGCCCACAACAATAGCTGTTTTAATACTTTCTTTGGGATCTCTTCTGTGTGTGTTTGAGCCACGCCTTGTAAGGCGGACAAAATTTCCCGTTGTTCTTGGGAGAGTGTGCAATTATGTTCTTATATTTTGACCTTCTCACCGAATCTGTCGTCAGAGCTGTCCGAAGTCCCCCAATCTCTGTCCAGCAGGTCACAGGAGAAGGATCCAGAGGCGCCTTCCGGTTCCGATCCGGGCTGCTCTGCTACGAACTGTCTTCGGCAGAAGCTGAGAGATGTAATTCTCAGTGACTGCTGTTTTTTGCAGACTCTTCTGGCCGTTTTGTTTTTCCTTCTTCTTTTTCTTTTTTCTTCCGGCTTCTCCCCTCAGGAGCTATCAGTGCTCTCCTGGGAACTCGTCCTAGATTGGAGCTGCCCTCTTTGCTTTTCAGCTCTTGAGCTTCAGCTCTTCAGGGCTGATCCCCCCCCGAAAGGGTTGGTGGGGAGTAGCCCACGCAGTGAACGCCACTTGTAGATTTCCAGCCTTTCTCTTTGCTGATTTATGCTTGGTGGTTTTCTGTTTCTCCTGCTGGCTGATTTATGACCGGTTTATGTCCGGAGATAGCTCAGGGATGCCACTTGCTCGGTTTCTCGGCTGTTTCAAAGACCTGGAAAGGCCCAGGGTGGCCTTGGACAGCCCGCGCTTCAAAGGACGAGGAGAGACTTCTGATCTTGTTTCGGTCTCGGTGTTTATTAATTGTTTATCTAAAAGATTTTCTTTCAGCCCGACAGAGGTCTGCACAGCAAGTCAGCCATGGGCACACTCCCCAGCCCCTGGGGCGGTCACTTATCTTTATACCCAAAGTTACGTGTACAATATTTATAATTTTTCCCCAATACCTTCTACTCTTATTAACCGGTGCACTTCTAGTAAAGACCAATCCCAAAGTGCCACCATCACCACAGAAGATGGAGGCCAAGAAGAAGAAGAAGAAGGACAGGACACGCCCCAATTCCTCCATCTTACTTCTCTAGACCCCCCTGTACAGAAATCCTAAACCCTGTGTTCTACACCTTAATTAACTTATCCCTTCACCATTCACCCAGTAAAATCCTCCCAGTCCTCATACAGATGTCATCTCCTGTGTAGGATCAAAGTCCAGCCACCAGACACTTCTGGCAACATTCCAGGACTCCCGAGCCCCCCAAGGGTGGTCTCGGTCACTCTGCACCTTCATCCTGAGGTGCTGAGATCCCACATCTCCCCCTTCTGTTTGCACCAGGAAACCTTCTTTCACTATCCGATTCATAGCATGTTTTAAACATGCAAATATGCATGGGATAACAAGTATGAGGACTAGGAGAACTATTAAAACATAGAACCCTATTCTTAAAATTCCTCTCCAAATGGGAGAGATGTCAAAGAATTCTACCCTTAAAATTCCTCTCCAAATGGGAGAGATGTCAAAGAATTCTACCCTTAAAATTCCTCTCCAAATGGGAGAGATGTCAAAGAATTCTACCACACATTTTGCTTTTGCTGACTAATAGGTATATTACCCCCATTGCTTATTGCAATGAATGAAAGAATGATGCACATAAGCATCATGAAACCCACAACTCTGCTTCTGCGTGGAATCATTGCTCTGCTTGTCATTCAGGACCTTAACAGAAAATTCCCCCAAAGTCCTTAGTTTCTTTTTATTTCTCTTCCGAGTCATCTTGTGCCATCTGAGTCTCGACTCCTGTCTGAGTACTCGTCTCTTTGTTTCTTGGATCTTTGTTTCTCGGATCCACGTTTTCATGTTCTCGCACTCGAAATGGTTTCACGTGTCGTACCGACACCCACGTCAGATCTCGATCTGTGGAGATACAAGCGAAAGCCTTGCCCCCCACTAGGTGGCGCTGTCACCGGCCTCCCCAGCTCAGGATGACAGCATGAGCTCGACTGCCCCTCGTCCTGTCAACTGCCGTGTTCGTGATCTCGTTTGAGACCGTGTCTGCCTGGCTTTTAACCCAGCCGGAAATGGAGCTTGAACACCAGAACGTCTCCCCTGAAGGGAAGGGACTGAGACTCCGAGGGTTTTAACCAGAGGTACCAAGGCTGAAGAGGGTGTGGAGCCGCTGGGACATAGGATCCCGAGCACGGCCCCTCCTCGCCCGAGACGTCACAGGGGATCGGGCCCGCCCCCGCCTGCGCTCTACTTCCTGCGCATGGGTGCTCTCTGAGCCGCCCCCCGTCTCTCCCAGGCTGACGTCACTCTCTCGCCCTTGTTCCATCTCCGAGGTCTCCTCCCTCGGTCTGCTCCTGACTCTGTCTCTGTGTCCGTTCCTCCCGCCGGTGTGTACGGCCCGCCCCCCGCCGGCACCCGGGCCTGCCCCGCCCCGCAATTCGAGCCGAATTTGTCCGCGGGTTCTTGCGAGTTCTGCCCGCCGCGCGCGTCTCCGGAGCGGCCGCCACCCCCCGGCGCTGTGCTGACAAAAGCCGCACCGGGACATGTGTCTCCCGGTATCTCTTCACCCACGCTCCCCATCTGCTCTGCCGCTACCGCGCCGTGCCCCCACGAGGAAGCGTCCCCCCCCGATCCCTTCTCTGTCCCCCTTCACCCCCCCTTCCGATCCTGACTCCCCTGTACTCTCCGGAGTTTCAGGACGCTTTAGGAGCTTCCTGGGGTTTCTGGGTTTTGGGACCGGGGCTTTAATATTTTTTCCTGCTCTCTTTTCTAGAGAGCCCTTTCCCCCTGACTTCTTGAGGCCAGAGCTAATTTTTTTTTCCTGGAGTCTTGCTCCCCACCCTTCTGCTGAGGGTGCCGCAACTTTTCGTTGCTCTCCCAGTCTTTTCGACTGTACCGAAATGCCTTTCAGCATTACTCTTGCCAGCGAGATCAGCTTTAACGCTGTCTCGTCTTTCTTGTCGTTAAGAAATATAAGTGCCTGTTGATTTCCTGCCAAAACCCCACTTCAAATAGCAGGCATCTTTCGGCCAGTGGGTAATTAAGCCTTGCCCACAACAATAGCTGTTTTAATACTTTCTTTGGGATCTCTTCTGTGTGTGTTTGAGCCACGCCTTGTAAGGCGGACAAAATTTCCCGTTGTTCTTGGGAGAGTGTGCAATTATGTTCTTATATTTTGACCTTCTCACCGAATCTGTCGTCAGAGCTGTCCGAAGTCCCCCAATCTCTGTCCAGCAGGTCACAGGAGAAGGATCCAGAGGCGCCTTCCGGTTCCGATCCGGGCTGCTCTGCTACGAACTGTCTTCGGCAGAAGCTGAGAGATGTAATTCTCAGTGACTGCTGTTTTTTGCAGACTCTTCTGGCCGTTTTTTTTTTCCTTCTTCTTTTTCTTTTTTCTTCCGGCTTCTCCCCTCAGGAGCTATCAGTGCTCTCCTGGGAACTCGTCCTAGATTGGAGCTGCCCTCTTTGCTTTTCAGCTCTTGAGCTTCAGCTCTTCAGGGCTGATCCCCCCCCGAAAGGGTTGGTGGGGAGTAGCCCACGCAGTGAACGCCACTTGTAGATTTCAGTGTTTCTCTTTGCTGATTTATGCTTGGTGGTTTTCTGTTTCTCCTGCTGGCTGATTTATGACCGGTTTATGTCCGGAGATAGCTCAGGGATGCCACTTGCTCGGTTTCTCGGCTGTTTCAAAGACCTGGAAAGGCCCAGGGTGGCCTTGGACAGCCCGCGCTTCAAAGGACGAGGAGAGACTTCTGATCTTGTTTCGGTCTCGGTGTTTATTAATTGTTTATCTAAAAGATTTTCTTTCAGCCCGACAGAGGTCTGCACAGCAAGTCAGCCATGGGCACACTCCCCAGCCCCTGGGGCGGTCACTTATCTTTATACCCAAAGTTACGTGTACAATATTTATAATTTTTCCCCAATACCTTCTACTCTTATTAACCGGTGCACTTCTAGTAAAGACCAATCCCAAAGTGCCACCATCACCACAGAAGATGGAGGCCAAGAAGAAGAAGAAGAAGGACAGGACACGCCCCAATTCCTCCATCTTACTTCTCTAGACCCCCCTGTACAGAAATCCTAAACCCTGTGTTCTACACCTTAATTAACTTATCTCTTCACCATTCACCCAGTAAAATACTCCCAGTCCTCATACAGATGTCATCTCCTGTGTAGGATCAAAGTCCAGCCACCAGACACTTCTGGCAACATTCCAGCACTCCCGAGCCCCCCAAGGGTGGTCTCGGTCACTCTGCACCTTCATCCTGAGGTGCTGAGATCCCACAAGGCCCTGCAGTGTGACAATGGACCTTTGGTTCCATGCAGCCCTGCAGTGTCACAAAGGCCTCTTGGTTTCACGAGGCCCCACAATACACAGTGGTCCTCCCAGGGTCACAGTGGTCTCACTGGTTCCATGAGGCTTCACAGTCTCACAATGCTTTGCTTATTCCATGGGGCCTCATACTGTCACAATGGTCTCCATGAGTCCCCTGAGTGGCACAATGGTGTCTGTGATTCCATGGGCCCCTCAGTGTCACAATAGCCCTTTGGTTCCATGAGGCTGTAAAGCGTCTCAATTGTCTTTCCATGGTTCCACGAGGCCTTGCAATGTCACAATGAACCTTTGGTTCCATGGAGTCCCACAGTGTCACAATGGTCGCTTGGTTCCATAACACCACAACGTGTCATAATGGTCTCCATGGTTCCATGAGGCCCCGTGGTGTCATAATGGACCCTTGGTTCAATGGGGCCTCTCAATGTCAC